>NW_026042349.1:10000-610000 GCF_023856365.1 Brienomyrus brachyistius
CCCTAAAGCACTCTAACCCTAAAGCACTCTAACCCTAAAGCACTCTAACCCTAAAGCACTCTAACCCTAAAGCACTCTAACCCTAAAGCACTCTAACCCTAAAGCACTCTAACCCTAAAGCACTCTAACCCTAAAGCACTCTAACCCTAAAGCACTCTAACCCTAAAGCACTCTAACCCTAAAGCACTCTAACCCTAAAGCACTCTAACCCTAAAGCACTCTAACCCTAAAGCACTCTAACCCTAAAGCACTCTAACCCTAAAGCACTCTAACCCTAAAGCACTCTAACCCTAAAGCACTCTAACCCTAAAGCACTCTAACCCTAAAGCACTCTAACCCTAAAGCACTCTAACCCTAAAGCACTCTAACCCTAAAGCACTCTAACCCTAAAGCACTCTAACCCTAAAGCACTCTAACCCTAAAGCACTCTAACCCTAAAGCACTCTAACCCTAAAGCACTCTAACCCTAAAGCACTCTAACCCTAAAGCACTCTAACCCTAAAGCACTCTAACCCTAAAGCACTCTAACCCTAAAGCACTCTAACCCTAAAGCACTCTAACCCTAAAGCACTCTAACCCTAAAGCACTCTAACCCCTAACCCCCTAACCCTTTTACTTACCGTTTTTTACTTACCGTGTTTTACTTACCGTTTTGGGATCCCCCTTGGTAAATGTACCTGAAACCCCCCTCCCAAAGGCAATAATTAACAACAACCACCAGGGGGCATGATATTTTATTCAGTTGAACCATTATCACCAAGGTGACCTGCAAGAAAAAATTCTGAAACAAAAAACAGGAGATATGAACTTACCTTTAAAACCCATTGCCTGCCATATGCTTACTTCCCAGGGCTTACCACTACGGGGAACAGTCATTTATACTAGATTATAGTATTACAATAGGAAACTATACAAGTAATCTAATATTTTCAAACAGCACTACAGTAAAAAAAAGCACTGCAGGTTTCTACCGATTAAATTAAATATTGTTATCAATCATTGTATGAGTTTAATCACTCACACACCATTACACACAAAAACCCAATATTACAATGCAGCAGAGAGCCATAAAAACATTACATAAGAATAAAGATATAATCATTAAACCGGCAGATAACGATCCCTGAGGCTTTATCTTGGATACACAGCAGTACAAATTAGAAGCACTAAGGCAATTGGAAGAAACTAATTATTACATCCCACTGACAAAATCAAAGCCAAAACATTAAGGGACATCTATATACCAACCCAGTCTATAACAGAGCAATGTACAATAATTATATTTATCACTACCTACTCCTCGAAAGCTGTAACATTAAATAAGCTTAAAAATTACTTTCAGAGGACACAACAGTTGCAAAAATTCAGGTTCATCTCCGCCTATCGGTAAAACAAAAATCTTAAGGATATTTTAGTGCATTCCAAATTCAATACTTTTAAAGACAATACCTTAGCACAGGTATGCCCTTATTTTAAACCAATTAACAGCATAAGGCATTGGGATCTCACATTTGTTATTCAGGAAAACATCTCCCTCACTACCTGTAATGTGATCTTTCTGATCCAATGTAACCATTGTCAGGAAAAGTATGTGGGAGAGACGGGCAACAAATTAGTAAACCATTAGTCTTAAACAACACTTGTACACATTTTCCCAGAATACCAAGCTCATTATGGTAGCACAACACTTCCAATAACATGGCCTAAACAATGTAGTAATTTCAGGCTTACTAGCAAATAGTACATGGTCACGCACAAAGGGTCAGAATGGAATACAGGTGGATCCAGCGACTACAGACCTGGACACCTCAAGGGTTTAATATCAGGTACGTGGGGCACACTTGGCGGGGGGTGGCCTCAGGAACCCGCTGGCAACATCAGAAATGGATTCAGTTTGTAGGGGGGATAACTTGTGTAGCATTTATGTATGCAAAGCACGGGGACACTTACTATTATATTGAGGAACACACACTAATATGTGTGCTGATATTAACATTTCTATCATACCACTAACATCATTTGAGCACTCACCTCTTTGGACCAAGGAAGGCATCCCTGCACCAGGATACAAATTATTATTTTTTTTTTTAAATGCAGATACATGAATTGGCACTGCAAGGTTTTTTAGTTTAATGGGGGATAATACAGCAGATAATCCTGTTAACATATTAGCATCAAAACCGGAAGTGGGCGTAACTCACCCTAGGAATGTCGTCGACACTAGAAACAAAGTTCCTCAGATAAGAGTTGAGTAGAGTAAAGACCACTTCCGGTTATCTCACTGCTGATTTCCTGGAGCTGCTAGATTCCCTCAACCTACAACAACATGTTGATGTCCCCACACATTCCAGGGGTCACACACTTGACTTGGTGTCAAGTGAGGCCAAGCACAGAGCCCTGTGGGACACCACAGGTGACGTTGTGGATGTGAGATTTTGCGCTGCCAAGGGTGACATGTTCGGTTCTGCCAGTTAGGTATGACGTGAACCAGTTATGAACAGTTCCTGAGAGTCCCATGGTGCATTGCAGGCGGTGAAAGAGGATGTTATGGTCTATTGTGTCAAAAGCAGCTGTCAGGTCAAGGAGGATGAGTATAGAAGGGGAACCAGTATCTGCCGTCATCAGAAGATCATTGGTGACCCTGGCCAGGGCGGAAACCGGACTGAAATTTTTCAAACAGGTTACTCAGTTTGAGGTGATCATGAAGTTGTGCTGCAACTGTTTTTTTCCAGAACTTTAGAGAGGCATGGAAGATTGGAGATGGGCCCATAGTTAGAGAGAACTTCAGAGTCCATGGTGGGTTTTTTCAATAGAGGTCTGATGACAGCAGTTTTTAAGGTAGAAGGAATATGGCCAGTCAGGAGGGATTGGTTTATGATCCGGGTGATGAGTGGAGAGACGGCAGAGATGTTGACCTTTAGCAGGGCTGAAGGGAAAGGGTCCAGGGAACTGGTAGATGGTTTCATTTTCCTGATGACGTTCTCCACCTCTTCCCGTGTGGTAGCAGAGAAGGAGCAAAGTGGCTGGACCTTCTCAGGTAGTAGGTCGACAGTTGGAGGAGGCAAGATATTCGTGATGGAGAGGTATAAACGGATATTATCAACTTTTTGTCTGAAGAAATTGATGTGCATGTTGCACCTCTGCTGTTGCACTGCTGACAGGTTCAGAGGAGAGAAATTTAAGGTCCAGGGCGAGGGCATCTGCATTGATGGTCTTCGGATTTCTGAAATGGATCTGACGTTTTGGTTTGATATGGGGGGAGAGAAAGGGCAGCTCCATTGACACTACTTTATGGTCCGAGATACCAAGATCATATACCTGTAGATTACTGATGGGGGCGAAGTTTGAAATGACCAAGTCAAGTGTGTGACCCCTGGAATGTGTGGGGACATCAACATGTTGTTATAGGTTGAGGGAATCTAGCCGCTCCAGGAAATCAGCAGTGAGATAACCGGAAGTGGGCGTAACTCACCCTAGGAATGTCGTCGACACTAGAAACAAAGTTCCTCAGATCAGAGTAGATGAGTAAAGACATTAAACTAGCATCAAAACAGGCAATGTACAGAAAAAACTACAATCATGTTAGCATCAAAACCGGAAGTGGGCGTAACACAGCCTAGGAATGTCGTCGACACTAGAAACAAAGTTCCTCAGATCAGAGTTGATGAGTAAAGACATTAAACTAGCATCAAAACAGGCAATGTACAGAAAAAACTACAATCATGTTAGCATCAAAACAGGAAGTGGGCGTAACACAGCCTAGGAATACCGTAGAGATTAGAAACAAAGATCCTCAGATCCATCTTAATAAGTAGAGGCAAGTGAAGAAACTAGCATCAAAATAGGCAATGTACAGAAAAAACTACAATCATGTTAGCATCAAAACAGGAAGTGGGCGTAACACAGCCTAGGAATACCGTAGAGATTAGAAACAAAGATCCTCAGATCCATCTTAATAAGTAGAGGCAAGTGAAGAAACTAGCATCAAAACAGGCAATGTACAGAAAAAACTACAATCATGCTAGCATATTAGCATCAAAACCAGAAGTCGGCGTAACTCACCCTAGGAATGTCGTCGACACTAGAAACAAAGTTCCTCAGATCAGAGTAGATGAGTAGAGTAAAGACATTAAACTAGCATCAAAACAGGCAATGTACAGAAAAAACTACAATCATGCTAGCATATTAGCATCAAAACCGGAAGTGGGCGTAACAGCCTAGGAATGTCGACACTAGAAACAAAGTTCCTCAGATCAGAGTTGATGAGTAGAGTGAAGACATAAAACTAGCATCAAAACAGGCAATGTACAAAAAACTACAATCATGTTAGCATATTAGCAACAAAACCGGAAGTGGGCGTAACTCACCCTAGGAATGTCGTCGACACTAGAAACAAAGTTCCTCAGATCAGAGTAGATGAGTAGAGTAAAGACATTAAACTAGCATCAAAACAGGCAATGTACAGAAAAAACTACAATCATGTTAGCATCAAAACCGGAAGTGGGCGTAACACAGCCTAGGAATGTCGTCGACACTAGAAACAAAGTTCCTCAGATCAGAGTTGATGAGTAAAGACATTAAACTAGCATCAAAACAGGCAATGTACAAAAAACTTCAATCATGCTAGCATATTAGCATCAAAACAGGAAGTGGGCGTAACACAGCCTAGGAATACCGTAGAGATTAGAAACAAAGATCCTCAGATCCATCTTAATAAGTAGAGGCAAGTGAAGAAACTAGCATCAAAACAGGCAATGTACAAAAAACTACAATCATGTTAGCATATTAGCAACAAAACCGGAAGTGGGCGTAACTCACCCTAGGAATGTCGTCGACACTAGAAACAAAGTTCCTCAGATCAGAGTAGATGAGTAGAGTAAAGACATTAAACTAGCATCAAAACAGGCAATGTACAGAAAAAACTACAATCATGTTAGCATCAAAACCGGAAGTGGGCGTAACACAGCCTAGGAATGTCGTCGACACTAGAAACAAAGTTCCTCAGATCAGAGTTGATGAGTAGAGTGAAGACATTAAACTAGCATCAAAACAGGCAATGTACAGAAAAAACTACAATCATGCTAGCATATTAGCATCAAAACCAGAAGTCGGCGTAACTCACCCTAGGAATGTCGTCGACACTAGAAACAAAGTTCCTCAGATCAGAGTAGATGAGTAGAGTGAAGACATTAAACTAGCATCAAAACAGGCAATGTACTGAAAAAACTACAATCATGTTAGCATCAAAACAGGAAGTGGGCGTAACACAGCCTAGGAATACCGTAGAGATTAGAAACAAAGATCCTCAGATCCATCTTAATAAGTAGAGGCAAGTGAAGGAACTAGCATCAAAACAGGCAATGTACAGAAAAAACTACAATCATGTTAGCATCAAAACCGGAAGTGGGCGTAACAGCCTAGGAATGTCGACACTAGAAACAAAGTTCCTCAGATCAGAGTTGAGTAGAGTAAAGAAATAAAACCAGCATCAAAACAGGCAATGTACAAAAAACTACAATCATGCTAGCATATTAGCATCAAAACCGGAAGTGGGCGTAACAGCCTAGGAATGTCGACACTAGAAACAAAGATCCTCAGATCCATCTTAATAAGTAGAGGCAAGTGAAGAAACTAGCATCAAAACAGGCAATGTACAAAAAACTACAATCATGTTAGCATATTAGCAACAAAACCGGAAGTGGGCGTAACTCACCCTAGGAATGTCGTCGACACTAGAAACAAAGTTCCTCAGATCAGAGTAGATGAGTAGAGTAAAGACATTAAACTAGCATCAAAACAGGCAATGTACAGAAAAAACTACAATCATGTTAGCATCAAAACCGGAAGTGGGCGTAACACAGCCTAGGAATGTCGTCGACACTAGAAACAAAGTTCCTCAGATCAGAGTTGATGAGTAAAGACATTAAACTAGCATCAAAACAGGCAATGTACAGAAAAAACTACAATCATGTTAGCATCAAAACAGGAAGTGGGCGTAACACAGCCTAGGAATACCGTAGAGATTAGAAACAAAGATCCTCAGATCCATCTTAATAAGTAGAGGCAAGTGAAGAAACTAGCATCAAAACAGGCAATGTACAGAAAAAACTACAATCATGTTAGCATCAAAACAGGAAGTGGGCGTAACACAGCCTAGGAATACCGTAGAGATTAGAAACAAAGATCCTCAGATCCATCTTAATAAGTAGAGGCAAGTGAAGAAACTAGCATCAAAACAGGCAATGTACAGAAAAAACTACAATCATGCTAGCATATTAGCATCAAAACCGGAAGGGGGCGTAACAGCCAAGGAATGTCGACACTAGAAACAAAGTTCCTCAGATCAGAGTTGAGTAGAGTAAAGAAATAAAACTAGCATCAAAACAGGCAATGTACAAAAAACTACAATCATGCTAGCATATTAGCATCAAAACCAGAAGTGGGCGTAACTCACCCTAGGAATGTCGTCGAGACTAGAAACAAAGTTCCTCAGATCAGAGTTGATGAGTAGAGTGAAGACATAAAACTAGCATCAAAACAGGCAATGTACAAAAAACTACAATCATGTTAGCATATTAGCAACAAAACCGGAAGTGGGCGTAACTCACCCTAGGAATGTCGTCGACACTAGAAACAAAGTTCCTCAGATCAGAGTAGATGAGTAGAGTAAAGACATTAAACTAGCATCAAAACAGGCAATGTACAGAAAAAACTACAATCATGTTAGCATCAAAACCGGAAGTGGGCGTAACACAGCCTAGGAATGTCGTCGACACTAGAAACAAAGTTCCTCAGATCAGAGTTGATGAGTAAAGACATTAAACTAGCATCAAAACAGGCAATGTACAAAAAACTTCAATCATGCTAGCATATTAGCATCAAAACAGGAAGTGGGCGTAACACAGCCTAGGAATACCGTAGAGATTAGAAACAAAGATCCTCAGATCCATCTTAATAAGTAGAGGCAAGTGAAGAAACTAGCATCAAAACAGGCAATGTACAAAAAACTACAATCATGTTAGCATATTAGCAACAAAACCGGAAGTGGGCGTAACTCACCCTAGGAATGTCGTCGACACTAGAAACAAAGTTCCTCAGATCAGAGTAGATGAGTAGAGTAAAGACATTAAACTAGCATCAAAACAGGCAATGTACAGAAAAAACTACAATCATGTTAGCATCAAAACCGGAAGTGGGCGTAACACAGCCTAGGAATGTCGTCGACACTAGAAACAAAGTTCCTCAGATCAGAGTTGATGAGTAGAGTGAAGACATTAAACTAGCATCAAAACAGGCAATGTACAGAAAAAACTACAATCATGCTAGCATATTAGCATCAAAACCAGAAGTCGGCGTAACTCACCCTAGGAATGTCGTCGACACTAGAAACAAAGTTCCTCAGATCAGAGTAGATGAGTAGAGTGAAGACATTAAACTAGCATCAAAACAGGCAATGTACTGAAAAAACTACAATCATGTTAGCATCAAAACAGGAAGTGGGCGTAACACAGCCTAGGAATACCGTAGAGATTAGAAACAAAGATCCTCAGATCCATCTTAATAAGTAGAGGCAAGTGAAGGAACTAGCATCAAAACAGGCAATGTACAGAAAAAACTACAATCATGTTAGCATCAAAACCGGAAGTGGGCGTAACAGCCTAGGAATGTCGACACTAGAAACAAAGTTCCTCAGATCAGAGTTGAGTAGAGTAAAGAAATAAAACCAGCATCAAAACAGGCAATGTACAAAAAACTACAATCATGCTAGCATATTAGCATCAAAACCGGAAGTGGGCGTAACAGCCTAGGAATGTCGACACTAGAAACAAAGATCCTCAGATCCATCTTAATAAGTAGAGGCAAGTGAAGAAACTAGCATCAAAACAGGCAATGTACAAAAAACTACAATCATGTTAGCATATTAGCAACAAAACCGGAAGTGGGCGTAACTCACCCTAGGAATGTCGTCGACACTAGAAACAAAGTTCCTCAGATCAGAGTAGATGAGTAGAGTAAAGACATTAAACTAGCATCAAAACAGGCAATGTACAGAAAAAACTACAATCATGTTAGCATCAAAACCGGAAGTGGGCGTAACACAGCCTAGGAATGTCGTCGACACTAGAAACAAAGTTCCTCAGATCAGAGTTGATGAGTAAAGACATTAAACTAGCATCAAAACAGGCAATGTACAGAAAAAACTACAATCATGTTAGCATCAAAACAGGAAGTGGGCGTAACACAGCCTAGGAATACCGTAGAGATTAGAAACAAAGATCCTCAGATCCATCTTAATAAGTAGAGGCAAGTGAAGAAACTAGCATCAAAACAGGCAATGTACAGAAAAAACTACAATCATGTTAGCATCAAAACAGGAAGTGGGCGTAACACAGCCTAGGAATACCGTAGAGATTAGAAACAAAGATCCTCAGATCCATCTTAATAAGTAGAGGCAAGTGAAGAAACTAGCATCAAAACAGGCAATGTACAGAAAAAACTACAATCATGCTAGCATATTAGCATCAAAACCAGAAGTCGGCGTAACTCACCCTAGGAATGTCGTCGACACTAGAAACAAAGTTCCTCAGATCAGAGTAGATGAGTAGAGTAAAGACATTAAACTAGCATCAAAACAGGCAATGTACTGAAAAAACTACAATCATGTTAGCATCAAAACCGGAAGTGGGCGTAACACAGCCTAGGAATGTCGTCGACACTAGAAACAAAGTTCCTCAGATCAGAGTTGATGAGTAAAGACATTAAACTAGCATCAAAACAGGCAATGTACAGAAAAAACTACAATCATGTTAGCATCAAAACAGGAAGTGGGCGTAACACAGCCTAGGAATGTCGTCGACACTAGAAACAAAGTTCCTCAGATCAGAGTTGATGAGTAAAGACATTAAACTAGCATCAAAACAGGCAATGTACTGAAAAAACTACAATCATGTTAGCATCAAAACAGGAAGTGGGCGTAACACAGCCTAGGAATACCGTAGAGATTAGAAACAAAGATCCTCAGATCCATCTTAATAAGTAGAGGCAAGTGAAGAAACTAGCATCAAAACAGGCAATGTACAGAAAAAACTACAATCATGCTAGCATATTAGCATCAAAACCGGAAGTGGGCGTAACAGCCTAGGAATGTCGACACTAGAAACAAAGATCCTCAGATCAGAGTTGATGAGTAGAGTAAAGACCACTTCCGGTTATCTCACTGCTGATTTCCTGGAGCTGCTAGATTCCCTCAACCTACAACAACATGTTGATGTCCCCACACATTCCAGGGGTCACACACTTGACTTGGTGTCAAGTGAGGCCAAGCACAGAGCCCTGTGGGACACCACAGGTGACGTTGTGGATGTGAGATTTTGCGCTGCCAAGGGTGACATGTTCGGTTCTGCCAGTTAGGTATGACGTGAACCAGTTATGAACAGTTCCTGAGAGTCCCATGGTGCATTGCAGGCGGTGAAAGAGGATGTTATGGTCTATTGCGTCAAAAGCAGCTGTCAGGTCAAGGAGGATGAGTATAGAAGGGGAACCAGTATCTGCCGTCATCAGAAGATCATTGGTGACCCTGACCAGGGCTGTTTCTGTGCTATGGCCAGGGCGGAAACCGGACTGAAATTTTTCAAACAGGTTACTCAGTTTGAGGTGATCATGAAGTTGTGCTGCAACTGTTTTTTTCCAGAACTTTAGAGAGGCATGGAAGATTGGAGATGGGCCCATAGTTAGAGAGAACTTCAGAGTCCATGGTGGGTTTTTTCAATAGAGGTCTGATGACAGCAGTTTTTAAAGTAGAAGGAATATGGCCAGTCAGGAGGGATTGGTTTATGATCCGGGTGATGAGTGGAGAGACGGCAGAGATGTTGACCTTTAGCAGGGCTGAAGGGAAAGGGTCCAGGGAACTGGTAGATGGTTTCATTTTCCTGATGACGTTCTCCACCTCTTCCCGTGTGGTAGCAGAGAAGGAGCAAAGTGGCTGGACCTTCTCAGGTAGTAGGTCGACAGTTGGAGGAGGCAAGATATTCGTGATGGAGAGGTATGAACGGATATTATCAACTTTTTGTCTGAAGAAATTGATGTGCATGTTGCACCTCTGCTGTTGCACTGCTGACAGGTTCAGAGGAGAGAAATTTAAGGTCCAGGGCGAGGGCATCTGCATTGATGGTCTTCAGATTTCTGAAATGGATCTGACGTTTTGGTTTGATATGGGGGGAGAGAAAGGGCAGCTCCATTGACACTACTTTATGGTCCGAGATACCAAGATCATATACCTGTAGATTACTGATGGGGGCGAAGTTTGAAATGACCAAGTCAAGTGTGTGACCCCTGGAATGTGTGGGGACATCAACATGTTGTTATAGGTTGAGGGAATCTAGCCGCTCCAGGAAATCAGCAGTGAGATAACCGGAAGTGGGCGTAACTCAGCCTAGGAATGTCGTCAACACTAGAAACAAAGTTCCTCAGATCAGAGTAGATGAGTAGAGTGAAGACATAAAACTAGCATCAAAACAGGCAATGTACTGAAAAAACTACAATCATGTTAGCATCAAAACAGGAAGTGGGCGTAACACAGCCTAGGAATACCGTAGAGATTAGAAACAAAGATCCTCAGATCCATCTTAATAAGTAGAGGCAAGTGAAGAAACTAGCATCAAAACAGGCAATGTACAGAAAAAACTACAATCATGCTAGCATATTAGCATCAAAACCGAAAGTGGGCGTAACACAGCCTAGGAATGTCGTCGACACTAGAAACAAAGTTCCTCAGATCAGAGTTGATGAGTAAAGACATTAAACTAGCATCAAAACAGGCAATGTACAGAAAAAACTACAATCATGTTAGCATCAAAACAGGAAGTGGGCGTAACACAGCCTAGGAATACCGTAGAGATTAGAAACAAAGATCCTCAGATCCATCTTAATAAGTAGAGGCAAGTGAAGAAACTAGCATCAAAACAGGCAATGTACAGAAAAAACTACAATCATGTTAGCATCAAAACAGGAAGTGGGCGTAACACAGCCTAGGAATACCGTAGAGATTAGAAACAAAGATCCTCAGATCCATCTTAATAAGTAGAGGCAAGTGAAGAAACTAGCATCAAAACAGGCAATGTACAGAAAAAACTACAATCATGCTAGCATATTAGCATCAAAACCAGAAGTCGGCGTAACTCACCCTAGGAATGTCGTCGACACTAGAAACAAAGTTCCTCAGATCAGAGTAGATGAGTAGAGTGAAGACATTAAACTAGCATCAAAACAGGCAATGTACTGAAAAAACTACAATCATGTTAGCATATTAGCAACAAAACCGGAAGTGGGCGTAACAGCCTAGGAATGTCGTCGACACTAGAAACAAAGTTCCTCAGATCAGAGTAGATGAGTAGAGTAAAGACATTAAACTAGCATCAAAACAGGCAATGTACAGAAAAAACTACAATCATGTTAGCATCAAAACCGGAAGTGGGCGTAACACAGCCTAGGAATGTCGTCGACACTAGAAACAAAGTTCCTCAGATCAGAGTAGATGAGTAGAGTGAAGACATTAAACTAGCATCAAAACAGGCAATGTACAGAAAAAACTACAATCATGCTAGCATATTAGCATCAAAACCAGAAGTCGGCGTAACACAGCCTAGGAATACCGTAGAGATTAGAAACAAAGATCCTCAGATCCATCTTAATAAGTAGAGGCAAGTGAAGAAACTAGCATCAAAACAGGCAATGTACAGAAAAAACTACAATCATGCTAGCATATTAGCATCAAAACCAGAAGTCGGCGTAACACAGCCTAGGAATACCGTAGAGATTAGAAACAAAGATCCTCAGATCCATCTTAATAAGTAGAGGCAAGTGAAGAAACTAGCATCAAAACAGGCAATGTACAGAAAAAACTACAATCATGCTAGCATATTAGCATCAAAACCGGAAGTGGGCGTAACAGCCTAGGAATGTCGACACTAGAAACAAAGTTCCTCAGATCAGAGTTGATGAGTAGAGTGAAGACATAAAACTAGCATCAAAACAGGCAATGTACAAAAAACTACAATCATGTTAGCATATTAGCAACAAAACCGGAAGTAGGCGTAACTCACCCTAGGAAAGTCGTCGACACTAGAAACAAAGTTCCTCAGATCAGAGTAGATGAGTAGAGTAAAGACATTAAACTAGCATCAAAACAGGCAATGTACAGAAAAAACTACAATCATGTTAGCATCAAAACCGGAAGTGGGCGTAACACAGCCTAGGAATGTCGTCGACACTAGAAACAAAGTTCCTCAGATCCATCTTAATAAGTAGAGGCAAGTGAAGAAACTAGCATCAAAACAGGCAATGTACAGAAAAAACTACAATCATGCTAGCATATTAGCATCAAAACCAGAAGTCGGCGTAACACAGCCTAGGAATACCGTAGAGATTAGAAACAAAGATCCTCAGATCCATCTTAATAAGTAGAGGCAAGTGAAGAAACTAGCATCAAAACAGGCAATGTACAGAAAAAACTACAATCATGCTAGCATATTAGCATCAAAACCGGAAGGGGGCGTAACAGCCAAGGAATGTCGACACTAGAAACAAAGTTCCTCAGATCAGAGTTGAGTAGAGTAAAGAAATAAAACTAGCATCAAAACAGGCAATGTACAAAAAACTACAATCATGCTAGCATATTAGCATCAAAACCAGAAGTGGGCGTAACTCACCCTAGGAATGTCGTCGAGACTAGAAACAAAGTTCCTCAGATCAGAGTTGATGAGTAGAGTGAAGACATAAAACTAGCATCAAAACAGGCAATGTACAAAAAACTACAATCATGTTAGCATATTAGCAACAAAACCGGAAGTAGGCGTAACTCACCCTAGGAATGTCGTCGACACTAGAAACAAAGTTCCTCAGATCAGAGCTGATGAGTAGAGTAAAGACATAAAACTAGCGTCAAAACAGGCTATGTACAGAAAAAACTACAATCATGTTAGCATCAAAACAGGAAGTGGGCGTAACACAGCCTAGGAATGTCGTCCACACTAGAAACAAAGTTCCTCAGATCAGAGTTGATGAGTAAAGACATTAAACTAGCATCAAAAAACAGGCAATGCACAAAAAAAACTACAATCATGCTAGCATATTAGCATCAAAACCAGAAGTCGGCATCTCACAGCCTAGGAATACCCTAGAGATTAGAAACAAAGTTACTCAGATTCGGCTTGATGAGTAGAATCAAGTGAAGAAATTAGCGTCAAAATAGGCAATGTACAGAAAAAAAACTACAATCATGCTAGCATATTAGCATCAAAACCAGAAGTCGGCATCTCACAGCCTAGGAATGTCGTCGACACTAGAAACAAAGTTCCTCAGATCAGAGTTGAGTAGAGTAAAGACCACTTCCGGTTATCTCACTGCTGATTTCCTGGAGCTGCTAGATTCCCTCAACCTACAACAACATGTTGATGTCCCCACACATTCCAGGGGTCACACACTTGACTTGGTGTCAAGTGAGGCCAAGCACAGAGCCCTGTGGGACACCGCAGGCGACGTTGTGGATGTGAGATTTTGCGCTGCCAAGGGTGACATGTTCGGTTCTGCCAGTTAGGTATGACGTGAACCAGTTATGAACAGTTCCTGAGAGTCCCATGGTGCATTGCAGGCGGTGAAAGAGGATGTTATGGTCCATTGTGTCAAAAGCAGCTGTCAGGTCAAGGAGGATGAGTATAGAAGGGGAACCAGTATCTGCCGTCATCAGAAGATCATTGGTGACCCTGACCAGGGCTGTTTCTGTGCTATGGCCAGGGCGGAAACCGGACTGAAATTTTTCAAACAGGTTATTCAGTTTGAGGTGATCATGAAGTTGTGCTGCAACTGTTTTTTTCCAGAACTTTAGAGAGGCATGGCAGATTGGAGATGGGCCCATAGTTAGAGAGAACTTCAGAGTCCATGGTGGGTTTATTCAATAGAGGTCTGATGACAGCAGTTTTTAAAGTAGAAGGAATATGGCCAGTCAGGAGGGATTGGTTTATGATCCTGGTGATGAGTGGAGAGACGGCAGAGATGTTCACCTTTAGCAGGGCTGAAGGGAAAGGGTCCAGGGAACTGGTAGATGGTTTCATTTTCCTGATGACGTTCTCCACCTCTTCCCGTGTGGTAGCAGAGAAGGAGCAAAGTGGCTGGACCTTCTCAGGTAGTAGGTCGACAGTAGGAGGAGGTAACATATTCGTGATGGAGAGGTATGAACGGATCTTATCAACTTTTTGTCTGAAGAAATTGATGTGCATGTTGCACCTCTGCTGTTGCACTGCTGACAGGTTCAGAGGAGAGAAATTTAAGGTCCAGGGCCAGGGCATCTGCATTGATGGTCTTCAGATTTCTGAAATGGATCTGACGTTTTGGTTTGATATGGGGGGGATAGAAAGGGCAGCTCCATTGACACTACTTTATGGTCCGAGATACCAAGATCATATACCTGTAGATTACTGATGGGGGCGAAGTTTGAAATGACCAAGTCAAGTGTGTGAACCCTGGAATGTGTGGGGACATCAACATGTTGTTGTAGGTTGAGGGAATCTAGCAGCTCCAGGAAATCAGCAGTGAGATAACCGGAAGTGGGCGTATCTCCGCCTAGGAATGTCGTCAACACTAGAAACAAAGTTCCTCAGATCAGAGTTGAGTAGAATCAGGTGATGAAACTAGCGTCAAAATAGGCACTGTATAAAAAAGCTACAAGCATTTTAATTATTTCAAAAGTTAGCATGCTAGCCTGTTAGCATGTAAAATGCCTTGGCATGCTCAGATCAGGCTGAAAGGCTTGATCTAGGCGTATAGCAACACCCAGATTCAGAATATGGAGTAATCTCAAAACTTAGCATGTTAGCATATTAGCATCAAAACCAGAAGTCGGCATCTCACCAGCCTAGGAATACCCTAGAGATTAGAAACAAAGTTCCTCAGATCCGGCTTGATGAGTAGAGCCAAGTGATGCAACGAGCGTCAAAACAGGCAATGTAAAAAAAAAAAACTACAATCATGTTAGCATCAAAACCGGAAGTGGGCGCAACTCAGCCTAGGAATGTCGTCGACACTAGAAACAAAGTTCCTCAGATTAGACATGATGAGTAAAGACATAAAACTAGCATCAAAACAGGCAATGTACAAAAAACTACAATCATGCTAGCATATTAGCATCAAAACCAGAAGTCGGCATCTCACAGCCTAGGAATACCCTAGAGATTAGAAACAAAGTTCCTCAGATCCGGCTTGATGAGTGGAATCAAGTGAAGAAATTAGCGTCAAAATAGGCAATGTACAGAATGTAGCGTCCCCGGTTGAAATGACGGTCTCTCAAACTGATGGTTCACAATCCTTTATTTAACCTTGCCTTGTGAACTCACCGTAAGAGCTATAAAGTGTACAGAAAATAATCACCATTAGTAGCTCAGACAGCAAGTTACCTTTAACACCTTTCCTTATTCCAAAACATAAATGAATTCTTTCCTTTAAGTTCTAATATCCTTTTGTTAACGTTTTCTACATAGATTATCTTTTACACGTATATTCAATTAAACCAGTGTTTCCCAACCTTTTTTGAATTGTGTACCCCCTGAGAGATTTTCTCATACCACAAGTACCCCCTTTGTCAAATGTGTTGATGATTCAATAGTTTATGTCTTTTTTTGCTCTTTTCATTGATAAAAGCTGGGTTTGTTATTCATTAAGCAACACATCCCAGATAGATTTTCTTTCTATACCAGGGCACAGCTAATGGAATGGCTGATAATATTTACCCATCATCAGGGAAATTAAATATAAAAAATTTTTCCACGTACCCCCTGTAATGTGCTCGCGTACCACTAGGGGTACGCGTACCCCCGGTTGGGAATCACTGAATTAAACCATTTTAACAATGTGTAACAGACTGGGCCACAGCCTGCGTAGTAGGGGTCTAGGCTGCCCAATCCTCCGGACGGAGAAGGTACAGCAGGATCTAGGTCCCTGTACCCTCACCAATCGCCTCCCTAGTCTGCTACATGCACTATGTGAGCAGATCGGCTAAGGCTCCAGGACTTCCCTATCAGCGTCACGGTGCCAACCTGGAGTGTAGTACTGTTGGGGATAGCGTGATGTTTAAGTACCCACACCGTACCCCCACCCCCCGACCGAAGTACCCAGCAGTAGCAGGTGAGACGCCCCTACTCCGGAGAGAGCCTAAATAATAGAAGCAGGGTAACCACTGTACACCAGGATAGGGTAAATTGAACACATAGGCAGTTTATTCTCTGTAAGATTACTAAATTATTAGATGGAAAGAACCAAAGCTCACATAAAACAAAGGACTGCAATTACCAAATTGAGTTTCACCAACCACCTAACTCTCCTCTATTAATGAAACCCCAGCCCCAGTCACCCTACTGAGCGCTCAGTGTCTAACGGTGGAGGCTTCAAGCAAGAACTCCCGTTTACCTCCGACGGGATATTTTTTACCCTTCATATAACACGTTCGTAGTAACCTTACAACAGGACACATTCATATTAAACATGCACAACAACCTCATAACAGAAATGAACCATATTCATTTAGCACTTTATACCACTGGCACATTGTAATAATCCGTCCGATAACATCAACACTCCCATGCGAAAGTCTGTTCAGTACATTTACTTCCAAAAATGACCGCCAGAGAAATCAGGCATCCGGGCATGCAGTTAGAACATAGCGGGCCTGCCCTGCCAGGTGGTAGCGTGCGCAGAAAATGGGGTGTGCAGCAGCGATCTTTTAAAACTCCGCTTAGTGTCCGTCACGTTAGCAGAATTCTTCTACTTCTTGGCCAAGTTGCTGATCACCCTGATGTACATTCGCCGAAATAAACTTTATTAAATATCACCTGCGTCGTCCTTGGTGCTGGAGCTGATGAGTCGTCTCTGTGTAGCAGGGAAGCTACCCCGATTCCTCCAAGCTCCGGTTCCCTCTGCGCGGCACCGGGAGCAGCTCTCGTCTGTCGTTCTGGTAACACACAGCAATTTCCCTTCTCCGGAGCACCAAAGTGGCTCGAACCTGCCTTCAGACTAATCTGGTCCTGTGTACCGGTTGACTACATTAAGGAATTCTCCCTACTTACTCTACATCACCCGAACGAACCAAAAAAAAACCTCCTTTCCCCCTCTCTCTCCCGCCAACTCCACTGCCCTGCTATACGCAGCCACGTTACGTCGTGACGCACCGTCACACTTGCTTTTAAACACCTTCGAATCACGAAATAAACTAAAGTAAATCATTATCAAATTGTCCGTGACCTTACATGACAAATAAAACAAAGCAGCTTGTAAATTATAACCCTTTAACATGCTTAATTTATCCGTGCTCTTTAGCACCTTGTAGTGAGCAAAAACGTAGTCCATTTTACTCGGCAAAACACCTTACAACAGAAATATTAAACATATATACATTTACAAATCAACCTTCAAAACCCACCTTGTTCCTCATCAACCAGGAGCTAAAACCATCACTGGTATTTAAGAAATTAACCAAAAAAGCATCGTAATATAACTATTCCTTTTTCACGGAACACACCTTGCTTCGACTTCCATGAAGTTTTCCCGCTACTGTGCGGTTTGCAACACTGGTTTATGGCAGCTTGTTGCTCTATGTTCCTTCAAAATAAAAGCCGTTCTTTCACAATAAAAGGCATCACTCGTCTTATACAGTTAAACAAGGAATAACATTTGTAACCAATAAATGTAATAAACGAAATATTAATACGGTCATTTACACTCCCACCAAATCATTAGAGCTCAAATGGGAACCAAACGGAGTGATAATGATTTCCTAATGAAGAAATGACCTGTAACCGTTGACCTGTAAACATTACATTGTATGAAAACACAGTTTACATGACAGAATAAACCTTAAACTTCAGAATGTAATTAAACAGTCTCCAATAGCAAAACCAGTTTCTGCACTGGGCGTTCCACTACAGAAGGTTTACTGTAACATTGTCCTTTGTCCATCTTCCTTTCTCCAAAACGAAGCTTTACCTTTCTTACAAGTCCATCTTTGTCAGTTGTTGTGTCCATTACACGTGCTAATCTCCATTCATTGCGTGGCAAGTCATCCATTTTCTCCATCACAACATCTCCAACCTTCAAGTTTCTCCTTGGAGAGTGCCATTTCTGTCTTGTTGTGATGTTAGACAGATACTCCTTTTTCCAACGTGACCAAAACTGTTCTGATAAATACTGCACCTGCCGCCACCTTTTCTGTGCATAAATGTCCTCTTTAATGAATCTACCTGGCGGGGGCATGGATGACCTTGACTTCATCATTAGCAGGTGATTGGGTGTTAATGGCTCGGAACTGTTTGGATCACTTAAGTTGTCCACTGTAAGAGGCCTGCTGTTGACAATCGCCATTGCCTCATAAAAGAATGTCCTTAATGATGCGTCGTCCATTCTGCCTGATGAAAGAGAAACTGTTGAGTGCAGAACATTTCGGACAGTCCTGATTTGCCTTTCCCACACACCTCCTGTGTGGCTTGAATGAGGAGCGTGCATTTTGAAGTCGCATTGTTTCTCAGCAAGAAACGCAGTAATGCGATCACAGTCCATTTGTTTCAATGCTTCTTGCAGCTCATTTTTTGCGCCAACAAAGTTACTTCCTTGATCACACCTTATCTCACTGACAGCTCCTCTGATGGCTATGAAACAGCGGAGGGCATTTATAAAGGCGTCCGTGGTCATGTCGTCTAACATTTCCATGTGCACTGCTCTGCAGCAAAAGCACGTAAAAATAAGTCCATAATGCTTGTTCACCTTACGAGCTTTCTTAGTTAGAAAAGGGCCAAAACAGTCCATTCCACAGAATGTGAATGGTGGAGCTGGATCTAAACGCTGGACTGGGAGATCAGCCATTTTCTGTTCCTCAGTACCCCTTCTGAGTCTGCGACACCTTACACATTTCTGTATAAAGTTTCTTACAGCTTTGTTGATGCTTGGAATCCAAAATCCATTTGATCTGATTTCATTGATTGTCAGTCCCTTTCCTCGGTGCTGCACTTTACTGTGGAAATGGCTGATTATTAGCTGAGTGACATGGTTACCCTTTGGAATTATCACTGGGTGTTTCAATATAGAGGAGAATGAAGCATCTTTAAGTCTTCCTCCCACCTTGAGTCCATCACTATCAAGAAAGGTATCCATTTGATACAGTTTGCTTTTGTAGGGGAGTTCCTTTCCATTTTTAAGCAACTTTATCTCCACTGCATACTCCCTGGCTTGTATGTCTTTCAGAATAACATGTTGTGCGTTTTGGCTTTCTTGTACAGTACTGTGGCTTGTTGTTTTCTCTCTCTTAGCACAGCGAATGAGGCGAGCTAGGGCTTGAGTGGCCTTGTACCATGATGAAAATTTTGTTAACCTCTCTGATAAACCTTTCTTCTCTGCTTTGAGGGTGTTCAGTGTATGTACCCTTTTGACTTCTGGATCCCCGAGTAGTATGTTTTCGCCAATTCCTGAAGCTGGAGGAACTTCCTTCTCCCACAGAAACTGTGGCCCTTTGAATCAGACTGATGTTATAAGCTCACCCACACTGGAACCTCTGGAGGCGATGTCTGCAGGATTCTGGTCAGAAGGCACATATCTCCACTGCTGAGGGAAGCTGTTAGTCCTTATCTTTTGAATTCTGTTGGAGACAAATGTGTGAAACCGACGTGCTTCATTATTAATGTAGCCTAAAACTACCTTTGAGTCAGTCCAGAAGTACTCTTCACTCTGTGTCAATCCAAGCTCGTCCCTTAACATGTTACTTGCATTAATGGAGACAACCGCAGCTGTCAGTTCAAGACGTGGGATTGTTGTTATCTTGATAGGAGCCACTCTAGTCTTTGCTGTAACTAAAGCACAATGCACTTTATCATCTTGGTTTATATGTTTAAAATAAGAACACTGGCCATAGCCATGTGAGCTGGCATCAGAAAAATGATGCAACTCTCTTTTCACTATTTGCCCAAAGTCTGTAGGAACATAACAGCGTGGAATTGTGATTTTCTCTAAGTTCCTTAAGTCACTGTTCCAATTGTCCCACACTGGCCTTAATTCACTGGAGAGGGGGTCATCCCAGCCTGAGCCTTGTTTGCAGGTCTCCTGAAGCACCCGTTTGCCTGTGAGCACAAAGGGGGAGATGAATCCCAGTGGGTCGTAAAGAGATGGGACAGTAGATAGGATGCCACGCCGTGTAGCAGGTTGTTCGTTGGGTCGAAAGCGAAATCTGAGTGTGTCTGATTCAATATGCCAGTGAATGCCTAGCGCTCTTTCAAGTTTAGAGTCATTGAGTGTCAGATCACATGCCTGCTGTGAAGGAGCACGTTCAGATGGTGGGATGCTGTTTAACACAGTTTGGTCGTTGCTTACAAACTTGTGCAGTCTGAGGCCACCTGATGCGCAGATTGTCTGAGCATCTTGGGCGAGCTGAACAGCTTCTTTGATGCTTGCAGTGCTTGTCACCCCATCGTCCACATAAAAATCTTTCATTATGAACTGAGATGCAAGGGGGAACTGTGTCTCATTTTCTTTGGCAAGATACTTTAAACCGTAATTTGCACAACCTGGTGATGATGAAGCGCCGAAGAGGTGAACCTTCATTCGGAATTCTTGGGGCTCTGTGTTCATGTTGCCATTTTTCCACCATAAAAATCTTAAATAGTCTCTATCTGATTCATGCACAAAAAATTGGTGGAACATTTTCTCAATGTCGCACAACAATGCAACTTCATGCAGTCTAAATCTGATGAGAACTCCATTTAGATTATTTAGCAAATCTGGGCCAGACAGCAGATGGTCGTTCAGACTGGTACCTTTTTACTTAGCTGAGGCATCGAAGACTACCCTCAGTTTGTCTGGTTTCTGGGGATGATATATCCCGTGGTGGGGAATATACCACCTTTCTCCTTCCTTTGCTTCACTTTCCACTTCCTCTGCTTTTCCTCTTTCTAGGACTTCATTCATAAACTTCACATACTGCTCCTTATGCCTTTGGTCCTTTGACAGTTTGTTTTTGAGACTTTGAAGTCGCCCAATGGCCATTTGCTTGTTGTCCGGTAAGAGTGGTCGTTCTTTAAATGGAAGTGGCATTTCGTAATGTCCTTCAGTATTTTTATAAATTCCTTCCTTTAATGTCTTTAGAAAGAGAATGTCGTCTTGAGACACTGACCTGTTGTCCTTGACGTCATCCTTGAAGTCTGACTCGAGAACCTTAAGTGCATCAGCTGGAGTCACTAGGGGGAGCTCTTTTACTGTTATTCTGTGACACACAGTGCTGAAGGAGTCATTGTGAGATGATGTGGGGCCAACAATACTCCAGCCCAATGCTGTGCGGACTGCATAGGGTTCGTTCTCCTCTCCTAATATTACCTGCCTCGGAGCCAGAGCCTTTGAGCAATTGTAGCCAATTAAAAGGCCAACTTCACATCCTAGATGCAGGGGAATCTCATTCACTATCTCCTTGAGATGATTCCATCGTTTTGCTGTTTCACAAGTAGGAATGTGAGAGCGGTTAACTGGTATACAGTCTTTGGTGTAAGCTGGAGGGAGTTCAATTGTTTCCGTGGAGTTGTAGCCTCTCACCTTGAGACCTGAAACACGTTCGCTTGGTACAACAGCATCTTTACCCAGCATTGTAGTGAGCCTTAATCTTATTGGAGTGGACTTTGCCTTGAGATCATTGGACACATCTTGGTCTATGAACACTGTGTCACTCTGAGTATCTAAGAGTGCATAAACAAGCTTCTCTGTACCTGGAAGTTGCTCTGAAGAGACCCATACTGGTACAATTATGGAAGTGCTGACACATTGTTCATTGTTTTCAACATTGAGAGACAGGGTAGTTGCAGTATGCTCTGTGTTGATCTGAATTGAGTCTGTAGTTGAATTTTTCTTGTCGTAGTTGAAGTCGTGCAGACAGGTAGGGTGTTTTTTCTTGCACATTTCACACACAAGTCTGTAACGACATGCCTTTGCACTGTGTCCTGGTTTGAGACAACCATAACAGAGCCTTTTGTCCTTTATGTATTTCCTTCTCTCTTCAAGTGACTGGACCTTAAACCGTGGGCAAACATGAAGTTTGTGTCCATTGTCTTGACAGAGCATGCATGGTAGTTTAACATTCAATCTTTGTTTTGCATTTTCTGTCTCTGTTAACACCTGCGTGTGGAGGACACTTGAGGTAGGCCTTTTTTCCCTTTGTAAGTTCCTTGCAGTGGCTGTGGTGAAGTCTGTAGAATGGAGAGCCTGGAATGATGTGATTGGGTTGCATACAATCTCTGATTCAGAAGACATGAACTCAGCAAAGTGCTTTAAACCAGGAAATTTTCCATTATCTCTCATAAACTGAGTAGCTTGACGATTCCACCTTGCAGCAGCCCAATTTGGTAACTTTTGAACAAGTTTCTGGTTCTCCTCACAATCGTTGAGAATGTTTAGGCCTTCAATGTAAGGCATCGCCTCATGGCATGTTTGAATGAAATCAGCAAATGCCCTAAATCCTTTAGAGTCATTTGTTTGTATCTTTGGCCATTTTGACAGATTTTCTCTAAACGCTTTCTGAACAATAAATGGATGTCCATACCTTTGATTGAGGCGTTCCCATGCATCCTTATATGCTTCGCTGTCATTCCTGTAGAAGATGCCATCAAGTGTTTGTCGCGCTGCACCTCCCACATATTTCTATACAAGTTGTATAGTTTGTCAGCAGATGAGATGTTCTTCTTGTCAATGAGGGCAGTAAATGAAGCTTTCCACTCAATGAACTGTAGTGGGTCACCTGTGAACATGAATGGCTCTGGTATTGGCAGCCTGTTCATGGAGATACTGTCTTGTACTGCTTGAGTTAAATAAATGACGTCTGCTTGAGGAGGTGGGGTGGAGACTACATTATTTGTAGGAGCTTGAACATAAGTGGAAACTGCGGGGGGGTTTTGATCCCTTCTGCTATGGTCAACAGAATGAACACTCTTCTCACCTTTGATTTCCTGGTCATAAGTCATTAATCTAGCTCGTGTAGCCTTTACTTCCTTTTCAGCCTTTAATCTCTGTAACTCACGTTTCTGTATTTCAAGCTCCTTATTTTGCCTTTCCTCTAGGAGTTGAATCTTCTCCTTTTGTTTTTCCTCTTCTAGTAGCACTTCATACTCTACTTCTTTGGCTGCTAATTCTGCGGCAGCTTCTGCCCTCTTTCCAGCTATTACTGAGCTTGCAGAGCATGACTTACTGGCAGTAGAGTACTTACTGGATCGTGGGAGAGAGGAACTGTAGATGGATTGAGCGTACTCTGGATGGAGAAGCTCGCGGAGACGTAGCTTCACTTTATCACTATCACCGTCATTGTCGTCACCGTTCACTGTTTTTAATGCAGCCCCCATTAAAAGGTCATCTGCCTTAGAAAATGCTGAGACTCAGGAGGATAATGGATATAGTGTTGCCAGTGCATTTTAAAACAATTAATGGTGTGTCTTTTAAAAATCCTTACAATAATCCTAAATCTAACCTAACCCTAACCCTTGTCAAATGCTCGGATCAGGCAGAAACATTGGCTCTACGTGTTCTACGCCCCCTAGATTCACAATCTGCTGTCATCGCAAAAGTTAGCTTGATAGCATGCTAGCAACTATCTAGCTCATATCTGGCCAAAACTTTGGATCTACACGTTTTGCGCCTCATATAGATGCACAATCCGCTGCCATCTCAAAAGTTAGCATGCTAGCATTTAGCATATCTTAGCATGCCCAGATCTGGCTGAAACGTTGGATCTACACATTCTGCGCCTCCTACATGCAGAATCTGCTGTCATCTCGAAAGTTAGCATTTTAGCATCCAAACCGGAAGTGGGCGTATCTCCGCCTAGGAATGTCGTAGAGACTTGGAACAAAGTTCCTCAGATCCCTCTTGATGAGTAGAGTCAACCGATAATGTGCCTATAGAGAAAAAAGTTAACTATTTTTGAATATCTCAGAAATGGAGCAAGATAGACTTCCTTTGCACGCATGTACACGTAGGGGCCAGGCCACGCCCCCAGCCATGCCCAAAAATCGGATGGGACGGATGACACTTTATTAAAATATTTCTTAAAGGGCCCTGACATCCCCCACCCTAGACTGCCCTACCTCCTATGAAAAATCCATATGGATCAGGCCCTGTGGACAATCCTGGGGAGGGTCCCCAACGGGAGACCCATAGTCTCAGATTGTGGCAGTAATACATTCAATACAGCACAATACATAGATCATTTTCTTCAGTTTCACAATGACACAACAGTTATTTGAAGGACATATGATTTCATTAACAAATGACAGGATATTCAATTTCAGACAGATGCATTCTTATTCACAATAGATATCAACAGTTTATATATAAATATATCCACCACATTAGGCTTTGAAGCAGTAACAAAAGCCTTTTTAAAATACCCTGATTCAAACAGATCAGATATACATTCTCCAGCTGTTAGAAATTAATCTCACTAGAAATGATTTTCAGTTTCATAACCAAATATACCTCCAGACACAGGGAACAGCAATGGGAAAGAAGTTTGCCCCAGTGTATGCCACTATTTATATAGTATCCGGGGAGGATACACATCAAAAATTTCAACATCTCCTTAGTCTATATTACAGGTATCTGGCTGATATATTTGGTACATGTCAACATGGAAAACCACTCTTTGACCTCTTCAAAAACACAATGAACATCCATCCATTTTCCAAACCGCTTATCCTACTGGGTCGCGGGGGGTCCGGAGCCTATCCCGGAAGCAATGGGCACGAGGCAGGGAACAACCCAGGATGGGGGGCCAGCCCATCGCAGGGCACACTCACACACCATTCACTCACACATGCACACCTACGGGCAATTTAGCAACTCCAATTAGCCTCAGCATGTTTTTGGACTGTGGGGGGAAACCGGAGTACCTGGAGGAAACCCCACGACGACATGGGGAGAACATGCAAACTCCGCACACATGTGACCCAGGCGGAGACTCGAACCCAGGTCCCAGAGGTGTGAGGCAACAGTGCTAACCACTGCACCACCATGCCGCCCCCACAATGAACATATATTACTCTAATATTACAGTCAAATACAAAATCAATTCCCAGTTCATAGACTTCTTAGATACAACAGTTCTTTTCAGCCAACCCATAAATGGTAACAGGACTCTCGAAACTAAGGTTTACTTTAAAGACAGACACAGCCTACTCTATAAGACCAGTTATCACCCAAAACACACGTTTGCAGGATTAATAAATCCCAGCTCATCAGATTTCATTGCCTCTGTACAAACAGGATTTTGAGGCAGCCACTACCACTTTAATTACAGCTCTTAGACAGAAAATATACTAAACCGTTTCTTAGGGGAATTAAAGCAGAGACACTCAGGACTATAAGAAATAAAAAACTACCCTCTTCAACAAATTTACATATCCCATTAATCACCATATATTCTTCTAATGCCATTACATTAAACAATAACCTCAGGAGAGGTTTTTCAAAGGTCCAACAGATTTCCCTCAATTGCAGAACTATAAAATCATTTCAGCTTATAGAAAAAACATAAACCTTAAAGACTTCTGTCACATTGGGGCCTGGAACCATACCTGTAATAGCAAACCTATGGCACTCATGCAGCATTTTCACCAACAGGGACTGCAGAACATCAGGTTCTCTGGCCTGGAGGCTAATAACTGGTCACAGGCACAGAGAATAAGAAAGGAGCATGTGTGGATTCAAAGGCTAAAGACATGGGTCCCCCTAGGTTTCAACCAAAAGTAAGGAAGGCGGGGTAGGTCGGAGGGAGGCAGAGGGACCTAAAACAGGCAAAAATCAGTCACCCATGTTTCGTTTTGGGGCACTTGGTTAGCACTTACCCCCAGGTTGAAAAAATAGATTAGCAATGAAATTATTATTAATAAAATGTGTAAGAGTAGAGTCCAGGGACACTCCTGAAATCAAAATGCGCCTATATAGAAAAAAGGTTACATTTTTTTTTTATATCTCAGAAATGGAGATGGACTTCTTTCACACGCATGATGTGTATGTGTGAGACCAGGTGCTCAGCACCCCCCTGGGGGGTGCAACCATGTCCATTGCACCCCCCTCTCGCATTACCCCATTTACATAGACGTCTAACCGCACAGAGCTTTAGCAAAAACTGCCAACTACAGCTCCAAGCCCACTAAGCAACTGACAGCCAGGCAATTCTAGGCAGGGATGCCAGTGGATGGGAAGGGGAAAGAGTGGGCACCAGATGGCAGGCCCGTGCACCTAACCTCCCCCTAACCATAAGGACCCCCCTTAAATCAACTGATTGTAAAACAGGAGTTGTAGGGTGATCGCCTGGATTGAGGCAACTACAGGGGATCACACTGCTTTCAGTGACGGGTAAGGTCCTTGCTAGGGTCATCCTTAGCAGGATTCATAATTACTTGCTTGCCTGTCAGCCACCAGAGCAGCCTGGTTTTGCACCTCAGAAGTCTACCATCGACCATATTGTGGCAATGAGGGTTCTCACTGAGCTCAACCATGAATATTGGCAGAGGTTCTTTGCAGCCTTTGTTGATTTTTGTGAAGCGTTTCACTCGGTTGATTGAGTTGCCCTGTGGGACATCTTGAGACTTCACGGGATCCCCCCGAAGTTGCTGGGCATCATGGCCGGCCTGTACACTGGTACTGATAGTGTGCAGAGTTCTGCATTTCACCAGGGGTGTGTTCTTGCTCCTACTCTAGGACATGGGGTCCAGCAGCTGTGCAGCATCCTTTGGTGAAGAAAGATTTATTCATCTTGACTTTGCCAACAATGCTGTGATCTGAGCGGAGCCAATGGAGGCTCTGATCAGGGCTCTCGAGAGACTGTGAAGAGTCCGAGTGTCTAGATAAAGACCAAGATCCAGGCATTTAATGACTTCTTAGGCACAGCCTTCTGTAGTGTGACTGTCTATAGGGAGAAGGTTAACCTTGTAGAGAGATTAATTTATCTCAGCAGCAGTGTTTATGCCTCTGGTGACTACCTATGAAGTCAGCAGACCGTTTGGGAGAGCACAGGAGTTCATGAGGTTGCTGGAACGGGGTGTGTGGTATTCCTGATATCTGAAAGAGGAAGGTTCAAGTCTCCCTGCCTTGCTGTATGGCTGCGAGACATGGATGCTATCCAGTTAAGCGGAGATGAAGTTTGGACTCTGGTACTGTCTCTCTTTGGAGAATCCTTGGGTACTGCTGATTTGACTTAGTGTCACCGTGTGGTAGGTGCGGCAACATGCTGCATCAGGGAATGCTCCCCAACCTGGTGCTTGGGCTGCCAGGAAGTCAATTTTTTGATACATTGCTAAGTATGAAGCTTTTCAACATTTTGCATCTCCACAACGCAAAACATGCATTTTTGTGATTTGGGTGCCCGTTTCGCTAAGTTTGCATATGGGGACACTTAGGTTGCTGAAAAATTGAAATTTTGACGTGACAGTTTTTCAACATTCTGTATCCCTGAGAAGCAAAACACATTTACTAGAGCAATTGGATTCATGATCTAAATTTAACAAAAATGACAAGTTTCCTTTTTTTGTAGGAAATTATACCCTTTTAATTCATACTAGCATCTACATAATGGTTGTTGAATACTTCACAATATATTAAATTGAGATGGTACGGTACATGCATACAATCCAAGCTGTATGAGAACCCACAGTCACCAATACACAATGAAAAACAAATAAAATCCCTCAAAAAAAAAGAAAAAAATAAGCCATGAAACAGTTGAGTGCTGTATAGACAAGCACATCAGCTTTAATACAGCGGGGGGCTATAGGGTTCATCTCCAGCAATGTCTCGTTTCTTATCGAGGAAAAAGGGGGAAAAGTCACAGTCACACGCGAGTGCCACTCACACGAGACATCACTATAAACACTCTCTCGTGATGCTTTGCCAGAAAGTACTCATTTGCTGTGCCTTGCTTGAGCCCCAGGGGTTAAAATAAATGTTTTGAGACATGTATTCCTGTAGATCATTTCAACTAAAACTTCCAGAAATGGCCAGATATCCACAGAGATTAACATTTAGCACACTTCACCCACCATTACCCATGTGAAACGTTTTAACCACCTGACGTGACTTTTTGTGCATTACAAGCCCTAAGTCCCTAGTGTGCCTGAGCACCAATGGGAGACTTAACAGGGTTACCCCAACAGTCATTTCAAGCAGCCTTAACCACATTTAAGTGTATCAACAAAATTGTTTATACCTTAGCAAAAGGTAACACAGCTCAAGAATGCACACTACTCAAAACATTCCTTTTGCTTTTGCAATTAAAGAAAAGGAAAAAAAAACATTACTTTTAATATATTAACATTGCTGGAGTAAATTTAGCGTTCCTAAATCAAATCTGTGTAATCCATTGATTTCTCTTTCACAGAAAGAACTTAGATACCGGGGCTTGACAAGGTATACAGTAAGCAAAGGGAGTGTTATCAAAATAAAATAATAATAATAATAATAATAATAATAATAATAATAAGACATTCAAGTACAGTAAGATTTCTGCTTGAAAATACAAAACTATGTGGGAAAGCATTAAAATCATGTGTCAATCAGAATGGCATTAAAAAAAGCTGAAGTGCTAGATCACCTTTTGTTCCTTCACCAAACATTTACCAGCACCACTGCTGTCTAGAAACAGTTGCCAAGGTGGCCGTATGGGCAGCGCCCAGCCTACTGAACAGGATGACATCCCTCTTCAGTGAGAGGGACTATGGCTCCTTGTGTTTCTGGGTACCAGACTGCAGCTAAGCTCCTCTTACAGCAGCATCTCAGATGTTGCACAGAGGCAGTACAGCTGAAGTCACGCCCCCTTACTCTCCATAATCCTGAGTCAACATATTGCTTCTCTTCGACGTTCATTTCTTCTTTTCTTCAAAACGTTTGCATTAACAGAAAAAAAAAGTTTTACATCCACAGACACAGGAAAGCCTTTTAAAGGTTTTCTTTAAATATATAAACTTCTCCATTAGAAGCTGGGTCAGCTTTTGCTTTTCAGTTTTTTAGTATGTTTTTAAAGATTTTATTTCTAGTGTGCATATCTTTCTCCATCATCATACATTAAACATGGAGTCTTTTTGGGTCCAGACTGATCAAAGCATCCATTTGGTGCGTTTAGTCCACGGCCCTTTAAAAGGTAACAGCTGAGGTCAAGCTCAGTTGTGCTGCAATGTATTGGACTCTATAGGAGGGGCAGAGTCATACAGAGTGTCTGTGTCATGTGTGGGCTCTCCAGCAAGTGTGCATGGGTTTGACAATGTCCCTGCTCCACAGTCACAGAAAAACCTATAGTGAAGAGAAAGTTATTAATATCCCTGAATGGAACTATTAAAAGTCACAATGCAGTTAAATTCTTGCACAGTTCAAATGTAACCTATTGACTGTTTATTACAAAGAACTACTAGGCATGAGCAATACAAACTGACAAAATGTCATTTTCATGATTATGAACATATCATCAGTTTGAGTATTCTATCGTGATATAGCCTAAATACTTGTTTCCTTGTGTAATTAACAGTTGCGTACAAGTCTGTTGTTTGTATAATTCTATTTAGTGCAGCTGCACTAACCTGTCGTGCCGAATGAACTCAACATCATGTCCTTGATGGCACTTCTTGATGCAGTTCAGGCAGATGGCATTACGGTCTTTGGTGTTGCATGTGTGACACCTACAAGAGATGAAATGGAGGTTTTGATTGGTGATATGCTCATCAGATAAAAATGTATGCTGTTGGGGGTTGGGGGCATTTACCTATAAAAATCGTGCATCGGGTAGCTGGTGTAACTGGAAATCTTATACAGGCACTGCCCCCTAGAGACAGCTTTTTCAATGGCATCTTGGTTGTTCATTATCTTGTTATCTGTGGAGGAAAATGCACAGTCAAAACAACTAGAAACTCAAAATGCTAATGTTGGAAATATCCACCAGCAGATGACCTCTGTATGAAACTGTACATGGAACATCTTATAGTCCCTCCTCTTCTTTTCTTTCTAGATTTAAACTCCCATCTGGAGGAAATATCTGGTATTTTTAGAAAATCAATGCCCTCTACCTGTCAGTTGGACTCATTTCCTACTTATATGGTTAAATCCTGTTTGCCCTCTCTTTCCTCTCTGGTAACTAACATCATGCATTCCTTCCCTATTGCTGGTCTCATTCCTTTATCTCTCGAAACAGCCATCATAGAAAGAAAGAAACCTGGACTCTTACAACATAAATTTTCTTCCAATCTCAAATTTACCTTTCATCTCTAAAATCACTTGAAAAAACTGTCCAGCCTCACACCTACTCTCCTAGTAGGTGGTAGTGTAGTGGATTTAAGCTGAATCTTCAGAGTAGCAACAAGTCTGTGGTCAGAATTCACAAACTAGGCATTTCTGTAGACCCTGCAGTTTTGAAGGAGCTTCCAATGTCTGCCAGCGAGGATGTGATCGATCTCCTTCGCTGCACCACCAGCATTGGAGTACCAAGTCCAATGATGCGGCTCAGGGCAATGGAACCAGGATCCAGCGACGGGCAGCCCCGACCTTTCGCAAAGTCAAGGAACATGGAGCCACTCTCACCCTGGTCTCCAGACCCATGGGGACTGAAACAGTCCTGAGAGCCAGCCCTGTCAGTGCCAGTGGTCACTTTGAAGATGTTACCCATAACCAGAGTGTCACCTCGTGGGCACTCTTCAACCACTAAGTGAAGTTGTGAGTAAAATGTCTCCCTCAATGAGACATCACTTAATGTGATCAGAGCATATACTGAAACAACAGACAAGACACCCAAGGAGTGCCTTAGCCGGAGTCTCATAATACACTCATTGAAAGGAGTGACATCAGACACCATCAGGAGGAGCCGATCTGCTACAGCAATGGCTACTCCCCGAGTATGGCAGCCATCAGTCTGACCAGACCAAAAGTAGGTATACCCACCTACAGAGATCCGGCCACTCCCCAGTCTGCGGGAATGTTGCTACCAAAATGCGGAGTTTACGAAGCTTCCCCGACAGCAAAGAAAGATGACAGAGAGAGACAAGATGTTCCATGCGCCCACCCAGATGGGCCACATCAAACTGGGACCCAAGGGCCGCCATGCAGCAGGCAACGCCTCAGCACCACACCAGCCCCAATCCTCAACAGGCCTGACACTTTTAGCTCTCTGACGGTTTCAACTCATCTGGGTATGAGGCTCCTGAAGGCCTCTCCCATCCCCTTCATGGTGCATGCAGCTTTCCTTTGGGTAGCTGCAGCAAAGCTACTCCTGTGGAGAGCAGACGGGTATCGTGCCTTTTTATATCGAGCAGTTGCGAGTTGTTTTATGGTGGCTGGAGTGCAAATCCCGCCACCAACCCCCCAAATATTTTTCCTTGCAAGTAGAAGGATTGCTTTCAGGGCTGGATGCAGTTTAACATCATACCCAGGACATGTTCTTGACACCTTAAGATTTAATAAAAAAATTTATAAAATCTTAAAGCTGACAACACTGCTATTCTTGTACCTGCTCTAGTTATAACTGATATTGATTATTGTAATTCTATCCTCTCTGGTCTTCCTCACTACCTCCTCCACAAATTTCAACTGGTACAGAATGCAGCTACCGCTTATATCATTACCAGAACCCCTTCTATAGAAAACATCACTCCTGTCATTTAGCATCTTCACTGGCTCCCTGTTAAATATCACACTGAGAAGCAAAATTTTAAAATCACTTTCAAGACAATCGATAATCTGGCACCTCTGTTTCTCTGATCATCTACATATCTCTACTCTTTCAGCCTAGCTAACCAGCCTAACCCTAACCCTAACCCCTCATCTCAAACTCTCTACTAAAACTTTTGGAACGTTGATTTTCTTCCTACCTTTAAATCTCACCTTAAAGCACATGCCTGTTCTGTATAGTATTTCAATGTTGTATTAACATTGGTTTTATTGCAACTATTTTTATTATATATATATATATATATATATATATATATATATATATATATATATATATATATATATATATATATATATATATATATATATATATATATATATATATATATATATATATATATATATATATATATATTATGTGACTGTTCGGTAATGTGTATATAAGGTCCTTGAGTGTCTTGAAAGGCACCTAAATATAAAATGTATTATAATTAAAATCAGGTCTGGTCTTTCAAAAGCCATAAACGTATGGGCACAGAACAGAGAAAGGAGAGGAACAGAGCAGAGTATTCAGTTACCTTTCATTGTCACATTGACACCAGAGGCGAGGAACAAGCCTCCAAAGCGGTTGTTGAAAATTTGATTTCCTTCCAGAGTTGCAGTGGCATGATTGGTGATCTCAATCCCTACAATACAGAAACAGCAAAGTCTAAAATCTTATACAGTGGCTTGCAAAAGTGTTCAACCCCCTTGAAAGTCATGACGATTGTCTGAAGTATAAAATTTATATACACAATTTTCTCAAAAACACTTTTGAGTACTGTTGAGTACTCTTTTGCGCCAGTATATTTTTCAAGGCCCAAATAGATCAGTTGTTTTAATATCATTAAAAAAACAAGAAAATCATTATAAATGCTGTTTGCCTAAGTATTCAACCCCTATGCTTTGGAAATTGCAGGTTTACACAAATGACAAATTAATTATAACTGACACCAAAATGACCAAAGTTAAATATGATTAAGTACTACTTAGTCTTGATGTTTCCCCCCAAATACGAAAGAGGCCCTTTGGAAGGGTAATTGTCTTTCTTGGACAATCACTGCAAAAATTAAGACAAATGAGCATTCTCCTGATGTGACTGAAGTCACTGCAATGCAGAAGGCAGGAAATGGCTACATAAAAATACCGACGAGACTGAATGTCCCGATAAGCATTGTTAGATACATCATCAGAAAGTAGAAGGTTCATCACAGCACCCAGACCATTACTAGAACAGCAAGATGTCGACTGGTGAGAGAAAGCAATAAGAGTCTCGCATTAACACAGCACGTTAACGCCGATAACGGCCCACCATTAATTATAATATTCATTAATTTAGGTAAATCTTCCTCATAGCCCAGCCAGGCCCACACACGCTATCCTGCTGCATCCGCCCTGTTTAACACTCCCTCCTTGTAAAATCATGTAGCTACCATGCTTACCGTTTCAACTACACTCCTCCTGCTCACTCTGTCTCTGTCCCTCCTTGACTTCACTGTCAGATACCTGCTCCTCTGCCTGGGTGCCGCCATGACTAGTCACCTCTCCTCCATGTGCTATGTTCACCTGTTTAGTGTCGTCAGGTAACGTTACTGTTGGCTTGGAAACCGAAGCTACAGCACTAAACATGTCGGTTATTTTTGCACATGTTGAGGCATCAACCTCTAGATTTTTTTTTTTTTTTTTTTGGCCCGCAACTTCTCTGCACCCCCCTTGCACTTTTGCTTCTCCATCCTAAATCCACTGATTTCTGGCTCTGAGCCACTGACTGCATCTGGCACAAGAAACACAGGGGGAGGGGTGGAGCCTGTTAAGAGATGATTAGGCCAGCCCAGTGTCAGTATAGAAAATGAACCAATGGGCCGATGTCCCTGCTTTATGGGCCGGTCCTTGGCCAAATAATTCATATTAAATCGACCAGCCCCCAAGTGCGTCGGCCCACCAGGCATTTGCCCGGTATGCCAGATTACCAGTCCAGCCCTGAGCTCAGGAGCAACTGTTCTTTTCTGGCGCTGAGTAACGTTACCGACGTTAGATATTATTAGGTATTTCGCCCCGCCGGTGTTTTTTACGGAGTTAAACGCGAACAGAAAACGCAGCTCACTGCCCATAACAATCGCGCTGTTAATAAACAGACAGGACAGACAAGCACTCACGCCGACCAAAATAAGAACAATAAATAGAAATAACACAGCCACCCACTAAACAATTAAAGCACACAAACACTCAGAATATACGTTCCAAACACCCCAAAAACAATCACAAACAATCCCAAAACAATCGCTGCAGCTCAACACCACTCTCTCGCAATATCCCAGCAATCCCAGGATCAATTGAAGATCCCTTATTCTTCAAATGGTATGTGTGTTCGGCTTCTATCTGTCTATTAACATTAAATAATATTTTTCATATTGAGTAACGTGAGCACCTTAACTAAAACTGGCTGTGAAATCATGCTCAGTGGTGTGCAATTTTAAACCAGAATCTGACCTGTGCATAAGTCTGTGAGAATATGATGAAAAATCACAAAAAGTCTGTGAGAATATGATGAAAAATCACAAAAATGATAGCAGTTGAATAAAATGTATCTTTGTCTCAGCCCTACTTTACAAATTTGTATCATAAACAGACCAGATTTGAAAGCAGCCTTGCAGAAGGTGCAGTAAATGCAGGTAAATGTATAGTTGCACTTCTTTTCATTATGACTTGTTTAGACATTATGGGAAAGTAAGAAAATAATTGTATTTAAGTACATCCTCTACTTTGAACATACGAGTATTTACCGTTTTCTTATGCGCCATCGCTTACAGTCTATTTTCCTAAACGCGAGCTGACACCGCGTATCATACAGCATACATTTTAATCGCGGATGATTTAACCGCAGATATTTATCTGATCTCCATCCCATTTATGTTACCCTGGAACCGTCACACCGGGAGAATGTTATAGGTTACGACATCATCCCTTCTGTGCTGGCCTTCGCGAGCACATGTTTACATCTCTCTCATTGGCCCAACACGTGAACGCCCCCACTGGGCTATTGGTTGAATTTCATATCAATTCTTTTAGGTCTCGGAAGACGTGGAGTATAACAAAAATGGCGCCATGTAGATGTCGCTTCTACTTTCTTTTTCATTATTTGCAATATTACCATAATTTAGATGGCGAGTAGTGATTTTTCAGAAGTTTACAGAACGTCGTTCATAGCTAGACTTGCATGCTGGATGACTGTGTTGTCGTGTCGCTTGTATTGTTTTTAAAATGTTTATTTTTGCTAATTCAGATGCATATCCAGGGTTATAACGCATGCGGTTATTTTTTAACATTGCTGAAATCAGTTACTTTTATGAGGCGTTTTAAAATCCGTGAGTATAAAAACAGTTTTGCCGTTAGTCCTGATTTAGAGAATAATCATTTGTTTTCATAATTTTTTTTAGACCCATTTACGATAATCGTTACGTTGTTAGCGGCGTGCCTTGGAGATGAATGGCAGAGTGATACCAAACACGCCTTTGGCCGTAGACTTCTGGCAGGTGCGGAAGTGTGGCCACGTACGTCTCTTCTTTCTATCTCACATGCACAGTGACCATACGGTGGGTTTAACATCTACGTGGGCTAACCGACCCATATACTGCTCTCCGATCAGCGCAAAGCTGCTCAAGCTTAAATTGCAGGTGGGTTCGGCTGGGCAATGGATGGGGTTTCTGACGCTGGTGTCGGGAACCAGCATAACATCACCAGAAAGAGCTATTTCAGCAGATCTGTTTCGCTTTTCGGAAAAATTGTACGAAATCACGTTCATTTGTCGATTCTTGAAAAAGTTCTTCTGTATTACATATTTACAAAAGAGGTAGAATCCCACATTACATTTTGAGTACTTTAGTGGTATTATATTCAAACATGTATTAATACGCGCTGGTTAATCATGTCTCCCGTTTTTGTTTAGAAAAATATAAAATTTCGCTTTTAACTTTGCCTTGTATTTCAATGTAACCTTTTTAGGACACCTGAAGCCAGAAAGTGCCCTAGAAGTAGGGTATTGTTCCATCAACTTGGGTACTACTTTTTTCTTGATAAATAAGGTCATAAAGCGATAGAGATTTTAGGAAAAACGTTTCTCATGCACAAACCTGCAGTTTTGGAAAAAAACAGGGGGTAAAGTTGATTTAAAAAAATACTAAAATACTAATTTGGGGTCTATCTGTGGATCCCCAAAAGGTTAGCTCTCTGGATAGCTGGACATGAATTAAGATTATGTAAAAATGTATACTTTTGTTAAAAGGAGTGTAACAATAAGTGATTCTTCAGATCTTTTATTTCCATTATTATATCATGCAATGCATAGAAGTGGGGTCTCCAACTCAGGTAAATACCCGGAACTGGTGTGGCTCATCAGAAGCCAGGTACAATAGAAAGCCTACAGGACAGCAGCTTTCCAGGACTGGATTTGGAGATCCCTGGTTTACAGAATTTGATATGGTGTTCCAATTAAATTAAATTATGATAAAATAAAATCTAAAAAGGAATTGTAGCAGTTACTTTAATAACAATAATAATGTTTTATTTACATACATACCACAGGTAAGAGAAAAATGGATCCATGCTCTGGAAGTGGGCGAGGCACACAAGCTCCCTCTAGATGACATGGGGAAGGAGACGCTAACAGTTACACTCATGGATGCCAACCACTGTCCTGGGGCTGTCATGTTCCTCTTCCAGGGCTACTTTGGCACTATCCTCTTTACAGGTGAGTGTGCCGGGGGGGGGGGTACCTTCACATTGTTAAGAATTGTTTTTGTAATGCTGTTTTTCCACAAGCTTGTTATGCTGGATTGTTTGAAAGAAAATATCCTAATTCTGTGAAATAAGATGAAGCTCTGTTTGCTATTTGCACAAGTACCAGTACAGTTATGTTGGAATGCATATTTTTGGATTTTCCATCTTGCTCTCCTGTAGGTGGGCAGAAACACACACAGGTGTGAGTGAAGCTTGGCATCCAAGCACATGGTTAGGTCATTTGTGTAGTACCCCCGGAACGTTTTGGGGCCTTTCTCTGGTACCCCTGGAACGTTTTGGGGCCTTTCTCTGGTACCTCCGGAACGTTTTGGGGCCTTTCTCTGGTACCCCTGGAACAATTTATCAATATTTAAAGAGAATGTCATAGGAGTGCCGGTCATGTGTTGTAGGCCGTAGGCCACAATCCGCCCATGTGCTGTGCTGTCATTGATGCAAGTGGCCCACGGTCGCAGGGGACTTCCGTTACACGGCAGCCATGCTGCGGGACCCCAGCCTGAGGAACCACATCAGCATCGACGTGCTGTACCTGGATGACACGCACTGTGACCCCACCCGCTCCCTGCCCTCCCGCCAGCAGGCCACCCAGCAAATCAAGGAGATCATCCGGGCACACACAGGACACGACGTGGTCATCGGTGAGATCCCCGCTCCATTTTCTCTCAGCTGTCTGTCCAGTTCTGTTTTACCTCCCTTCCAAGACTATTCAAGTCCTGTTTTGCTTCCTTTTGTAATAGGTGCAGTTGTCTGCATTTTAAAGATGGGGCAATTATGGGTTCTTATGTTGATTTTATTATGTGCAGTGTATGGTGCATTCAGTAGCCTGTGAGGTGTGACTGTGTGAAGCATGGCTGCTTTGACGCAAGTCCTGCTCTCAAGTTAGTGCCAGAATAGTTTTGCTTCTGCAATTAGTGGCCCATATATGCTTACTTATTTGTATGCTCCTACAGGCCTCTATACCTTGGGCAAGGAGACCCTTTTAGTGCAGCTGGCCCTGGAGTTCAGGACATGGGTGGAGGTGAGCCCCGAACGCATGCGGATTCTGCATGTGCTGGAGCTGCCTGATGTCTTTACCACCGAGCCTGGCGCTGGTCGAATCCGAGTGGTGGACCATTCTGAAGTATGTGCTGCGAACCTGCTGCTCTGGAACCGGCAGCGACCCACTATAGCCATTCTGCCCACGGGTCGACCGGTAATCGCCACTCACCCCAGCGTGCATGTTGTCCCCTATTCTGACCACTCTTCCTTCCAAGAGCTGGAGGACTTTGTCTCAGCCCTGCAGCCAGCCTCTCTGGTGCCCATCGTAGGGCCCTGTGTGCCCCGGCTCTCCGCTTTAGTGTCGCCCCGCAAGCGATGCCGCCCCACCATCATTCCAGAGTCTGTCCGCCGGGGCATGATCCAGGGACTGGAGCAGGAGTCTGCCTGTTGCTCCCGCTTGGCCATAACGGCGCGTCCTGCTGCCAGTGGTGTGGTGTTTGACTCTCCCCAGAGGGCTCAAGCATCCCCCTTCAGATGCAAGCCTAGCCCCTCTGATGAACAGGACTCAGATGTAGGTGAGGATGGACAAGGTGCTCATTCATTCCTGCACCACGCAGTGTCTGAGCTCGGCCCTGGGGACACATGGGCACCTAATGGCACCGCAGGGCTTGTGGATGACTTGGAGATAGCTGACAGTTTTTTCCTCAGCCAGCTCACTCCAAGTGACTGGATGCTTTACCCTCCGGGCCCCCTGCTGAGCCTAGGCCCATCACTGAAGCCTAAGAGTGGCCAGCCTTCACCCAAAGGTAATGGGTATCTTCAGCCGCCCACCATGTCCCCAGAGAGGGGGAGGAAAATTGCTGGCTCTCAGGGGGCTCATGGTAGTGTTGACGAAGACCCAATTCCGTCCACTAAACTGCATGACCCAGAGATGATTCTGTTAGAGGAGCCCTTGACCTTCCTTGATGAAGAGATACATGGAAGGTTTGAGTGTACTGGGTGTGACTCCATAAACAATTTCCGCCTGGTCCCTTGGAGCACATGTCCAAAAGAATGGAGCACCTTCCACGGCGCTGTGGAGCACTTCCTCATGGCCTGTAAAAATTAGGTTATAGGCTGCTGTCATTCTCCATGTTCCTCTGTGCTGTGATATAAATCATTGCCAATTTCTAATTCAGGAAGCTCACCATTTCCACAATCTTTTAGTTCACAGTGGTATAATCCATGTCGGGTCATTCAGGAAGCTCTTAGTGCCAGTATTGTTCCCTCATTTGTGAAGGAGCAGGACATTGTCTTCTCTGAATAGTTGTATTGTTTCTGTACATTAATTCATTTGTTTTTTTGGAATACAATATGGAAATGTTCAGACACTACCTTCATATTTTTATAAGTTAGATGAAAAACTTCTAGTTGTCCAGGGCACCTGTATTCTTTATGCTTGTAAAATATACTTAATATTTCTTGTCTTAATAAAGGCTTTGGCTCATGTCCTAGAGTCGTCTGAGCTGAATAATTGGTTGTCTGCTTGCCAGCTGTGGCCCTGACTCACTTTGTATTATTAATAACATGCATTTTCTAACACTTGCTTGCATTATGAACAGTGACCTTGTCATGGGATTTTACTTATAACATTAACTTGTTGTCTGAGAGTGCTTGTAATAACTCTGTCCTTGCTGCTACATAATGACATTTTCTTAAAACAGCCAACAGAAACCTAGTGGTAAAGGACCGTTACCTCTGGAGGACCAGCTGCATTTTTTAAATACAGTTTTATAGTGCTAAATATTCCTAGTATTTCAGTTCTGTTTACACTTGTACCTGGGCATTCATTGGAAACTCAGCCAAGCTCCACGTCCTTAAGAGATGTGTGCTATTTGCCCTATTAACATCATCTGCTCTATACTATCATCTTCGTCCTGAGGCTGATCGGTGTCAAAACCAAATGTTACAGTTCCCTTTTACGATTAAATGAAAAAGTATAGTATTCTGCATTAATAGTAACGTTTTCTCTCAAGAATGTAAGAAATTACAGAAAACTTTATATCTATATAGACAAGTAGTGGCACTTTTCCACTGGCATCAAGAACTGAGCCACACTGCGAAGCGACTGATTTCCATTGTAAATTATAAGGATTTCTATTAGTACCTGTAGTTGAAAGAGCTACGGCAGGCTGCTGAACATTCTCTTACAGAGCTCTGCAGCTGTGGAATGGTCTCCCAGATAATTTGTGAGATTCAGGCTCACTCTCAATATTCAAGTCTAGACTAAAGATACATTGGTTTAGTCTAGCTTATAGGGACTGTAGTTCTAGCTAACTGCTCACTGCCAGTCAGGCCTGTAGTGTGAGGTGTAGAGCTGGGTGGGGATCGGTGTCATTGGCTTTGGATGAACTGACCTGTCAGTGCTGTCATTCCCCTTGTGGAACTGGAGTGCTGATGTTTCAGGGACTCCCCATGCCTGCATTCCCACCTCCCTCTCCTTCCTACTGATGCTGCCATGGCCTTATCTGTCGGAACGTATGTTTTGCCCTCACCTAGCCATTTGCACTGTCTCTAGTGTCCCTTACTTTGGCTAATTGCACATTTTATTTCCCCTACTCCATAGGTGGAAATTAGCGGAAGAACGTTTTAAACTGAATTTGAGAAAACACTTCTTTACACAGTGTATATTTAGTGATGCCTCTACTACCTATGATGTATTTCCTGTCTGCCCCCCATCCCTGTGATGTCTCCTTCCTTCCCTGCTGCTGTACCACTGTTCATCCTGCCATCAGAAGCAGTATATGTACCTGCCTGCCTACATCTGCCTGTTCCCAGCTTTTGAGACTGAAATCTTAAAGTTTGGACAGCACAAATTAGGACTATACCATCTTGATCATTTGACTCCCTCTGCCGGCCCCTGGAAGATGGACTCCCCCTTTAACTCTGGTTCTTCCTTTTAGGGAGTTTCTCCTTGCCACTGTCACCTCTGGCTTGCGCACTGGGGGCTTTGGACAGGGATAATGTAAAACACTTTCAGACAATGTTATGTGGAAATTAGCACGTAGTAAATCATAGGTGGCATGGTAATGCAGTAGTTAGCACTGTTGCCTCACACATCTGGGACCAGGGTTAGAGTTTCTGCTATGGCTTCATGTGTGTGCCAATTGCATGTTCTACCCGTGCCATTGTGAGGTTTCCTCCAGGTACTCTGGTCCTCCCCCCACCACAGTCTAAAAACAGTATGAGGCTAGTGAGTTAAAACTTGTCCATAGGTGTCTTTGTGTGAGTGGATGGCGTGTGAGTGGATGCTGTGTGTGAGTGGATGCTGTGTGTGAGTGGATGCTGTGTGTGAGTGGATGCTGTGTGTGAGTGAATGGCGTGTGAGTGGATGGCGTGTGTGAGTGGATGCTGAGTGTGAGTGAATGGCGTGTGAGTGGATGCTGAGTGTGAGTGGATGGCGTGTGAGTGGATGGCGTGTGAGTGGATGCTGTGTGTGAGTGGATGCTGTGTGTGAGTGAATGGCGTGTGTGAGTGGATGCTGTGTGTGAGTGGATGGCGTGTGAGTGGATGCTGTGTGTGAGTGGATGCTGTGTGTGAGTGGATGGCGTGTGAGTGGATGCTGTGTGTGAGTGGATGCTGTGTGTGAGTGGATGCTGTGTGTGAGTGGATGCTGTGTGTGAGTGCCCTGCAATGGGTTGTTCCCTGCCTTGCGCCCATAGGCTCTGGACCCCTATGACCCTAAATAGGATAAGTTGTCACAGAAAATGGATGAATGGATAAATTATGACATACAGCATGTGAACAGTAAATTAAGGTATTTTTGGTTTTACATCAGTCACTCTCCAAACCCAACACTACTTTCACCAAGCCGACCATTCTACAGTGGAGAATCACAATAAGCTGGAACTGTGCTGAAACTAGTCTCTCTTCGTGGTACAGGTGGGGTACAGACTGACACGCAGCCACATTTCCCGCACCGCTCAGTGCTCTTTCTGATGCTGTGCTGGTAGCTGTGATGCTCAAATATGGCTTCAGCAGTTTGCACACACCTGCAACAAGCTTGTTTATTTACGGGACACATACTATGGGCAATTTTGAGATGTCAGTTATTCTAACTGCATGTCTGCATAGTGGGAAGATACCCACAAGACATGGTGGGGTCTGCTGTAGTAGCCAGTCGCCTATATCTAACTGGTGAATTCTCTCCTACCCCTTCACCAGCTTAGCTACTATATAGTGAGTATACCGATGCAGAATGACTGCTGTCACACCATCCAGGTGAGTACTACACAGTGGTGATGGTTTAACTGGTTCTGTAAAGTGCTTTGGGTGTCTTGAGAAATGCTAATGAAAATGTACCATTCATAAATAATATTTAAAAAAATGTACAATAAAAATATGAAAATGTAAATTTGGGCACAGGCATCAGCAGTGTGTCTGTCTGCGGAGAGAATGTTAACCTGGTCCAGAGGTTCACTTACCTCAGCGGCAACATTCATGTCTCTGGTGACTCTTCCTATGAAGTCTGCAGATGGACTGGGAGAACATGGGAGGTCATGAGGTCGCTGGAAAGGGGTGGGTGGTGCTCCTGATATCTTTGTAAGAGGATGGAGGTCCAAGTCTTTGGAGTCCTGGTGCTCCCTGTTTTGTTATGGCTGTGAGACATGGACGTTATGCAGTGACCCGAAACAAAGACTGGACTCCTTTGGTACTATATCTCTTCTGAGAATTCTTGGGTACCGCTGGTTTGACTTTGTGTCAAACGAGTGGTTGCTCTGGGAGTCCCGAATGAGGCACATTACCTGCGTTGTGAGGAAGCGTCAGTTACGGCACTACGGCCATGTGCCCCCCATCCTGGGTTGTTCCCTGCCTTGTGCCCATTGCTTCTGGGATAGGCTCCGGACCCCCCACGACCCAGTAGGATAAGCGGTTTGGAAAATGGATGGATGGATGGATGATCCGGCTCGCAGGATCCTCATTGCTGTGGACCCAGACAGCTGAACCAGGCCAATGGCACATCCATGTAACATCTGGCATTTGCAAATAATAGCCATTTCAGGAGGATGGGATTGGACCGCATGTCTGCCTGGAGGGTTGTCAGCCAGGATCCCAAGGTGCTTCATCTTGTGGTGGGTGTGGCAACGCGCTGCACCAGTGCATGCTCCCTGACCTGACCTGATTTGAGAATTCTCAAACATGTTTGTAGCTTTTAGATGATATGCTTCATGCACTTATTTTATGGTGAACATGCTATTTCAAAGATGGAAATATTACATAAATATATTCCTTACATAAGTGGTTTGCAGACTTCTTGTCTGGAGACTCCCCCAAACACTGGCTATGTGCCCCCTTTTTGATATGAATAAATTGTATATCATGATAAATTGGGCCATTGGGGGGTATTCAATTATAAAAACGATAAAACGTGGTACATGACAGTGACAAAAGATAATGTAAAACTTTTTTTTTTTTTTTTTTTTTTTTTTTTTTTAAGTATTCTCCGAAAATGATCTGACCACCACTCCCAGTTATTGGGCAAACAGTTTGAGAACCATTGCCTCATGTGGTGTTAAATTCTTTGATGGTGCATCCTCCATACACCACAAGATGGCAGTAGTCTTCCATAGCAAAAAGGGCTGCTCCCATACCGGTGTGCACATTTGAAGGGTTTGCAAAACACTGGCTTACAGTACATTCAGAAAGAATGCAAATCCCCTGACTTTATCATATTTTATGCTGCAGCCCTGTACTAAGAAAATTTCAGTTTATTTTTCCCTCACTTATTTACATTCAACACCCCATAATGACAAAGTGAAAACTGGATTCATGAAATTTTGGCAAATTTATTAAAACACTTAAACATCGTATTGACATAAGTATACAGACCCTTTGTTATGAGGCTTGAAATTTAGCTGAAGTGCATCCCATTTCCATTGATCATTTGAGATTTCTGTTTAAGAATCCTTTAAGAGGATTCTTAACCCCAGGTGGACTTAAAAACTTAAACATGGTGGACATAATTTGGAAAGGAGCACACCTGTCTGTATAAGGTCTCAGTTGACAATGCATTTGAGAGCAGAAACCAAGCCATAAAGTTAAAGGAATTGTCTGCAGAGCTCAGTGACAGGATTGTATGAGGCACAGATCTGGCAAAGCGAGTAGTTTGCAACAAACAAGACCCTTCCTACTGCTGACTGCCCAGCCAAACTGGGGATAGATTGGGGTTTTATTGGTCAAATGGGAGCTTCTCCTTAGCGAGCGAAGCACACATGAAAGTCCACTTGGAGTTTAAACAAGACACACAAAGCACTCTTAGACTGTGAGAAATTATATCCTCTGGTCTGATGAAACAAATTATTTGGCCTGAATTTTAAGCGTCATTACTGGCGGAAATCAGGCACCGCTCATCACCTGTGAAGTAGCATCCTAGTGGTGAAACACGATGGTGACAGCATCATGCTGTGGGGGGGTTTCAGTAGTGAGCTACTGAGTAAAAACCTGCTCCAGAGTGCTCTGGACCTCAGACAGAGCTGAAGGTTCACCTTCCAACAGGACAATGACCCTAAGCACAAAGCATGGACAGTGCAGGAGTAGCTTAGGGACAATATTGTGAATATCCTTGAGTGTCCCAATCAAATCCAGACTTGAACACAAATGAACAGCTCTGGAAAGACCTGAAAATAACTGTCCAGCCACAGACCGCATCCACCCTGACATGCAAAACTTGTTGCTCTATATCCAAGAAGACCTGAGGTTATAATCATTGCCAAAGGAGCAACGTAACTGCTGGGTAAAGGGTCTGAATACGTATGTCAATGTGCTGTTTTTGTTATTCATTTTAATAAGCTGACAAAGTTTTCCGAAATCCTGTTTTCGCTTTGTCATTACAGGGTACTGAGTGTGGACTAATCAGGGGAAAAATGAATTTAAGCGTTATTATAAAGCTGAAATAAAATGCGCAAAAAATGAGGTCAATATATGTTTGAATACAGTGAACAGTATGTAATGATTGCATTCTTATGCTAAACTGACGTGAGCACTTATTTAACACTGGTTAGGAAATCTGCATTAGGTGTTTTAAGGAATTGTTGAGTTTTCAGGACAGGATTTTTAAAAAAGAAAAAAGAAATGGCTTAAATCAAACTTGAAACGATTACAGAAAGCACCTTATTTCAGATCTGATGCATAATTGAAATTAAATATTATGTATTCTTACTCAAGTTAAAACCTTAATTATCTCACCACATCACCAAAACATTCTTTTTCCAAATGAGCACTTTGAAAAGAACTTTTTTCCTCAGCAATCAATGGATAATTTGTTAAATATGTGTGAAATCAGCACTGTGTGTCTGTGCAGGACTAGTAAATTGTGTAACTATACAGAGGACTGTAGATATCTGTGTAGAAGCACACATGTCTAGTGACCACTCCAGTACTTGGTGTTAATGGCAACCATGTCTGTGGCACCCTATTGCATCATAGAGGAATTTACTGATTTATTATGAATGGTGAAGGGATTGGAGGGCCCAGCAGACCGCCAAGGGGAGAATTCTGAGCGAGTGTGCACATGCACACAGAGGATGTCAGGGTATGCAGCAATAAAAAAGGTCCCATTTAATCCATCTTGGCACAGTTATAACTTCACCAGCCAAAATCTTTGCCTTTGTTCCTCCCACAGAAGACAGCCCTACATCTTATTCATCACCTGGCTATCGCCCAGGCACTGATTGTGCTGCTGTTTTGTCTCTTCCAAGGGTTATTATCTTCAAGTTAAATCCACTCCTCCCCAAGTCACAAATTCGATTTGCATTACCACTTATCTTACATTTTATATGCAGTCTGTGGTCTCTGTGTACATCATACAACATTTTACCTATTTACACTGCGGGCTGATGCCAAGACTCATTCTATGATTCCTGGGAGAGGCTTGGGTCTCATTGGCAATCTGCTGGATCAAGTGTACGAATGGATGTTACTTTAGTCATTCAGGGTTAATATCCCACTAAAGGCTCTAAGGGCATTTAACCTGACTGAGCAGCAGCTGGCTTTTCCTATGGGAGTGATATTCTTTTTGGAGAAGCACCTCCTGCAGAGTCTGATTAAAAGAAATAGCACCTGAGGTATAGCCCACCCCCCTTGCAGCCTCAACCTGAGGTATAGCCCACTGCCCCAGTAGGAATCGTCTTTCTCTTCCATCTGAGGTATAGCTCACCCCCCTTGCAGGAACCCCCTTTCTCCTCAACCTGAGGTATAGCCCACTGCCCCAGTAGGAAGCCCCTTTCTTCTCCATCTGAGGTATAGCCCACTGCCCTAGTAGGAATCGTCTTTCTCTTTCATCTGAGGTATAGCTCACCCCCCTTGCAGGAACCCCCTTTCTCCTCAACCTGAGGTATAGCCCACTGCCCCAGTAGGAAGCCCCTTTCTTCTCCATCTGAGGTATAGCCCACTGCCCTAGTAGGAATCGTCTTTCTCTTCCATCTGAGGTATAGCCCACCCCCCTTGCAGGAGCCCCCTTTCTCCTCAACCTGAGGTATAGCCCACTGCCCCAGTAGGAAGCCCCTTTCTCTTCCATCTGAGGTATAGCCCACCCCCCCTTGCAGGAACCCCCTTTCTCCTCAACCTGAGGTATAGCCCACTGCCCCAGTAGGAAGCCCCTTTCTCTTCCATCTGAGGTATAGCCCACTCCCCTTGCAGGAACCCCCTTTCTCCTCAACCTGAGGTATAGCCCACTGCCCTAGTAGGAATCGTCTTTCTCTTCCATGTGAGGTATAGCCCACCCCCCTTGCAGCCTCAACCTGAGGTATAGCCCACTGCCCTAGTAGGAATCGTCTTTCTCTTCCATCTGAGGTATAGCCCACCCCCCTTGCAGCCTCAACCTGAGGTATAGCCCACTGCCCTAGTAGGAATCGTCTTTCTCTTCCATCTGAGGTATAGCCCACCCCCCTTGCAGGAACCCCCTTTCTCCTCAACCTGAGGTATAGCCCACTGCCCTAGTAGGAATCGTCTTTCTCTTCCATCTGAGGTATAGCCCACCCCCCTTGCAGCCTCAACCTGAGGTATAGCCCACTGCCCTAGTAGGAATCGTCTTTCTCTTCCATCTGAGGTATAGCCCACTCCCCTTGCAGGAACCCCCTTTCTCCTCAACCTGAGGTATAGCCCACTGCCCTAGTAGGAATCGTCTTTCTCTTCCATGTGAGGTATAGCCCACCCCCCTTGCAGCCTCAACCTGAGGTATAGCCCACTGCCCTAGTAGGAATCGTCTTTCTCTTCCATCTGAGGTATAGCCCACCCCCCTTGCAGCCTCAACCTGAGGTATAGCCCACTGCCCTAGTAGGAATCGTCTTTCTCTTCCATCTGAGGTATAGCCCACCCCCTTGCAGGAACCCCCTTTCTCCTCAACCTCACTGCCCTAGTAGGAATTACAGGCATGAAATTTCCTCCTACCTCCAGTCGTTTTCTGCCATTGCTTCCTCAGGGCTAATGATAGAGTCTGCCCAAGTGCATTATGGGAAGGGGGCTTGCTTGACATCTTCTGTGGTCATGTGCTAGCCCTGTGTAAGCCAAATATGTGGTCTCTGGTACAGTATAAGTGGGTTATTGCATTCCAAGGTGTACATCACACATTTTTAAATGCACTCCGGCTTGCCACGCATTAATGTTTACTTTATTTCCTTAATATTCTTTTTTTAGGATGTTTAGTTTGTCTGCACTTTACATACCTTGCTGCTGTATGTATAGGAAGTTCCCCCTGTGATCAGTAAAGTTCATCTTATCTTATCTTAAGCACTCATTTTCTACAAACCCTGGAGGCGCTCAGCTTAATGAAGTTAAAAAACCTTGATGAAGTGCCAGTCCATGACAGGGAACATTCTCACATAAATAGGCACATGCCAGGTACAGGAAGTGAACCCACAACCCTCGAGGTGTAATGCTGTCAGGCTATACAGTGTGCCATGGCATGGTACTGTGAAACCCAAAATATCCATCAAAAGATTTTGATTTAAAAATATGTCAGACTATGGCCTAAAACTAAAAGAACGCCTGTTGTGAAGAAGTGAAAGTTGAGGGTTAGGGTCTCAGAGCTGAGAATCGCTGCTGGCTGTAATGACAGCGATTCATGAACAGGTCCCTCGTAACCCTAACCTTACCCACCGGGGCTTTGTCGGTTCCAGTCCTAAACATCAAAACAGGTTCACTACTAGGAGGTGGAGGTTTGTATATCTATACTCACACACAGCATGACTGTGAGGCAGAGTTGCCAACTGTCATGCATCTGACATGACCCTAATGCTGGCGTCACCAACCTTTTTGAAAATGAGAGCTACTTCATGGGTACTGAGCTATATGAAGGGCAATCAGTTTCATAATCTGTTCTTAAATAACAAATTTGCCTTTTTTTTAACATATTGTCATTTTCAAATTTATATAAATGCAATTAAATTATATAAATGTGATTAAAGAAGAATAGCAACAGGATAAAACTAAATTTTAGACGCTGCTCACTGGTGAGTTGTGCTATTTTTAGAAGAGGTCCACGGGCGGCTGATGTGGTCCTTGGAGGCACCATGTTGGTGACCCCTGGCCTAATGCTTTCAGACTCTCACACTCGCGCAAGAAATCTTACAGCAATCCGTATTATCCCATTATAAATGCAAAATTAGCTACATCAAAAGCATTGGGGTAGTTTGCAAACTCTACAGACTATTTACAAGGTTATACAACGGTTACATACATGTAAATGCGTGTGCAAGTGTGTGCAGACGTCTTGAATTGAAAATCTCACTCCAGCAAGCTGACCAAAGTTGGCAGCCCTGCTGTGAGGATTCCCACCTCTCTATGACACAGGGCTTCCCTACATGGTGGTTAAACTTGCACCCTTTTTTAAAACAGGGGCTGAATGCATTTCGGTCAAGGACCTTGACTGGTATTCAGCACAAAGACTTTTAAGTAAGGCATCTAATCTCTCTGAAGATGCAGAACCCTTTACAGCCAACGTGATCTTTATAAAACTAAATTTATTAACCTTTATAAATATCCATCCATCCATCTATCTATCCATCTAATCTGACGTATGCACACATTTCCTGGCTCCCCAAGGTTTCTTCAAGCCTGGAATGTTGGGCCATTGCCTAGAACAGTGCATGACTGAGCAGTTGTGGCACGGTGACACTACTCACTATGAGGTGAGTGCATGGTCAGTGTTAGTTGTCAGTTTGATGCTGGAGCTCCCAGGAAAAGCCCTTTTACTCTGTAAGCGGAACACCTGCAGGGACACAACAAAAACTGACACTTGGCTACCCAGATGGTCATTGGTTAAAAGTCTCTTGGACAGGGATTATATCTTCATCCAGTTGCTCAGACACCCTCCTTAATGTCATACTAGAGCCTTGGAGAGTGACTACAACAACCATCACAGACTTAAGCATTTATCAGCACCCTGTTCAACAACTTCTGTAACTCCAGTTCTGTTCTGATGCCTTGTTGATAGTATGACTTGAGCATGGATTTATGGTTTAATAAGGGTCTATCCATTCTACAGCATAATGAGTGTTATGTCGGGGTTTAATGATGGTTTGATCAGGGTTTTATTGCTTGGCATAATAAGAGTTTAATGCCTGGCTTTAATGCTAGAGTGTAATGCGATGCCAGGGTTTAGTGGCAGGGTTTAATAAGGGTGTAATAAAAGGGTTTAATGAGGGTTCAGAACCTCCTTGGGTCTTCATCAGCTGAACAATTATGTTGGCTTATAGCCCATCACAAACACACACGGTCTGCCTTTGTACAATTCACCAACACACACACAGATGTTTGAATATAAACCCAATTTTCCAACACAATACTATCCCAGTTAGAGCCAAAAAATGCTAATTATTGCATCTATATGTATTTACAATTAATGACTGTTTTCTATCTAATGAAATAATTTCTTTTATAAAAGAAGCATTTCTTTCACAAATGGACTTTAGAACGTCTATAATAAAAACACACCTGGCGACATGCATTTAGGGGAATCAACACTGGATAAGTAGTTGCAGTCAGCGATGGATGATAGCTCAGCCTAAATGGCCACTGTAGCTGCTGCTTCTACTGTAAATACCAATATTTGCATCATTTTCTTCACAGCAAACTGAATGAAGTAATATGAACTTTTGTCTTTTAAATAAATCATGTCTATATCTGGTCTCCTCATTTCAGGGAAGTTTTAGGGAATCCATTTTTAACACGTGCATCTCAGAATTTCCTGGTTTATGTTATAGCGAAACGCAGTGTATTAAAATAATATAATGGCATGCCCCAGTGACCTTATATGTATGAGGTTCCTACTAATGACAGCTAATTATGCTATGTGTCCTTATTTTAAGTAGTTACATTTTAAAGCCATGAAGTTTTACTTTGTGAGTCCTTTATTCTTGACTTTCAGTAACATGTAGATGATTTGGTTCCTGGAGTCTTGTGCTGGTGAGCTGAGCAGTAATACAAGTGAAGACAATAAAGAGGGCAGCTGAGACAGTAGTTATTACATTTTGAGTGCTGAACTATTCATGAAAAAACTTTATGAAAACAAAACTATCATAAATGCAGTAATGTGCAGTAACAATAAACTGGCACAGACTTAGCTAATAAGCAGTGTGGCTGCCTGCTGATAATAACCCTATTTCTGTGAAGAGCACTCACCAGCGGCCAAGAGCTGAACAGGCACTGCTCTCCTCCATCTGCCAAGACTGCATTTTCACAGTTTTCAATAGATATGCTGTTTTTGAACATTTATATCTAGAGGCCACTCTAATAACAGTCATTACTTTCACTTACATCCATGACTCTGGAGGGACTTTCACTGCCTTGCAGGCTCTGTCTCTCCTTCCCCACCTGGCTGAGTTCACTGCTTTCTCAAAGCGCCCTGACTGGGCATGTAAGTCATCATGTAAGATACCTGGGCAGAGAAGAAAGTTTGCTGAGGGGCTACAGGTCACTGAATGTTTCATGCTGTTGGCTGAAATTAAGAGTTTAAGGCTAAACCTTAAAGCCTTGCACAGACCCTTTTGAAAGACTCGTCCTAAAAGAGTTGTGATGAATTGAATCTTTAGTCACCTTTGCCTCTTGGAATAACAATTTGTTACACATGGAGTGTAATTCCTTTTGCACTGATTCTTACTCCCATCAATAGCAAAAATATTCTAACAATGAACTTGCAAGATTATCAAACTGGCACGGTATGTCTTGTCATGGCCTGTATTGTATTGTCTTTGAAAACCTACTTTTACAGTGGAAGTTCATGAGTGGCCCCCACGCAGTCATTCCTGGTGTATCTGCATTCGCTTGTTATTACCCACAACCCTGAGTTATATCTCTAATGACCTTCTGTTTTCACTCTCTTTATTGTTTCTTAAAGAGTTTTGGCTATAACTGCAAAAATGATTGTAGTTAGCCGATTTACCTGTGAGCCCCCAGCCGGAAGCTTCTGCTGCGTCCTCTCTCTCTCACAAGTGCAGTTTTCTGGCTTTAATGAGATGCTTTGCTAGTAAGTCCCACAGCTCACTAGGGAAATTCTCGCTGCTGCCGTGCCGTAAAGCAAACGTCACACTGACTGCACTGCTCACTTTGCCAACACGGTCAAGCAATAAGGAAGAAAGACAAAGCCACAGAGAGCAAGGGGAAACAGCAAGTTTGGACATGGAAGGCTTCAGGTCTTTACCACTGCCACTGAAAATGTGATGTCACACATTATGGAGGCGCTTATCTCTAATAACTCAATTACGCTTTACTTGACAGGCTGTTCAACATTATTTTGTAGCTGTGGTTCTTTTATTACTCCTGAAAGACATTTATTTTTAAATTTCAGTGTAGTTTAAGATTTTTCTGGAAAGTCATTACTGGACTCTAGAGGTGTAAAACTGTTGAAGATACTGGTTGATACATTTTGGTGGTGGATGCTTATGGTGACCAGGTGGGCCCATTTTAGTCACTTCAGACAGTCATAGTACATCATACTGCTGACCGAGGATTTTGACACCTCAATCTGTATATCCTCCATGGGGGGGGGCAAACCTTTGGTAAAGAGGGCAAAAGGCAATTACAGGCAGGGGATAATAGGGTGCCATTGTAGTATAGGAGAACATGAAGCAAGGTATAAATCTTCAATGCTGGAGGTGATAGTGCTACAACTACACCAGCACAACTTAAATAGCAATTAAGAAAATTAGCACAGGGGGTAAACTAAGCGTGAAGCAGGAGGCAGATATCGGGGAAAATGGGAAGAAAGGCAAGCTTCTCCAAGTAAAAAAAAAATGGTAAAAAAGGAATCAGGAGGGGGCAGAGCCAGAGCAGAGCATTCTGGCTAATTGATGAAGGTTCATTAAGACAGGATCTCAGAAAGAAGGAGTGGGTCTCTTCAGGCCTTGAGCCTTGCTGTTTTTACAATGGACTGGTGATCTGCTCTGCTGTACCTTGTAAAGTTCTCACCCTGGTCCGAAAGCTGAAGTTAGGTACATTGCCCAGGTGTTACCTGCCCCAGTGCACTGACAGAACCACATCCTGGGTGTGGGGGCCAGCGGGAGGCCTGCCCTGCGACGATGAAGACCAGGCATCCCCACGAAGCCCCCAAAGGCCATCAATCTTTGTCTTATTCTGTTTAATCCTTTCCATCCCACAGACAGCTTTCTGAACTAACTGGGGAAACAAGTATTGATTTACTTAACTGCCTATTTAGCAGAAGTTCCAAGGACATACCCTTTAAGAAACGTTTCTGGGAAAAATTAAGGAATTTGTCAATAGTTCTTATGCGAACCAAATATATATATATGTATGTATATATATATATATATATATATATATATATATATATATATATTATTATATCTGTAGTTATACTAAGATACTAAGTATCTGAACTTAGTTACAGATACTTTAAAGGAGTTGCTGTGCTCTCCGAATGAACTGGAGTGTTTACTCCCATGAGTAATACTTAAACAAGGGGTGATGCGACAGACCACTGACAATCCGTCACGCACCAGCAGCAGGTGATCAGCCTCACAGACCAGCAGGGGGTAATCAGCATCATGCAAGCTGGTGGTAAGAGTGGCTTTCTTGCAGTTAGTCATCCAAACAACAGTTGCCCCAATCAGGAGACATATCTGTATTCCTCAGCAAAGACTTGAAGCCCATGCTGGGAAGAGGGTAAGGGAGAAAGGGAATGGCAACCCAGGTGCATGCAGTCTCTGCCAGCTATGAATGCAGTGAGTGCCAGCTGTTGACGCAGCCTCTGCCGGATGTGCATGCAGTCAATGCCATCTGTGCTTGCAGTCAGTGCCATCTGTGCTTACAGTCCCTGCCAGCTGTGTATGCAGTCCCTGCCAGCTGTCTATGTAGTCTCTACGAGCTGTGTATCACAGTTCCTGCCAGCTGTGCATGCAGTCTTTGTCAGCTCTTTATGCAGACCTTGCCAGCTGTCTATGCAGTCTCTACGAGCTGTGTACGCAGTCCCTGCTAGCTCTGTATGCAGTCTGTATGAGCTGTGTATGCAGTCCCTGCCAGCTGTCTATGCAGTCCCTCCCAGCCATCTATGCAGTCTCAAGGAGCTGTGTATCACAGTCCCTGCCAAATCTGTACGCAGTCTGTACGAGCTGTGTATGCAGTCCTTGCCAGCTGTGCATGCAGTCTTTGTCAGCTCTTTATGCAGACCCTGCCAGCTGTCTTTGCAGTCTCTACAAGCTGTGCATGCAGTCCCTGCCAGCTGAGTATGCAATCTCTACGAGCTGCCTATGCAGTCCCTGCCAGTTGTGTATGCAGTCTTTGCCAGCACTGCATGCAGACCCTGCCAGCTGTCTATGCAGTCCCTGCCAGCTGTACAAGCTCACTGAAGGATCTGGACCTGGACTTGTGCCTGTTTGAGAGAAGAGTCCCCCCTCCAGAATGCATGTTTGTATAGTTCTCCCCATTACCTAAATAAACCTCACCCCCAAAAAGGGATTTGCCTGCTCCCTTGTCCACTGTGCCCCCTTGCCTGCCACACTAGGTGTAATACAACCCATGGCACCAGTTGTATTTTTAACTTTCTATAAAAACCCAAAGAAGAGGGCAATGTAGTTAACAGGGAATTAAGTTTTATAAAACATTTTTAACTGAGCTATAACCAACACAACTTCTCATTCACTCTCTTTAAAACAGAGACAACCTTAGACTGGTTTTAGTGGGTCTTATAGGAAACATATGTGTACGAGGAACGTCTGAATCATTTTTAGCCTTTTGCTACATACTTTAGTGAACACCAGTGGAATGTGGGTTTATCCAGGTCACAAACAATCTGACAGAACTTTCTGAATTTGGCATGGGTACCATTTGGGGTCAATTTCATCCACGACCTTTTCTTACCTTCTCTCTCTCTCTCTCTCTCTCAAACAAACACACACACACACACACACACACACCATTCTTCATTCCTTATTTATCTGTAATGTGACAGGGATATATGAAGTGTGCCATGATTCTGTACAGCTGAAGTGTTACAATCTATTATTTAGTAGAGTAGATATTAGTTAGAAGCTTGGAGCTTGGAAAAGTTCACAGAGAAAGGATTTCCATGTTTAATGCCATAAATACAGAGAATTTCTTTCAGAAAAACCACCTCTTTAACTTTTGCAAAAGGAGTCTTTTATTAATTTTCATTTAAGGCAATCCAATACAAAGAATTTCACATTGCACTGTAAAACAATAACTATTTACAATGTCTGATCTGACGAATGAATGAATCATGCAAATAGGATACCATAAGATGTAGGGTGAAGAACTGGGAGTACATGGTGAGAAAAAAACGGGTAAAACACTGGTGCCTGTACAAGCCGCATGCTTGGCAATGGCAACTGTCTATTAGAAAGATCTTGTCAGAAACAAAAGAGGTGATTGGTGAGTGTTAAGGGCTATCAGCCAGCTAACACTGACATACATACTGTCCACATGGGAACACGTATGCTACACGTGTTGGGTGTTTGGGGTGTTCAACACTGCATATGTCTCAGCAGGTGCAGACTGCCACATGAAAACACGTACGCTACACGTGTTGGGCGCTTGGGGTGTTCAACGCTGCGTATGTCTCAGCAGGTGCAGACTGCCACATGGAAACACGTATGCTACACGTGTTGGGTGCTTGGGGTGTTCAACACTGCGTATGTCTCAGCAGGTGCAGACTGCCACATGGAAACACGTACGCTACATGTGTTGGGTGCTTGGGGTGTTCAACACTGCGTATGTCTCAGCAGGTGCAGACTGCCACATGGAAACACGTATGCTACACGTGTTGGGTGCTTGGGGTGTTCAAGGCTGCGTATGTCTCAGCAGGTGCAGACTGCCACATGAAAACACGTACGCTACACGTGTTGGGCGCTTGGGGTGTTCAACACTGCGTATGTCTCAGCAGGTGCAGACTACCACATGGAAACACGTACGCTACACGTGTTGGGCGCTTGGGGTGTTCAACACTGCGTATGTCTCAGCAGGTGCAGACTGCCACATGGAAACACGTATGCTACACGTGTTGGGTGCTTGGGGTGTTCAAGGCTGCGTATGTCTCAGCAGGTGCAGACTGCCACATGGAAACATGTACGCTACACGTGTTGGGCGCTTGGGGTGTTCAACGCTGCGTATGTCTCAGCAGGTGCAGACTGCCACATGGAAACACGTATGCTACACGTGTTGGGTGCTTGGGGTGTTCAAGGCTGCGTATGTCTCAGCAGGTGCAGACTGCCACATGGAAACACGTATGCTACACGTGTTGGGTGCTTGGGGTATTCAAGGCTGCGTATGTCTCAGCAGGTGCAGACTGCCATGTAAACATTTGCCACAAGACAGGGTCTGTCATGTCCCATGAGAGGCAATGTTTTTTTCTTTTTATAAGACACCAATTGTACCAAGTATACAACTTCAGTTTTTACTTAACAAAACAAACTGTTTCCTTAGTATTGATAGCGACAACAGAACAGAAGATACATACAGCTACTAGTTTACAATATATAACCTTTGTCCTGGGTCTAAACTAGGAGAAACCAGAAAATACTAAACATTAAAAATATATAAGGAGTTACTTAATTCACATATCACTATCTTGTAATTATGAACACATGTGTGCTTTCCTTTACTGACCCCAAGAAATATTTGTTCATTACTGTAATAAAAATTGACCATGTGGGTTACATAACCCACCTGAATGAAATTGTGCTCCAAGGCTACAAGAGAAATCCATGGCATCTTTGATCCCTTCATTTGCACATTACACAGAACTGCAGTAACATCTGCTGAAAGCTGGTGAGGCTATTTTGGACATAAGAGTAGAAAAAGCCACACCATCGCATCTCTTTTTCCTGCTAGACTGTTACATCAGTTATGTAGGAAGGCATAGCAACCAAGACGTGGGGGTCTCCAAGGGTGCTTTTCCACTGCACCAGGTATCATACTTGTGGGATATAACTTTCGGTACTTTCCCTTTTCCATTGACTTCTGGTTGAGTACCAGTACCAAAGGTTCCAGTACCTAAAGTGCCAAACCAGTCTAGGAGTGATTATCTTGGAGAATGCATGCAGCACTCATGCAAAAGCAGCAGAGGTCAACTTAAAACTGATTTGTTAAACATATAGTAGACAATCTTGAAAAAGAATAACCATTAAAATTGCCATGTTTGCTAAGTTTTGTTTCCTGTGACAAAGTAAAGATTTCCCCCATCTTATTGTCCCAGTCCTTGTGATGTAAGAACTGCATGTGCATAACATGCACATGTACTTTTGGTGTTTTTTTTTTTTTTTTTTTTTGAAGTACCAAAAGTACAGTACCTGGCGAGGTGGAAAAGTGCCCTAGTAGCAGCAAATGATAAGAGGAGCTCAGATTCTCATTAGCTGGTTAGGAACCCTATTCTTGGACTATGGGCCATGCCTAATCAGAAATCTTCAAGTAAATGATCTGTTCATCTTGCATACTGCTTATCCAGATTAGGGTTGTGGCAGACCTGGAGCCTATGGTGCAGGGTGCGTGGGATGGGACACCCTGGATGGAATGGCAATCGTAAAACAGTGCTGCATAAATAGTAAATTGCTTTGAATTAAACTGATGATTATTGGACACAGTTATAAGCCAATTTTTGAGGGATTCTTGCAGAAATATCATGTTTGTTCTTCTAAAAGGTGAGCTGGGCCAGCACCATGTGTCCTGTGGGCCAGAGGTTACAGCTAGCATTGCTGTTAACTAAGAGGTTCACGGGTAATAAAAGAAAAAAAACAAGCAATGAACGTTCTTTGCTTTAAGGTTAAAGACTGATTAGGATTCCAGATTCATGCTCTCTGGATTGCTTAATAGTCTCACACAGATGTCACATATCAGGAATAGCACCAGAAAAGTACCAAAACCAACAACCACCACAGCAAGAAAACTATCGCCTAAAATGCTAATAGTCACAGCAATAAGAGCTGGTGCACTTTTTAAAAAAACTTTTATGCTATGAACAATATCCCAGAATGAGGGAATATGGATATGATACACATTTCTGAAAGAGTGTTGCGTAATGGTTAGGGAAGCGCACTTGTAATCGAAAGATTTCTGGCTCGAATCCCTGACCAGCAAGGTACCACTGAGGTACCCTGAGCAAGGTATCGTCCCCAAGCACTGCTCCCCGGATACTGAATTAGATGCAACCTGCTATGCAACGATGTGACATATGGGTTAAATGCAGAGGACACGTTTCACTGGTGTACACTGTGTGCTGTGGTATGTCAACAATGAATAATCACTTCACCTTAGAGCTAAACAGAAACTTCATGCAGCTTGGAATTTAGAACATTATATGGTTGGATTTAAGGAGATCAACTTCTGACCCGACTGAGGCAGCTGACATGAGAGCTCAAAACCTTCCACAGCAAGGGTCAACCCATTTAGGCAATAGGCGCTCTGTCCAGTCTCCTACACACTTCTTGGTGAATGGTGGTCCTTGCAGATATAACTGAATCCCTGAGTCCTGAAATCCAATTTTTGTATCTCGGATTACAATGGACTTTTTAGAGTTTGATTCAAATAGAGATTTTCAGACAACAAGTTTTTAACATCTTTTTTTACTTAATATTTTTTGTGTTTGAAATAATTTTATTTATATGTTTATGTTTAAGCTTCATTGGTTTAGCTTGAAAGTGCATTTGCATATGTTATGTTATATTACTATACTGCTGTCCTGGGTCAATTTTGTAAACAATTGTACTTACAATGTGGTTGCATTTCACTTTGCACTTTTGTACACTTCTACTTATAGCAAAAAGCCATTCGCCAAATCCTTTAGCTAACCGATTAAATATACACTTTAGTAAGAGCTCATTTTACTGAGGTCATCAGGCTGTCATACAGCATAACTGATGGATGGAATATAGTTAAAGAAAATTTATCAATGGTGCTAGATCCTGCTGCTAAATGAAGAGAAAATAACTGCAAGATCATTTTAATTTGTTCGGTAAAACATCAAGGATATTTTACAGAACAGATGTGGTGTAAAGATAATGCTGCTGATATTTTATCTGGGTTAGGCTGGATGAAAGAGATTATGAAAATTAAAAAAACAATAGCAAGAACCAGGAGAGCTAAGCCTAGCTGAGAAGAACTCAGCAGTGATCCAGCTTCAGAGGTGAGTGCAGTGAGATTCTCTGTCAGTGAGGGCTCCATGTGATGGTGCAGTGTGATGGTGCAGTGCGATGGTGCAGGGCAGTTATGGGGAGAAGCTGGGGTGCTAAGCAGAGATGATTGTTACACGCATGACAGGTTAGTTACAGGTTTCAGAGCCATCAGCTGCCTCGTGGAAATCCACTATGACATTTTTTGGGGAAAAAAGAAACCCATGCTTGGGGAGATTTACGCTTGATGAAAATCACACTCACTGCAATTCACGCTTGATTAAATTCATGCTTGATAGAATTCAATTAAGGGGCGAAATGGAAGAGTGAGGTCCGCCTTGCTGAGTATTCGATCCATCTGCTTCTCAGGCCAGACTCTGTCAAAGAGCTTAATACTGATCTGGTGGTGACCTCATCTGCCTGTTGATAACAGACCCACAACCCTAAAACCCCTCCCGTCTCCTCCCATCTCAGCTTAGCTGCTACCACACTGTCTTTTATCTTCCATTTCAGTAAACATCTCTGATAATAACCCTGTTACATAAAATGGCCCTAAAGTTTGTATCCCAGGTCAGCATTTGCTGGCCCTTTGTTACTGGATGATCTTATTTTCTGCAAGGTGAGTTACACGCAATCCATTTAGAGAGGTAGATATTTAACTCTTTAGTGTCCATGCAATGCCAACATTTCTTTTAACCATAACTTCACACAACTGCGCCCCCCCCCACCCTACTCCCAAGTGGATGTGAGCAAACTCGCATTTAACATAATTAATCAATCAAATTTATTAAGTCTGTTTCTTCCTAATTGGCTCTTAGCCACAACTGGGTTAAACAGCTAGTTAGTTGCCACATTGAGCTGTACTTTGTTGCCCATTTTAAAGAGAGCAGTAACTGCCATGGTCAGGACTCCTCAGGAAAATCATACTGTATACTGAGGCCTTCTGTCTGAGTCCTGCTGGCTTGTTGATGATGCTATTATTGGGCCAAAAGCAAGCATGGAGAAACTTATGCGGTCAATGCTGGGTCACGAGGGCATTTAATAACAAAATAATCACCACTGGTATTCCTCGTGTGGTGGTTGCTGCTTGTTTGTTTGGCTTAGACTGTGATGATGTGAATAATAATAAATAATAATATATATAATATAATAATTATATTTGTGCTTCTTTTTCTATCATGACTGCTCTCAGGGGCAAAGTAGCTAAATCGGTAATAGTTATTTTCAACACTTGACTCTTATTATGGGGTCTGTTCTGTTTCAGGATGACTACATTAGAGAACATCTCAATGTTGGTGGTCCAATCCATGCCTGAATGTGATATGAAACTAACCATATGAAAAACAAATGAAGACTCTTACTGGGGATTATATATAATTCCAATACAATAAAGAGATTCATATTGGCTTGCAAAAATATTGAACCTGCCCTTAAAATGGTCAGATATGAGATTTGCCTGAAATACTAAATATACACATATGTAGTCTTCCTGTCAGTATTTTTGGTTCAAACTCATAGTCTTTCAGAGTAAGTTTTCAATGTCAAATCTAAAAAAAATATGAAATGTTGCCCCCCCCCCAGTTTCACTATCATTTGAAAGACAAAAATGAAGACTTAATAGAAGTTATAAGAAAGTTAGAGATAAAGTAATTGAATGCCATCAATTTATCTTGGGTACAAAAAATACCCAAGAGGTTGGACGTCCAAGTAGGCACGGTTGGATCAATACTGAGAAAGTTATGGAAGTCATACCAAACCTGTTTAGAATAGGCTGTTCTTCAGAACTGAGCAGCCATACAAAAAGGAGATTGGTGAGGGAAGCCAAAATGTAGCCAACAGTCAGTCTGAAGGAGCTACAGAGTTTACTGGCTGAGTGTGGAGTGAAGGTGCACCAGTCCATCATGCCGAGACCATACTGCATACCTCAACAGTACAAACTACTGGCCTGTATGTGTGAGAGGCCAGAGAAAAGACAAGACTCAAGAAGAGATATATGAAAGCTTGTCTGCCCAAAGGTATGGGTGAGCCATATGAGACAAGGTTTTGTGGTCTGACGGGAGCAAGATAGAGATGTTTGGCTAAAATTCAAAACACTATGTATGTCACAAACGTCGTACGCATATGAATTAACACCATATCTACTGGGAAGTATGGTGGTGGTAGTGTCATGGTACTGGGATGCTTTTCATTTGCAGGAATGGAGCATCTTTTCAAAATGAAGGGAGCAATATACAGGGAGATATTACAAGAAAACCAGCTTCAGTCTGCAAAGTTTGGGAAAAAGTAAATCTTTCAGAAGGACAATGACCTAATGCCCTTAAGTACCAGGCCAAAGCAGTACAAACATGGTTAAAAAACAAAACGACAAATGTTCTAGAGTGGCCAAGTTAAACTCCAGGGGCCTTTAATCATTTGTGATTTAAGCTAAACTGATCATTTTATGGGAGAGTTCAAGAGATTGCAAGCCACTCTAGAAATCACGTACGTGAACATTTCAAGTTCAAAAGATTTAATTAATTTACTATCTACCACCCCAGTGAGCACACCCAATTCAGTCATGTAGATTGCCTTCCCCAAACCAAGAAAAGTTCCAAAACATCACTACCTAGGAGCCAAAACTATGAATTGTCAAACAGCCTTGCTCTCAACCCCCTTTCCACTGCATTCTTTTACCCAAGAAAGTCACATTCATGAGCAAAGAAGACTCTTCTTGTCTTAATACTCAGAAAGCCAATGGCAATTGACCCAAAGGGTAGCTTAAATGTCTGTAAATTCCACCAGACGTTCTCCACTCCTTGGATGCCTTAAAGTCTTAAGGTTGACTAACACCAACTTGCCCCTCAAGCTTACCATCGTCCTGCTCTCAAGCGTCCAACTCAGATCTGCGTATGCAGGGTGTGTCCGCTGGGTGTGTGCCTGGGCACATTTGTGTTGGGCTTGATGGCTCGGGACTTCATGTAGGAGATGAACTGCTCCGGAATCTCAGCAAGCACATCTTTGGCTAGACGAGCCATGCTAAGCACATGGTTCCCAGTCCGGTCCATGTAGTCCCGAAATGGCACAAACTGCAGGAAAGTGACACTGGGTGTCAGTCTAACAGCTAGCAGTAACAGTGACAATAAACACCCTTAGGGGGGCAGCTTGTGGCTCAGCTGACTAAGCCTCTGTGCCTGTGATATGAAGGTTGCTGGTTTGAGCCCAGCTTCAGCAAAAGAGACACATGTCCGTGGGCCCTTTGGCAAGGCTCTTAACCCCCAGCTCCCTGGGCTCTGTTGCAGGGGCTCTGCCCTTCACTTTCCTGCTTGCTCTCACCTATGTGTGTTATGGAGAGAAGAAAAGGCTTGGCGAAAAGAAATTTCCCCACATGGGATCAATAAATTATCATTATTGTTATTATTAGAGGCAATGAAGTACGTGGCAAAATACAATAATACAAAATCTGAATTTGGAATTACCTGCCAATAATCAAGGTTGTCATTTACAAACTCCATGGATGTTTCAGCAGTTTTTTTTTTTTTAATAAGTAACCTGAAGAACAATACACCCTTGTGTGTGTGTGTGTGGGGAGGGGGGCATAAACGGAGGGAGTGTGTTAGGGTTTGAATGGATCAGTCCTGTTCTTTCTTTTCCCTCAGATTCTGTCTAGATTCTTCTTACCTGAAGGGTATCAGCATAAGTGTCTTGCCTCATTCCACCTGAAAAAGCCATCACCCCTAGCAGACACTAGCAGAAATTACTGATCTCACTCCATTAGTCCACCAGGAACAGAGCTTCAGACCGGTCACCTACTGCAAAGTCCTCAGCGTGAACACAGCAATGTACAAAGGTAATTTAGGGTAAATAAACATGCAAAAACACACACCGGAATTCTTCGCTTTTGCGCCATCCCATCAGTTGACTGTGAGTGCTATGTGCCCTCTGGGGCTTCCACAGGGAGGCAATTAATGTGAATAAATGTGTTATTCATGTAGTACAAAAATTATTGATAATGTCCCAGATTTTGTGATGTACAAGTGAGAATTTTTTGAAGATTTTAGTATTTTACAACACACAAATTTTAGGAGATCTGTTTTGTTTTGTCGTCGGTCGAGTTAAGAGGCATTCCAAGGTTCCACTGTACTTCGACTAACACTTCCAAGATTATACTCTTATTAAAAAAAGTATTACATGCCAACAGAGTTTTTTTCTATTGAACCAACATCATAATGTATTCACTGATGAGACTTGTAATCACTTACGCAAGTCTCTCTGGCTATGGGCGTCTGCTAAATGCTGTAAATGTAAATGCGGGTGACTGAACAGTGCAGCTGACTGCCTTTTTGGTGTCCCAGTAGCAAAGGCTCAGATTACGGTTAGGGTCAGAGGACTGACTTTTGGTGTCCCAGGACCAAAGTCCCATTCAGGGTTAGGTGCTGGCAAAGGTACGCTGTTGGAAGACAGAGAAAGAAGCCTACCTGGACAATGTCTCGCTCAGCGAGTTTCCCTCGAGAAGAAATCCTGATGTCATCACCGTCCAGTTCCACCATAGCTGTAACAAAGTGCGATGTGTTACACACACTGAGCAAAAACAGGTGTCTCCACTGAGATATTTTTAGCCAGGTGTGTCACAGTATTTCAGTGCCGCACCTTTGACTTCAGGCTCTCCTCACTTAATGACCTACCTGCTTAATGGCCGCACAGACTTACACGTATGACCAGCCCTCCGACCAATTAGTGTTGTATGCTGTATGAGAACTTTGGTCATGGAAGCAGCAGCGCAGTGTCTCAGCATCAAGCCTCTTCCTCGTTTGGCCACTAGGTACTGCTGGCCATCCTCTTCCCTCCTCTGTCGTCGTACTAGTCCCTAGTTTAGTGGGTGGAGTGTGTGACTCAGACTATTACTCTCTGGTCATGGGTTCTTTTATTTTGGATTTATTGGTTTTTCTGTTTCACCAGTATTTATTATTTTCTATTTGCTTCTCTGTGATCGGTTTCCCATTCTAGTGTATTTGTTTTGTACCTTTTCGTTCCACATTTACTAGCTTTGCATTGTATTACTAGTGTCTTGTTTATGTCTCCTAGTTTCTCTATTAAGCTTTTAATCATCCCCACCTGCTGCTCATTGTCCTGTGCTTTTATTGATTGGTTATTTGGACATTGTTCTCACCTGCTTTGTGTCTTGTTAGCTTTGTGTGTTTCTAAGTATCTGCTCCTGCTCTGTTCTTGGATCAGTCATCTTGCTTGTGTTACCATGTGTTGCTATTCTGCCTGTTTATCTAGTTCTGTTCCCTGTGTTGCTTACAGGTTCTTTATGGTTCTGTTATTTGTGTTTCCCCTGTTTAGATTCTGACCTCTTGTGGCCCTTTGTCTTGGTTTTTTTCCCCAGTGTCTTTTAGTTGTGTTCAATAAACACAGTTCAGTGGATTGTCACTCCTGTTTCTTCATCTGCACCATGCCACACTGTGACGCTCAGTAAGGGGAGACTCCTGGCTTACAGACCAATTCACTTAACGATTTAGTGACAACAAAGGACCTTGGTTGTTAAGTGAAAAGCGGCTGTACAATATTATCAGACTCACCACAGGATGGGATTTAAAGCTTCTGCTTATAAAACCAGTACATTCCCCTTCATGCCCCTTGAGGTGTAAAATGGCAGAGAATCTCTGCAGCAGCTGTTAGTGGTTATACTCACTTCAGGGCACATGGAGCAAGTCCAGCAGGTCGACATCTGGTTATTAATCACACACTTTGGGGATGATGACAACTACAGGACCCTCAAATTAACAGCCAGTCACATTGGCTGCTTTATAAGATCAACAACCTGCTCTCTCTGCCCCTTCAGATTATAGCAGATGCTTAAATAATGACATGGCATGTTTGTTCACAAGAAAGTCTGTGTGATGATGTCTGAATGTAATGTGTGGCCCATTTCAGGAAGAATCAGTTAACCCTGCTAAAAAATTCTTGGAACATTTATAGATTGTTACTGTTAAGGTATGAAAAAGTTCAAAATTTCCTGATGTTCTCAGAATGTTATCCCACTACTACAGCTAAGATTAACAGCATAAAAATAAACACAAGGCATGATAGACCAGCGGGAAACTGTTGCTTTACAGCCCTACAGTCATGGGTCCAAAGCTAGATACTATGTTCTCACATAGAATACTTTTATAAAATAATTTTATCATAAAATAATATTTTGAAGATTGATTACTTTAAAAGAATGTTCAGGTAATGTAATCATGCTGACTTTGACAGAATCTTCATTGAAATGTTACATGTGGAAATAATATCCTCCGACAGCGTGGAGAAGACCTTCATGTAATCTTAGGTAAAGTTCTCGGAACATCTTTCCTAGCTAACAGGAAACGAACAGTCACATGCTGTTGCTAATTGTTACTGTATCCTGGGAATAACACACAGCATCAACAAAATAAGTAGGATAGGCCTTGGGTCAAGCATGATTCTATTACCCTGTCATAGAAATCGGGTCTGTTTTATATGTAATAATACATAACTGTTAACAGACATGAATGCTAGAAACAGGTCTTTTGATGATGAATTTGAGGTCTTCAGCACTAGGTTCCACAAAGGTGTGTGTGTGTGTGTTTGGTTGAGGGGGGGGGGGGGTCATATATATTACATTTTGAGGATCAAATATTCTCAATTTTATGACAATCTGTGACTGCAATCAAAAAACTAAAAATGCCAAAAATCTTGTATCTTATTTGGTTTCTTATAGTTAAGGTTAAGGCTGAGTAGCGATTAAGGTTGTCATTGCTGGGATTAGGGTAATCCCCATAGACATGAATGGAGAGTCCCCACAAAGATATGAATACATGGACTGCGTGTGCGTGTGTGTGTGTGAGAGAGAGAGACATAAATAAGAGGTAGTAATATGATTTAAAAGCTGATATCTTACCATCGAACTCTGCCTGTCCTACTCCAACAATGATGATAGACATTGGAAGTTTAGCAGCCTGGAAAGAACAGAACAGCAACATATAACCATACAAACAGCTTCTAGGTTTTGGAAACTAATGGGCCTCATTTAAGCTTTACAAAGATCTTTTTTTTTATCTTGGAGAAATGTTAAGCGATTAGAGATAATGGCAATCTGCCAACTCTGCTGGGCCACATAAAAAGCCTTGCAAACCGCCCTCTTGTAACCTATGGCTGCCTATTGCATGGCTGATGGTATGAATTACAGTGCAGCCATCATGCCTTTATTCATACATGATGCAATGTCTAACATAAATAATCCTGCCTTGAGATATGTTAGTAGACTGTATCTGTTGAAATTGACGTAAGGTAACATCCACAGCCAGTTGATACTGCCAGTAGCCATGCTCAGCCAGGCCACATCCTGCTTCATATCAGTATTGGACACCTATTGCCCCATTAGATCTGGGTAATATAAGCAGGTCTTTCAAGAAAAACCTTTGTGAGGAATTGTCCCTGTTGCTGTGGTTGCCTGTTCTGGTGTTCTGATTTTTGTATTATATTGGCATTATATTGGTATTATAATTGTCTTTTTAATCATTGGTGTGGACTTTGAATCCTTTGTACCTGTCTTCTGACCCAAGCCTAATCCTTTGGAGTAAAAATTGCTAATTATATTTGGCTGTTGATGAACTTTGCTCTCCCACTAAAGAATTTGCTCAGTAACACTTTACTTAAAGCAGTCATATAACTGCATTATAATTCATCGTAATGTATTCGTAAAGTATTATAAACACAGCTATAAATATTTACAAAAAAAGGCATAACACATAATAGCCTTGTTTATTATGCATTATGAAGCTCTCAGTTATAATGCATCATAAATACCTTCATACTGCATTACAATGGTCAGTATAATGCATTACAAAGTTATTTGTAGTGCGTCATAGATACATTGAATATTGCATTATACACACAGTACCCACACAGTACCCTCTCCCTCAATGCTGGGTCACAGTATCATAAACTGCAGTGCTTGCTCATTACAACAACAACAACAACAAATTTATTTTTATATAGCGCATTATCACAACATTACATTGTCTCAAAGCGCTTTACAGTATCCTCACCCAAAGCCCCCAGTGAGTAAGCCATAGGCGACAGTGGCAAGGAAAAACTCCCTAGAAGGAAGAAACCTTGAGAGGGACCAGACTCAAAGGGGAAGCCCATCCTCCAGGGGCCGGCAGGGATAGTCAAATAGAGAGCGACAAGCTATTAGAATATACTTTTATTCTGTGGGAACTGCTAGGTTCATGCTCTAATTGACATACCGCGGCAGTCTTCATAAAATCTGGATTATAAAAACAACTGCCAGAAGTTTTTCAAGGTAGGTTTATCAAGAAAAAAGAGGGAAGTGATCAGTTGTCATTGTTGACACACCATAGCACACAACAACAAAACATGTCCTCTGCATTTAACCGACATGTCACATTGTGACATACTGTAGCAGGGAGCAGCTAATTCAGCACCCAGGGAGCATAGCTTGGGGGCCGTACCTTGCCCAGGGTATCTCAATGGTACTTTGCTCCAACATCAGGATGCCTAGGAACTCTGGGAGAACGGATTCCGGTTTCTCACACTGTGCTCTTTCAGAGACCCCTTTATCATTTATTACAGCAAAGGGACCAGATGAGAAGGCTATCCAAGCATTCTGTCTAAGAATTGTTAATGTTTCCAACGCAATTTCTGCATAAAAGCAGAAGGTATAAGAGCGGCACATTTCATTCCCTTTCTGAGAAGCTGTTGAGCAGCCAAAGTTGTGCTAATCATTTCATCTGGTGCTGGCTGACAGGAGGATGTGGAAAAGAGGAAGGAGAGGTTGAGTCAGAGGCAGAATCATGACGAGATGGACTAGACGAGGAGGAAAAAAGAAGACGCCTGGCCAGGGCGAGATAGAGCAGCAGACAAGATCTTAAAAGGAAGGTGTGGCTGTTCAAACAGTTTGACTAACAGTCGCAAATTCCCTTTAAATCCAGTCTGCTGGGTAGTCAGGGCCCCCTTCCATCCTGGAGAGATACAGGCTTCTCCCCCATCGGCTGAATCAAAACAAGCATGATCTGGGGTCTGAGCAGACTGAAGCAGCCATATGGAGCCAGAAAAACTGCAGAGAATGGCTGTAGAGAAGTGGCTCCCCAGCACATAAAACATGCAGATGGTAGGAGACTGAGTTACTCACGTTGACAATAGCCTCCTTGGTCTGGGCCATATCCGATATGACACCATCTGTGATGATGAGGAGGACAAAGTACTGTGAGCCATCCTGGACTGCAGAAGCATACCTGACAGGGACACAAGCCTTATGTTAACTCTGGGAAGCAAAGAACTTTGATACATCTTGGTGAAAGCCATCATAATAACAGGAAGAATAATGACAATAAAAATCATGGAAGACCAATAAATATCAAAACTGTTGCCAATGTTTCCATTAATGAGCCGGGGGAACATGGCATCAGCAAAATACACATTTCTTCTTGTTTGCTGATATAAATGTATAAATGTCAAAAGTGATTAGTGGGCAGAATCAGGGGAGAGCTGTCAGCAAGTCTACACGACTAAAGAACGTTTCACAGAAAATAACTTGGTACTTAAGGATATGAACTTGTAATCAGAACAATAGCTCTTCGTAGCTCATGAAGTTTCTGACATATTTCATCATGAGCTAAATATCTGGAGCTTATGATCAGGCCTGAGGGGGAGATCTATGTGAAGGACACGTGAATTATGGGAAAAAAAGTGAAGACTGGTCTATGGAGGAGGATTGTGGTTAGAGGGTATGTTTTAGATTGTATGGCCGTGTCCAAAGCTGTACCTGGCTACATGGTTGACAACTGGAGCGAAGTTTGTAGGTCCATAGAGCTGTACCGTCTTAAGGCTCTGGTGGTAAGCCTCCAAGATACCCTCCATTCCGTTGCAGTATGGGTTCTCTGTATTGCCATTCTGCAGATGAAATTAAATGGCTCTGTACTCATTCACTGATGTCAAAGTTTAGTTTATAAGGTCTTTATAGCATGTTTTTTCAGTTTAAAATGTTGACTTAACATAAGTCAACTATGATTTTAAAGGGTTAACATAGGTTTATTCATTTGAGGCATAACACTGTTCTGATTTCACTGGATTGGCTTCGCGGTCAATGAAATGGTTTGGCTTGTGGGAAAGCCACCTCCTGCCAGACAAATGTGATGTTTAACAGTCAAAGATGGAGGGCATAATAATAATAATAATCGATGCTTTATTGATCCCCGTAGGGAAATTGTCTTTACGCCTCCAGGGAGCTGGGGGTTAAGGGCCTTGCTCAAGGACCCACAGGCGGAGGCTGGGTTTGAACCTGCGACCTTCTGATTACAGGCACACAGGCTTAGCCCACAGAGCCACATGCTACTCCCCTAACCATGAGACCATGCACACTGAGATGGGTATGATAATCCTGCAGTCAGGGCACTTTGGAAAAGATGAGGTTCTTTGTTCAGGAGCCAATATGAATGGGCTAGAGGAGCCAGTTTGCCGATCATTTTATGACATTAAATATATCTAATAATAAATATATCTAATACAAACATGTATACACAAAGAAAGAAAGAAATTGCATTTGTTTTTTTCCTAAGTGGACTGACCTGATAACATGCTTTGGAGAGCAGTTTGTGAATCTAAATGAAATGAAGGGATCATAAGGATGGGAGTTCTAAGATGGACGAAGGGATTATTTTTAAGAAAATCAAGAAAAAGTGTGGATGTTCCTGGAATAAATTAAATGACTGTCAGTGTGGGTGTTTCACAAAGGAAGAAACAATCACTTCTGTGATGACACCACAATGACAGCCCCTTATCCTTTGTAAGGGTTCACATCAGCTCTCCCTTATCCTTTTGTAGGGGTTCTTATTGCAGCCCTTTTTTCTCTACAATGAATTCACATTGATAATCCTTTATCCTTTGGCAAGGATTCATACTGATGTTCCCTAATGCTTCTGCAGAGATTCTCAGACTATTAACCCCGTCCATTCTTTGTTCAGGTTAAATGAGCTATTTTTGGGAATCCAGATATGAAACAAAGGATTGTGGGCATGCATGTTCATAGGCATGCATGGGAATGGCTGTGTTGATGTGCATGAATGGGTTATTTACCAGCGGAAATTCATGGGACACCCGTCCATCAGGGGGCAGCTTGGCACCAAAGCCCAGAGCGGGGAACATCTTGTCACTGTCGTAGTCCTGGATAATCTCGCCCACAGCTTTGAGGGCCATGGCATAGGCGTTCATTTGATAGGGGTTCATATAGTGCAGTGAGGTGGATTGGGAGGGGTTTCCTGTGTGGGGGGGGGAGGGGGAAGATAACTTCAATCCCTTTCAATTCACCATAAAACTGTGAATTGAATTGAAATATTTCCATTATTCTATTATTTCTATAATAATTTCTGTTATTTTAATTAATTTGTTTGCTTCTTTATTTCACTCCCTACACTAATTGTTTCTCTACATTCCTCACAACCACCTACTAACGGCACAACATCCACTCAAACCATCTCCAATTCAGCCTTAAGCATCTCCCATTCATTTCCTAATTGTTTCCATTTACCTCAGACATTACATTTTTATTTCTACAATATCTCACCCTAACTTTCATTTTTCCATATTTATGTACCACTCATCTTTATTATTTCACACTTATCTCAACCTCTCTTTAAAAAAACATTCCAAGACTGCTGGGATATATGGGAAGGCGGCATGCAGAATCTGTCCAGCCATTTTTGAGGTGATTCCCATCTGTAGTTTCAGATCAGAGCCAAAACATTTCACAGAGAGGAGGGAAACTTACCATTGGAAGCAGTAAAGTCAATGGCCACAGTGAAATGTATCTGGGTGCTAATAAAGAAGACATAGAGAGAGAAGGCAAGTGATGAGAGTTCCAGGTCAATCTAGGGTCTAAACTGACATGAGATGTGAATAGGAGACCAAGAATTAGGAACTTGAACAGCCAGGCTCCAAATAAACGGAAGTGTTTCTGGACACTTTTTTTGGGCAATACTTTTCAGTGGAGCCAATGGTGATTATTTACTGGTGAAAGGTAAGTTACAGTGGATATAGTGATCATGGATATAATGATGAACCATCTATATGTATCAAAAAGCTTGGGACAGAATAGTTTTAGTACAGATACCGTTTAAATAATTAGTTTTTATTATTTAGTTTGGTCATCTTCAATGCACTTGTTTCAGAGCATGGAATAAAACATAAAATAATATGTTTAAAATGCTGAGAAATTTCCAAACAAATCAGCTTCATCAGCTTGTAGCAGGTAAGATGTGAGTAGTGACAGAGTAATTCTGTGACAGTGATAGAGACACTCTGGTCTGACAGCTGTTACTCACTTACAAAGGTGGACAAAGGAGCCCATGGCAGCTGTTCGCTGGCTAGCCAGCAGACTGACTCATATGAGATCCATCTCTTGGCAGCTAAGCATAATGCAGAATGAGAACTCGAAACAAAACAGATGACCACACACACCCTCAGATACTCGAGCTGAAAAATTATGGAACTATCATCGGATTTCATGTCCAGATGACTGATGGGCCCTCACTGACATGCCGGAATTAATTTGATTAGAGCTCAGTAGATGGGGAATAGCAGAAGACAGGCATTTCTGCTGGATGAACCACACCTCATCAACATACATTACTATAAAATATACCTAACCAAAACCAATCACCCAACTAAACAGGCTGTTAGCCAAATTGTGTTTTGGTCGGTCACACACATTACAATACAATGTGGAGAAGTAAAAAAATTTACACTAGGTGACCCATGCCAACTTAGCATTGAAGACTGGTAGTAATCGTACTTTTGGAAAACTTTCAAACTAGCACGTTGAAATGCATCCTATTCAATTCAACATCTGAGCACAACACACTCACCCCACACAAAGGTCAAGTGGTTCAGGTGCCCAGCATTGGTTTCACATGGATGAGGGACAGGATGTGGGAGACAGAGTAGTGGCCGTGTAGAAAGGCGGGCATGTGGAAAGGTGGATGTATTAAAAGGCGGGTTTGTGAAAAGGTGGGCATGTCAAAAGGTGGGCATGTCAAAAGGTGGGTATGTCAAAAGGTGGGCATGTCAAAAGGTGGGCATGTCAAAAGACAGGTACACCAAATGTTTGGCATGTAGAAAGGTGGGTGTGTCAAAAGGTGGGCATGTCAAAAGGTGGGTATGTCAAAAGGTGGGCATGTCAAAAGGTGGGTATGTAAAAAGGTGGGCATGTCAAAAGACAGGTACACCAAATGTTTGGCATGTCAAAAGGTGGGTATGTCAAAAGGTGGGCATGTCAAAAGGTGGGTATGTAAAAAGGTGGGCATGTCAAAAGGTGGGCATGTCAAAAGACAGGTACACCAAATGTTTGGCATGTAGAAAGGTGGGTGTGTCAAAAGATGAGCTTGTCAAATGGTGGGTGTGTCGAATGCTTGGTTTGTGGAAAGCTGTCTGTGTCAAAGGCCGTATGTGTAGAAAGGAGAGAGCAAGCTGCAGGAGGGGCAGCCACCCATAGCAGCACCCAGGGAGCTGTGATTTAAGCGCCTTGCTCAAGGACCCGCAGATCTGCTGGAGCTGAGCTTGAACCGGTGACCTTCTGACCAGAGTCACAGAGGCTTAGCCCACTATACTTGACCTACACTGGGGCTTCGCTATTAGCCAATGACAAAAGGGAAAAAAAGAAAAAAGAATCAGAATGCAACTGGATCCAAAGGCCAACATGCTTCCAGAAAGACGTTGTCACAACAACTAAAATGATTCAATTAAAGGCATTACCTTAAGAGGGTATCATCTTACTTTTCATTCCCTAAATTAAGAAAGAATCCTGTCTGTTTCCACTAATCATTAATGGAATGAAAGCAAAAGAGCTCAAGGAAATTCATTTCAGTATGAGAGTTATGAAGCAATAATATTCAATGTACATCTGCGAAAAGGTGGCAGGTTTTTCATGAACCTTTATAGTTCAAACCTGGATATGTCTTTCTGACCCAGAGACCCATTCCGCCCCATAAAAAAATTATAAAAACCACTCACTGAAAAACATATTAAACAGTACCTGCACGTTTGAAAGGAAATCTTATTTCCTCACCATACAGGAAGCTGCAGATATGACCAATGAGCTTTTAATCACAGACTGCTGTGTGACTCAAAGGCAGACTGACATTTCTGTGTGAGACTAATTAAGGGAAATTCGTTCCTCTGCCATCACTACTCTGACCAACTTCTCCAGAGATCGCAGCCAGCTAGAGATGGAAAGATTGCTGCATTTGAACAATATTAACTGCTGTCAGGGGGAAAACCCAAGAAAAGTCCTAAGCAACATACCCCTCGCTTTCGAACTGAGAAGATAACCATCCCCTCTCAGGTAAAACGCTGTGGCACAAGGCAGACCAAGTGGCAGGAATGTCCGCCGTCATCGGCGTCTCATGGGCAAGTGGCTGGAATGTCCGCCGTCATCGGCGTCTCATGGGCAAGTGGCTGGAATGTCCGGCGTCATCGGCGTCTCATGGGCAAATGGCGGGAATTTCCACCGTCATCGGTGTCTCATGGGCAAGTGGCTGGAATGTCTGCCGTCATCGGCGTCTCATGGGCAAGTGGCGGGAATGTCCGCCGTTATCGGCGTCTCATGGGCAAGTGGCTGGAATGTCCACCGTCATCGGCGTCTCATGGGCAAGTGGCGGGAATGTCCGCCGTCATCGGCGTCTCATGGGCAAGTGGCTGGAATGTCCACCGTCATCAGCGTCTCATGGGCAAGTGGCTGCCAGGTCAGCAGCCCAGCGTTTCATTAACAAAACCTTCTTCACTGAAGAGCAAATCATGACATGAGAGTATGAAATGCCCCTGAAGCGTTTCTGGGAATTCCTTAGGTGATGTGCAGCTGTGGTGGAGCTGGACTTCTGAAAAAGCTCTTATTCTCAAGCAAGGACAGCCGGCTCCATGTGTGAGAGATTATTTAAAAGTATTTTAAGAAACATGCTATAAAATTGTAAGATTCCATTGAAACATCCAGTGGCACAATTGGGTAATAATTTAATACTGCCAGCTTATTTAAATTGTTTTAATTGATCAATGAATCATTGATAAGTTTTTCTCTAGTCCAAACATATTTCTGTACATTTACCATGGCCCAGTGCATGGCTGCAAGTAGCTGCTCTTTAAGCAAGATGTGGTCACGTGCCTCACATCCTGACCTCCTACGGCATCTGCAGTCAAAAAGTCCAAGTGTGCCATGAGAACTAGGCAGTTGTTTTTCCAGTGAGCTGAATGTCGCTGAAAGCATAAGCCTGCGTGCTTGCAGAACTTAAAGGTCAACTCACTTATGGTGGCCCAGCACAAAAAGACCATCAACAATGGCACTCTTCCCCCTCTATAGGTAAACCCTGATGTATTTCATTGGCCTCTGCAGGACTTCCAATAAAAATCTGTGGCATTACTGGCTACTAGCTTGAGGCAACCCCTTATTACAGTAGCATAAAGTAAATAAACATTTCTATTTACTCCAATCCACAGGGGGAAAAGAAGCTTCAGCAAAGTGTAGCTCTTTTGAGAGAGAAAGACCAGTCAGAATGAGAGAAACTCATACAGCAGATGACTGCATACATATGGATGAGGCAGTGAAAACCCTTTCAGAGCATAGAAATGTGTGCAGACCAAAGCACAACACCTGCTGCACATCTTTAGCAGGACTGGTGCCAAGTAATTTAAAAAAAAAGCTGAAGGGCAGGAGTGAAGTCACAGAGAACGTGACTTTGCTGAGTGGAAACAGGAAAACTACAATCATAAGATGCCAAGCTGCAGTAATGTGCTGAACACGAGTGTCCATAGAGCTTCCCCTCGCGATTGCGGGAGCCCAGAACATATGGAATCGAGTCTGCACTGCTCTGTGTGATCTGAGACCTCTAATACTACAAAAACCAAAGGCTCCCACAATCGCCACTTCGTCTCCTGCGGGTTAATGTTTCTTTCTGTCAGAATCAATTTTCTCCCAACCTGCAGCCAAGGAGAGATAATCTCAGACTCCTGACTTACATTGCTGGCTGTTACTGTCCATTCCTGCCCGTGCATAACTGTTCTTTACAGGTTGGCATAGGAAGGCTGGACTCCAGCACAGCATTAATGTATGATCACAAAGGAAATGTTTGTACACAAATGTCTGTTCCTTTGTCCGACTCACCCTCCTTTGATGTAGTCCAGAAAGGTGTGCTCTGACTCCACGGAGAATGACAGCAGTGTCACCTGCAGAGTGGAGAAAGGGAGGAGCAGATTAACGATTCAGGCATTAACCCTGACCCTGACCATTCAGGCAGTACTGAGAGAGCCGATCTTACTGCATGCTAAACATGTGCCCTATGCTACCAGGGACAGGTCATAGGCTGAGTATGAAGACAGATGGATGGATGGCTAAGCATTATGGGAAAGCATACTTAGAGCCCAACCCTGAATAATTCCTACAGAAACTTATACAGGAACTTTGTCCGAGACTCACACTAGAATTCACACTATAGCTAGTTAGTACTGCGACACTAGGAGGTAGATTCGTTCACACAGTATGATGGAATTACCTGTGAGAAAGTAACCTTGGCAGCAGAGAGAGCAGTAACATTATTCAACATGTCATTTGGTTAATAAAATCATCCTAGATAACGGAGGAACAGCATGCGGCAAAGACACAGCAGGAACCTTATTAACACAGACAGCTCTGAGAGATGCTCTCACATGAACTACACATCGGCCTTTGGTTAAGATCAGGGTAAGAACCCAATTGCTGCAGGAAAAGTGCAGATTTTTAATTAGCATAGTGCTCAATGCTGCAATATGCATTGCAGTCTGTTGTAATATGTATTTCAGTCTGCTGTGGTTTAATTATTATTGCAGTGTAGTGTGCAAAATATAGCATGTGCTACTGAAACAGCTTGATTAATTTAAGGTTTTCATTTGCCATTTGACATCAGCAGTGAAACAAAACTGCAGCTGCTCCAGACTCTGCAATAAACGTGGTAGAAGGATTTCCAAATTAACATTAATTAACAAAATAAGTTAGAAATACAGAGATAAAAAGTACAATAAAGTCAAGATAAAAGTGAATATATAAAATATGAGATAATATATAAAAGAATAGATAAAAAATATGAGAAAATATTTAAAGTTCAGGTTGCAAACCAATTTAGGGGTATAGTATGTTGAACTGAATTTTACTGACTGCAACTCCTGTGATACAGTTTGTACCTGCAGTATATTAGTTTGTAGTACAATGTAGTACATGCAGAATTCCAGAGCACAGTACTGCTCTGTAGTGATTAGTAGATGGCTGAAATCATTTCTGTACATGGAATTGCAGTATGGAGTCTGCTGTTGAATGTATTTGTAGTACTACAGATTATTCTGTTTTTTTAAATCCCAGAAGACACCTAAGAGACTGAAATATTATAAATCCTACAGCTAAATACTCACTGTTCCAGAATTGATATACTTCTTTTTCTTCATCTTCTTTTTGGGATTCAGTACCTAAAGGCCAAACAGGAATGAAACGGTGATGAAGATGAACTACTTTCTACTTGCACTGCATCAGACTGTACTTCCCACAGTGCATCTATTGACCGAGGAGCTGCACCTGGGCTGCCAAGCACGGTATTGTCCCAGCCTATCACTGCCCAGTCTGCTGCTGTCCCAGCCTATCATTGCCCAGCCCAGTGCTGTCCCAGCCTATCACTGCTGGAGCCATTGTACATGTGCCTCCATGACAGGCCGCCTCAGCTTTGGGTCAGCCTGAACCCCAGCCTTTCCCTCTCTTCTATCTTTCCTTTTGTCTACTGTCTTCTTGCTTTTTCTGTAAACTTTTTTATGGTGGCATAATAATATCTTCATGCCAATCTACAGGCGTCCACTGCCCCTTTTCACCCCCAGCCTCCTGCCCTGTGCTTCCTGGGATGGTCCACAGCCTCACAGCCCATGTCAGCTGGTGGTTGTGGAAGGTAGATGGATGGATGAGTGGATGGTCAGCAGAAAAATGAAAAGTTCTACATCCATAACACTGTGTTCATTTTGAGAACAACAACTTCCGTTACAGCTTTATTACTTTATCACCAACCCACCACATATCAAAACATTTTTGGACCAGATTCAGAAAATAAACAGAAAATCTGGTCTTAATTGAAAACTGCAGGGTCTGATTCTCAAAAATGTCAGTCCTTAATTGTTTTATTATTAGCCTTGGTGAGTGACACTGTGCATGCAAGCAGTACGGCTCTACACACACACAATGTTATGCACATGGCTGACAACATGAGTGCTTAGCTAGAATCTACATTCCTGACAACATAATAGCCGGGGGATGGGGTGCATTACGAGTGTGTGCTTAGTGACAGGGGCAAATTACATTCACAGGCAGGACTTACCACATACACACCATCCCCACGGGGCTGAGCAGCATCTTAAGTGGGCCAGCTTGCGAATGCCCATCAGCACATCCTCCCAATGTACAAGGAACAAAGTGTCTCCCCCCAAGCTCGTAACCTGTGCCCTGTTACCCTGCAGGTGTCCCCTATTGAATATTAATTCCCCTGCACACAGGCAAATGGAGGATGCCACCGTGTCAGACGCACACAGGATGCCAGCCTGCCAGACGCGCACAGGATGCCAGCGCGTCAGACGCGCACAGAATGCCAGCGCGTCAGACGCGCACAGGATGCCAGCGCGTCAGACGCGCACAGGATGCCAGCGCGTCAGACGCGCACAGGATGCCAGCCTGCCAGACGCGCACAGGATGCCAGCCTGCCAGACGCGCACAGGATGCCAGCCTGCCAGACGCGCACAGGATGCCAGCCTGCCAGACGCGCACAGGATGCCAGCCTGTCAGACGCGCACAGGATGCCAGCCTGCCAGACGCGCACAGGATGCCAGCCTGCCAGACGCGCACAGGATGCCAGCCTGCCAGACGCGCACAGGATGCCAGCCTGCCAGACGCGCACAGGATGCCAGCATGTCAGACGCGCACAGGATGCCAGCATGTCAGACGCGCACAGGATGCCAGCCTGTCAGACGCGCACAGGATGCCAGCCTGTCAGACGCGCACAGGATGCCAGCGCGTCAGACACACACAGGATGCCAGCCTGCCAGACGCGCACAGGATGCCAGCCTGCCAGACGCGCACAGGATGCCAGCCTGCCAGACGCGCACAGGATGCCAGCCTGCCAGACGCGCACAGGATGCCAGCGTGTCAGACGCGCACAGGATGCCAGCGCGTCAGACGCGCACAGGATGCCAGCCTGCCAGACGCGCACAGGATGCCAGCCTGCCAGACGCGCACAGGATGCCAGCCTGCCAGACGCGCACAGGATGCCACCGTGTCAGACGCGCACAGGATGCCAGCCTGCCAGACGCGCACAGGATGCCAGCCTGCCAGACGCGCACAGGATGCCAGCCTGCCAGACGCGCACAGGATGCCAGCCTGTCAGACGCGCACAGGATGCCAGCCTGTCAGACGCGCACAGGATGCCAGCCTGTCAGACGCGCACAGGATGCCAGCGCGTCAGACGCGCACAGGATGCCAGCGCGTCAGACGCGCACAGGATGCCAGCGCGTCAGACGCGCACAGGATGCCAGCCTGTCAGACGCGCACAGGATGCCAGCGCGTCAGACGCGCACAGGATGCCACCGTGTCAGACGCGCACAGGATGCCAGCCTGTCAGACGCGCACAGGATGCCAGCATGCCAGACATACACAGGCGAGCGGAGGATGCCAGCATGTCATTTTCTTGGCAGTCGTGACTGACACAAGATGGCGAGGATCACATCATCGTGTTTATTCGAACGTGTATGTAACAGGCCACTACTGGGAATGTGTTTGAAATGTACACTTGTTCACTCACTCACACACTACGTAATTTTCTTTACAACATAATTGACTGTCCTGTATTGATATATCCACCAATTCACTATATTGTGGGCGAGTGGACATATGGAACACAGCCTGTGAATTCCTCCCTTGGGATTTCAGGGGAACAAAAGTGAAGTTACCTTCACATTCACACTGTCCCCCTGCCACTACAGCATAATGATCGAGTCTGACAGGTTTTAGCCATGTGACTGAGCCCAGCTCCTACAGCCACCCCCCATTGCCCACCATTCCCCATCCTCCCACCTCACAGGACAAAAAGGGACCCACTTTTCAGTGCAGAACAGATTCTGTGAGAATGAGCTCCCTACCTGTTATGGAAATGTGGGTTAGGGTTAGCCTGCCACATCCCACCCTCCCTACCTGTGATGGAAATGTGGGTTAGGGTTAGCCTGCCACATCCCACCCTCCCTACCTGTAATGGAAATGTGGGTTAGGGTTAGCCTGCCACATCCCACCCTCCCTACCTGTGATGACAGGATGGAAATGTGAGACGTATTAAGTAAAAAGGCTGTGTGGGGATCCGCTGAGTGGCAGAGCTCACCTGGTACATATTTAGCTGGTTCTGGCCCCTTGCCAGCTCCCTGTAGCTGGTGCTGAACTGGCCAATGAAGTCATGGCTGAAACACAAAAGGGACAAACAAGGATCCCGTCATTCTCACATGGATGTTGGAATTACAGATGAACGTGCCTCTGCATCCTGATATCTTGTGACCCTCCCAGAATAGCTTAGATTAGGGCCACACTTCAGTATTCAGAGCCTCTTATCTGCAGCTTGAATATTAATGACTGGTGACTGTTGGACTTGCAAATAGCACTCAGAAGGCATCTGCACATAAGGTGTCGAAAGTAATGCATTAATTACTACCTGGGAAATCTTCCTAAGGACCTTCAAGCAAACTTCAGCTAGTGGGATGCAGGGCCTTGCCCATGCAGACAGAGACAGCAGTCACATAAGACAGGTTATCTCTGCTATGAAGCCCAGGAGATGAAAGCCATCCTCTTCCAAACCAGCCAATGAGCTCAGGATGGTTAAAGGCCATTTTATACACACTGCCCTCACTCCAGCTCAGCCTGCATCCGTCTCCTCACCTGCCATCTCGGTCCCAATCGTACACCTCCACCTTGATCGACCTGAAGGCAGGAGAGAACAGGAGTAAGCTAGCAAAGATGCATTTGCCAGAGTTGTAGTTCTCGAGATACGGTCTTGGTCTGGTGACCAGTTTCAAGACTGCACTGCCTGATGTTGAACCCATTTTGTCTTGGTCTTGACCATAAGTCTTGAAATATTACAAAACATATTCGTTATGCAAACATACTTCTTTCCCCTTACTAAGTGGCAATTAATTTTCCTGCACTGTCCTCTTCTAGCAGTGCTATTTCAAATGTACTACATCTCCCAGTTGCCCTAGCAGTATAATGCTATTGGATAGTGCAGGGGCTGCTGGCAAGAGACAGGGAGCGAGTGTTCCCATTAAAAATGAACGTGAAAGACGTTGGGAAGATGGCAATTGCCCGTTTGTTTGTAGGTTTCTCACAGTCAGTTGGATTACACCACCACCTTGGGTTACAGTGGAGCACAGCCAATCAGGGCCGTAGCCAGATATGAGGTCACCAAGGTCCAGACCTTGGTAGTTTTTTAAGAGCTAAAAATAAATTTTGAAGCTAAATATTCACCTGAATGAAAAAAATGTCTGTGGGCCAAGTGCATTCTTAGTTCAGTTTGAATGTGTTATTAATAGTGTCTGCTGTGTGTGTGTGAGAGAGAGGGAGGGAGGGAGGTAGAGATTTCATGTTGAGTTTTGATTGCAGGATAGTTTGACTGACAGCAGTTCGAATTCACGTTGTGTGCGTGTGACTATGCAGCATTGTGAAGGGCTGTACGCAGGCAATATATCATTCAGAAAATCAAAACAATGATCATTATACATAAAAAAGTGGTCCAAAACTGTTATTGTTTGGAGTAAAGATAATTGTAAGAAACCTATTAAATATAAGCGTAGGCTGGGCTACTCTGGTTATGTTAAAGGTTGGGTTTCTTTCATATTACACCTACTGGGCAAGATTAGGCTAACTAATGTTTCTCTTAACGTCATTAGTAAAAAATAATAAACAGCCTTTGAAGGGGATGGTATCAGTGATAGTAATAGTGTCCATAGAAACACTTCAAAGCCAAATCTGGCTATCAAAACAAGTGTTTGATGTTGGCTTGTAATGGTGTGTTGCATTTATTTTTCATTTGTATTCTTATATATGGTTACAAATCACCTTAAATTACATGCTTCATACCCATAATATTTTACTGCTCTGTAATCCATCTGTTCTTATGATACAGACCTCAAGTCATTGAATAAGGCACAGTCATGAGTTAATTTACATGAATTCGCATTTAACGCTCTTCTCCAGAAAACAAGCTTGTGTGTTATGTGTGATTTACGAGACCCAACTCCCTCACCCCTGGGTCCCATCAAGAACTGGTATGTTCCTTTCAGACAGCTGTTCACAAGATATTTCTTTCACTCATCCATCATCAGCTGCCTCTGTTATATTGGACATTGTTGGTAGCGTTTATTGTTTAGTGTTGATTGTTAGAGTTATAGCCGTCAGGGAGCTGGGGGAGGACTTTGTGTATATGATTTCATTATATTGTGTTTTTTATACATCTGCATTATTGCTTAGAGTATGTGAACATTAAAGGTTTTCAATAATAGGATCTTTTGGAATTACATAAATGAAAATATTGCCCAAACATGGGTGCACTCTACCAAAAAAAAAAGTAAAATCTGATTGTAAATTTTCAAGTCTTGGTCTTGTTTTGGTCATTATTAAAAGTCTTGATTTTGTCTTGGTCTTTGTTGGGATGGGTCTTGGTCTTGACTTGGTCATGGGTTGGATGAGTCTTGATCTTGTCTTGATCTTGAAACAGATGGTCTTGAACACATCATTACAATACAATGGGGCTTCTCGCTATGTCAGGATGGCCTCTAATGGCACTGCACTTTGTGTAATAATTAAAAAGGCTTCAAACAGGCACACGCCTGTACAGGATTTGATGGAACTTAAAGCTTTCACAGGCAGATTTCCTGGAAAACTGTGAACATTTTGAAGAAAAGGGAACAGACTAGACTATCGGGGATATTTTCAAAAATGGAACCCAGTTCCTAACATTGACTAATGGTGTCTGATGGTCCCAAAGAGTTAATGAAGCCTTTTAGCCTCAGAAAAGAGCCACAGGAAGTATCAGGCATAACCCACTACATGGAGAACAGTGTCCTGACAAGTGACACTCAATCATGTAAAACAATGTTTCCCACCCCGGTCCTCGGAAACCCACAGATGGTCCACGTTTTTGCTCCTTCCCAGCTCTGTGCAAGATGGTCCACATTTTTACTCCTTGCCTCAGGAAGCTCAAACACAGAAGCCTGGGTTTATGTTCTCCCCTCCACCTTTGGCTCCCCAACCAAAAGTAGAAGGTGTGTGATCGTGGGGCATCAACACTAACGGCCTTATCTCAATGGCCAGTGAAAGCCCCACTGTGTGTCACTCACCCCACATATTAACAAGATGACACCGTTAGAGCTGAATAAACATGCTAAACTGAGATCTCGCTATTATAGGCTAACAGACACTTTTCTGCAAAATGAGTTATTCTGAAAGAACCCTTCAATACATCAAACTAGAGCTGTTCACAAGTGCATTAAAGTGTACCATTAAATGCTTATAACAAGTTAAGCGTCTACCAGTCCAACAGAATTTGCATATATCTACAGATTTATTTATAAAAATCCCCAGCACCTTCGTGCATTACTGATTGTTTAATCAATTTATCCTCTGCAAAAATGACCACTTTTTTAACAGATTGCATTTTACATTTTCAAGCTGATGTTTTGCTCCAAAGCAGCTTACTTATTTTTTACTTTATGCTCCTGAATATTTTAATGGAGAAATTCATATTATATCCCGTATGTCCTGATTCAAAGCCATCGCCTGCTCTGTTGACATTACCATCCTAAATGCCATATTATACTTCATCAATATGTTTATTACATAATACCCAGTGTTAAATTGTTTCCAGTGTATGTTTGGCCACTACCTTGCTTAAATTTTTTTTAAAACAAACAAATAAAAGAGGTATGTGTTTGTAAAGCACAGGGATATTCAGTTCCTGTTAATTATATGATCCTAGAATAACCTATGTATCTGCCTTTATCTGTAAGATAACCACACCTCCCTGCAGTTTGGCTTCCCCTGTGATTCATCAGGCATACAGACACTTTTTATTTTTTCACCTTTGGTGTAAAACAGTGGCTTATTACTTCCTGATTATTTCTGAGAAACTGCTGAAGTGTCCAATTTCCGCTAGACGTTGCTTCTCTGAATGCAGTTTCTGCTGATTGACACTGATTTATTACATTTGGCATCAACGTCTTGCCTAGATAAAGAAACTGTCTACAGACAGTCAATGCATTACCCATGTGTCACTTTCAATATCAATAAATACATGAGAGACTGTCCCCCAACAAACAAAAGAAATAAAGGCAGACTGAATCGGTGTATGTTAGAACTAGACTTTTATCTTGGTTTGTCACATATTGCTTAAATTTATTTGCTTTTACATGTTTTGTAATTTCATCGTATCTGTCCCATTACACATTTGACTGGTATTGTCACCAGTTTGAATTGTGCAGATGACCGATTGTTTCGGGCAGATTTAGTCTGGAGAGCATGAAATAGGCGCTATGCTGAATTCCCACCAGGATCCCTGCCAAGTCAGAATGGCATGGGACTCTCTTACATAGTACTGCCTGTCGTCATACAAGCCAGTCTGGTTTTCTCTGCAGCAGTTTTCTGTTGCAGGGAACCATCAGGGCCAGAGATCAGGCTGTTCTGTCAGTTTAATTCACAATCAGGAAGAATAATACAGAATAATGTTATGTACAGTGCTTAAAAATCTAAGCTGGGCTAAAAACACTGTGGCAACTGTGAAGAAGACACAGCAGCCAGTACTTCATCAGGCAGCTGAAGAAGGCTGGACTCAGACATCAGCCCCTCACACGGGCCTTTAGAGGACTCAGACATCAGCACCTCACACAGGCATATAGAGGACTCAGACATCAGCCCCTCACACAGGCATATAGAGGACTCAGACATCAGCACCTCACACGGGCCTATAGAGGGTTCAGACGTCAGCACCTCACACGGGCCTATAGAGGACTCAGACGTCAGCACCTCACACGGGCCTATAGAGGACTCAGACGTCAGCACCTCACACGGGCCTATAGAGGGTTCAGACGTCAGCACCTCACACAGGCCTATAGAGGACTCAGACGTCAGCCCCACGCACGGGCCTATAGAGGGTTCAGACGTCAGCCCCTCACACAGGCATATAGAGGGCTCAGACATCAGGGCCAGAGGACCTTAGGAACTTAGGATACAGCCTAAGACACCACAGGCCAGAGAGCAGCACCACATACAAAGCACGATTCCACAACAGCTTTTTCCCAGACACAGTCAGACTGACGGCTAAGGACATTAAGTACAGTAAATGTAGCACCCCCCACTTCCCCCATGGACATTAACTGGACAGTTAGCACTCCAAAGAGGCAATCAGACACATCAGAGGACTACAACCTCACTCTCATTCTGTGTCTTCCTCTTATTTATTGAAATAGCCTAACAAACATGTTTAATATTTCACTTTGTGTACAACACACAGTCTTAATGTTATTTCTGTGAAATAATTCACTCATCCATCCATCCATCTTTTTCTTTCTTTCTTTCTTGTAGGAAGTTTTCCACTCAAGAACAGTGCTTTTTGATAAACAATTCTATGATTGTATAACTAGCTTTGTTATATAATTATTCCAATAAAAATCCAAAGGCTTTTAGCTGAGATAAGCCCAGTATACAGGCTAGCTAGGCTACTTTTAATTTAGCTCATAATCTAGCAGGTACTTATGTATTGAAGTTTGTCGAATGTTATGTCTTGGGAAAAATTAGCAACCAACTAATCATTTTAATTACGATCAGCCCATTACTGTGTCACCACCATACAATAAGCACTGTGGTCTGAGTTCCTGATTATGATAGAAAGCAAATAATTCACCCTGATTTGGCCTTTTGCTCCTTCAGTATGGTTCTTGGCTGGCATAATATTGAACAATGACTAAGTCTCAAGGGCACTGGGATTATTAATAAATCTCACTTCTCCTTAATAGAGTCAGAATTCTCCTCTTGCAGAAAAGACGCAAAACATGGGGTGTGAGACACAAAATGATCATGTATTTGCCACTAAGTAACATCTGCTCATTTATTAAGCAGATTTCAGACCTTCCTAAGATTTTGAAAGGAAAATATAAAGAACAATATTTAACTAAAGAAAGAGATGTGAGCTTTGGCTCTGGGGATTAGGAGAGGCCATGCGGACTAAATATAGAGACAGATGTTAAGATGACACAGCCCTTGATGCAATGCGGGAAGCATAAACAGAGAGTTGCCCGTGGCAGGCTTAGATTCACTGCCAGTGAGGCTTGTAATTCCACATGGAGAGAATAAGTGAAACTCGGGGTCTTTGGGGGGGTGGGGGGGTGGGGGCGGCATTCCAACGATACAGTCTTCCAGTTCTAAAGTCAGCAACCGCTATTTAGCCATCAGCCAGAGGGCTTGAGAAGCCGCCCCCTGCTTCAAGCGAGGCACATTCCTTTTGTGACATGGTCCTCTTAGTGCATTATCCTTGGATGGGTGCACCATTGCCAGCCCCTGCTCCCCCCCAGGGGCTGGAGAGACATTCAACTGAAGCACTCATGCTGATATAGTGGGGCTCACCGAGCACGCCGGGAGCCCTCCATATGTAAATACAGGCTGTGGAAGATCTGCAACCATGTGCTTGACCTCTCCTGGGCACACTGCAAATCGCTGTGCTGATTAGCTGTGATTTAGAAATGTAATGGACACCCTGAGGACAGGAAAATTATGGTTACAGAAACTGTTCACTCCAGTCCAACCTGATATCCGCTGTAGGCAACAGTCAAGGACCACAGCAAAAAAAAATGAAACTTTGGGAAACATGAACTCCAGAGTTGAACACTGAATGTCAGTGACTTGCCCTGATAATTCTGTGTACTCTTACCATGTACATACAGTCCAACCACTAGCCATACCTGACTGACACTCACACTAGGACAGTTACCACATACCCTGAGTGTGAACCCCAAACCAAACTGTAACATAAGTTCTGATTGCACTCTGCACCCACCTTGGAAACGACGTGTTACGGCACCCTAACTATACTGGGGCCACTACAGAAACGCAACCCACACCGCTGCTGGCTTTCTGCCCTCTTGGCCTATGTCACACCATGTCAGCCAGACACATTGGTTTTTGACCACTGATCGAGCTCAGAGGGGCAATGTGATGTGACAGGGATACGACCCTCAGCCAGTCCGTGACGTGGAACAGGCCCTGGGATGCGCTCTCAGTCTCTCTGTCCAGCTCAGTGCTGCTGTCTGCACAGACAAGACGGTGGTGAGGGGGGTCTAGTGCTAAACTGGGTTCCAGGTTCCAATCCCAGGACGAACCTATAGGAACTGCACTGGTGAAATGCACAGCTGTGAATGTATGCGATATAACTAGTGACGCACCAATAAGGAAAATTCTGGCCGATACCGATAGCAGATTATTTTGAAAACTGACACCGATAACGATGGTTTGGGAGATTCTGCTTAAATAAGTTTTAAAGGACCCAAAATAAACTGTAAAAAAACATAAATTATATTCCAAAAATAAGAAAAAATATTAAATTTTTTTTGTAAGAAAACACCAACTCTGCCATACAACAGCAGCCCCAGAGAACTGTATTTTATAACTGTATATATCTTATACATTTATAATAGAGACAAGCTGGCCATCAAGTGTGATAAACTCCATAATTTTCAGAGTAACATCTTTTGATTTCACTGAATTTTCTTCTGCTATCAAATGCTTGCATTACTGGTGGATTAGTTATTCGACAGCTCTGCAACCTTCTTTATTGGAACAGATTTGTTTATCAGAAACTCTTCATAATCTTCACTGTCTCGCCAAACAAATTTGCTGGGTTGAATGTTGTGTGCTCTCTCTTAGGCCACTTAAAAAAAAAATTGATTCTCGTCCTTTTTTTTGGAGGGGGTGGGTCGGGTGGGCGGGATTTTATTTTATTTTTTTTTACAAATTTTGATTGACTGTTTGGACTTTCAAATATGTAAGAAAATACATATTTGAAAATACATACCGAAGAGAGCAGACCTACTTAGCACGCCTCCTCAGTTCTTCGTTTGTTGCGTTTGAAATATATTAAATGTAAGAAAATACAAGAATGTAAATTCCTTGATCCATGTGTATCTCATAAATGCCTTCCCAACTATGGATTTGGATACTTTATGCTGATGTTTCATTCGTGAATATAAAAATGATACTATTTGAAAACAATATTCTGTTTGTCATTCCCATTTAAATGAACAACCAAGATTTTAAAATATATATCTAGAATAGTATTAAAACATGTTAAAACACGAGGAATTTACAAAACACAGGAACCGGAATGGTTGAAGAAGGAAATGCAACTCTACAAACAAGTACTTAAGAACATGTACCACATGACTTCCCCAGATTTAAATCTTTGCACCAGCCCATCTCAGGTAGAGACAAATTTAGGTTCATGAAACCATTCCAACACTAGGATTACACAATGTGGATCAATCGTCGATGTGGAATGCGCGGGAAATTCAAATTTCGTCATTCTTGGGCATTTTCCATGCGATTTTTACGAAATAAAAAATTAAAAAAAAATTGGGTCTGAGGTATTTCGGCGGGTCGGGCGGGGACGAGAACCAATTTTTTTTTGTAAGTGGCCTTATCTATGGATGATGGGGGGCATTTGGACAGCAGAGGTATGAGCCTGCCCAGGTTAGCTAAGAATTGGAGAAGATCGTTACAGTTATGGCTTAAAAACCGCTGGGTAATATCCATACAGTCACTGAGACAGGCTGGGGTAATACCCATACAGTCACTGAGACAGGATGGGGTAAAACCCATACAGTCACTGAGACAGGCTGGGGTAAAACCCATACAGTCACTGAGACAGGCTGGGGTAAAACCCATACAGTCACAGAGACAAGTTGGGGTAATACCCATACAGTCAGAGAGACAGGCTGGGGTAATACCCATACAGTCACTGAGACAGGCTGGGGTAATACCCAAACAGTCACTGAGATACCAAATGTCCCCCACAATGTAATAAAAAACACTTTTTTTGACATTGTGGGGACCATTTTTCAGGTCCCCACAAAGATCTGTGAATGCAATCAAAAAAGTAAAAATGCAAAAAGTCTCGAAAATGCCAAAAATCTGTTTGGTTACTTATGGTTAAGGTTAGGACTGGGTAAGGGTTAAGGTCAACATACAAGGTCAAAATGAATGAGTCCCCACAAAGCTATAATTACACATGTGAGTGTGTGTGTGTGTGCGGTGATGCACTGCAGCTGACCATACTTGGCAGGTCAGGCGCTAGACTGTAAGTATGAATCACTTCAGTGAAAATCAGGCTCTTTAAAAGTATGAAATATGATGAAACTGAATGAGACGCTTTCAATTACAAACCACACAAGAAGAAAACTATATGCCACTTATAGCAAGGCCATATCTCATACAGAACTGTATTTTATATACATATATAATAAATGTACAAGGAGATGGACTGTACAGTACTTGAACAGGTTTTATTGCGTTAATGATTGTGATATTCTACAGTTACTATGTAAATCACTCTGTAAAAACAAAATGGAAACTGCAACCACAGAAAAATTGTAACAGTACCTTTCATAGTCACCATTGCAGAACGCCCGCACAGGGATGGAGAACGGCTGCCACACTGGATTCAGCGTGGTTTTCACCACCTCTGTCTTATGGCAAATGGTGAACCTGTATACAGAAAGTATGTTCATGGTGACACAACGCTAAGTCCCAGCCAGTGAACCTGTATACAGAAAGCATGGTCATGGTGACACAACGCTAAGTCACAGGCAGTGAACCTGTATACAGAAAGTATGTTCATGGTGACACAACGCTAAGTCACAGGCAGTGAACCTGTATACAGAAAGCATGGTCATGGTGACACAACGCTAAGTCACAGGCAGTGAACCTGTATACAGAAAGCATGATCATGGTGACACAATGCTAAGTCACAGACGGTGAACCTGTATACAGAAAGCATGGTCATGGTGACACAATGCTAAGTCACAGACGGTGAACCTGTATACAGAAAGCATGGTCATGGTGACACAACGCTAAGTCACAGGCAGTGAACCTGTATACAGAAAGCATGGTCATGATGACACAATGCTAAGTCACAGGCAGTGAACCTGTATACAGAAAGCATGGTCATGGTGACACAACGCTAAGTCACAGGCAGTGAACCTGTATACAGAAAGCATGATCATGGTGACACAATGCTAAGTCACAGGCAGTGAACCTGTATACAGAAAGCATGGTCATGGTGACACAACGCTAAGTCACAGGCAGTGAACCTGTATACAGAAAGCATGGTCATGGTGACACAATGCTAAGTTACAGCCAGTGAACCTGTATGCAGAAATCATGGTCATGGTGACACAACGCTAAGTCACAGCCAGTGAACCTGTATACAGAAAGCATGATCATGGTGACAAAACGCTAAGTCACAGAGGGTGAATCTGTATACAGAAAGCATGGTCATGGTGACACAACGCTAAGTCACAGCCAGTGAACCTGTATACAGAAAGCATGATCATGGTGACACAATGCTAAGTCACAGCCAGTGAACCTGTATACAAAAAGCATGGTCATGGTGACACAACGCTAAGTCACAGGCAGTGAACCTGTATACAGAAAGCATGGTCATGGTGACACAACGCTAAGTCACAGCCAGTGAACCTGTATACAGAAAGCATGATCATGGTGACAAAACGCTAAGTCACAGAGGGTGAATCTGTATACAGAAAGCATGGTCATGGTGACACAACGCTAAGTCACAGCCAGTGAACCTGTATACAGAAAGCATGATCATGGTGACACAACGCTAAGTCACAGCCAGTGAACCTGTATACAAAAAGCATGGTCATGGTGACACAACGCTAAGTCACAGGCAGTGAACCTGTATACAGAAAGCATGGTCATGGTGACACAATGCTAAGTCACAGCCAGTGAACCTGTATACAGAAAGCATGATCATGGTGACACAATGCTAAGTCACAGCCGGTGAACCTGTATACAAAAAGCATGGTCATGGTGACACAACGCTAAGTCACAGGCAGTGAACCTGTATACAGAAAGCATGGTCATGGTGACACAACGCTAAGTCACAGGCAGTGAACCTGTATACAGAAAGCATGGTCATGGTGACACAACGCTAAGTCCCAGCCAGTGAACCTGTATACAGAAAGCATGGTCATGGTGACAAAACGCTAAGTCACAGAGGGTGAATCTGTATACAGAAAGCATGGTCATGGTGACACAACGCTAAGTCACAGGCAGTGAACCTGTATACAGAAAGCATGTTCATGGTGAAACAATGCTAAGTCACAGCCAGTGAACCTGTATACAGAAAGCATGGTCATGGTGACACAACGCTAAGTCACAGCCAGTGAACCGGTATACAGAAAGCATGATCATGGTGACACAACGCTAAGTCACAGCCAGTGAACCTGTATACAGAAAGCATGGTCATGATGACACAACGCTAAGTCACAGCCAGTGAACCTGTATACAGAAAGCATGGTCATGGTGACACAACGCTAAGTCACAGCCAGTGAACCGGTATACAGAAAGCATGGTCATGGTGACACAACGCTAAGTCACAGGCAGTGAACCTGTATACAGAAAGCATGGTCATGGTGACACAACGCTAAGTCACAGCCAGTGAACCGGTATATAGAAAGTATGGTCATGGTGACACAACGCTAAGTCACAGCCAGTGAACCGGTATACAGAAAGCATGGTCATGGTGACACAACGCTAAGTCACAGCCAGTGAACCGGTATATAGAAAGCATGGTCATGGTGACACAACGCTAAGTCACAGCCAGTGAACCTGTATACAGAAAGCATGGTCATGGTGACACAACGCTAAGGCACAGGCAGTGAACCTGTATACAGAAAGCATGTTCATGGTGAAACAATGCTAAGTCACAGCCAGTGAACCGGTATACAGAAAGCATGGTCATGGTGACACAACGCTAAGTCACAGCCAGTGAACCGGTATACAGAAAGCATGATCATGGTGACACAACGCTAAGTCACAGCCAGTGAACCTGTATACAGAAAGCATGGTCATGGTGACACAACGCTAAGTCACAGCCAGTGAACCGGTATACAGAAAGCATGGTCATGGTGACACAACGCTAAGTCACAGCCAGTGAACCGGTATATAGAAAGCATGGTCATGGTGACACAACGCTAAGTCACAGGCAGTGAACCTGTATACAGAAAGCATGGTCATGGTGACACAACGCTAAGTCACACACAGCCATTAAACCATGCTGAAGATTATCTGATATGGCACACAGAGCCTCTTTATAGAAGTATAAGACACAAGCCAGGAAATACAAACACGTGTCTTTGGACTGGGGGAGAAAATCAGTAGACGAAGAGTAAACACACAAGCTGGGACAACCCACAATGCTGAAGGTGTGACGTTGGGAGCCTCTGATCCACATTACAACCCGGCTGTCAGGGAAATCCAGCACAAACGCAGGCAAAATGGATGACCTAGAGCCACTGTCATGCTGAATGAAAGAGTTGTCTCTATCTCCATGTCAGAACCCTGAAAACAAGGCGGAGGCTGATATTTTCTGAGGCTTGACATCTCAGCAGGGCTGTGTGAGGGCTGTCTAATACAGGCAGCAGGAAGTGACATATGGGCAGAGGCGGGGCCAGCAGCCAGCCTGCGGGCACCTTCACAGGACACGTAATCTCAGGTCACACAAGGTCACCGGCTGGAGGCCAGCATCGCGGCTGCGATCACAGAGAGGGCCGTGGAGGGCCACAGGCGCTTGCATAGACACATTCCGTTACGCCACAACTAGGTATGAGCTGTTTGTGCTCTTGAAAATGAACAAAGAAAGTTACGTGGTTATTTTGGGAAAAGTAAAAAAAATGAGTCATATGTGACACGAGTGTTCAGTCCCTGACATGTGCTCATCTCCCACATGATCACGTGAAATGAGTGACCAAATAACGATATTATAAATACTATGTCTCCTGTGGGTGTATCTGTCTTTGTGGGTCAGATATGTGCACATCTGCCACATGTCTTCTGTCTCCTTCACATCCTCACATCTCACCCTTGCCACCGTCTGACTCACGTTCCATCCTCATTGCTCCTGTAGAACACCATGAATGGATCCGACTTGCCGAAAAAGTCCTTCTTATCCAGCTTGTTGGCACAGAACTGCATGGTGGCGCAGTCCTGCAGGGTGGGGGGGGCGTGTATGGGGGGACAGAAAAGGGACAGAAAGGCGATTATTTCTGCAGCTTCCATATATATCATCACTGGGGATAAAAAACAGAAATAAGAAGCAGTGTAGGCATCAGGCAGGACTGGATGAACAATGTCAGGGGCGGAACCCAGAAACCCACGGATTGTCCTCTCTGATTTTCTTTTTTAAAGCTTTGTGAAACTGGATAGAAACATTGTACAAATTATGGACCAGTGAGACATCAAGCTCCTAACTGTCACTGCTTGGACCTTTTTAAAGTGGCCTTTCTTTGTCAGAAAGTGACAGCGAACCTCTTAAGAAAGCAGTTAGAATCGAACGACTTGTTCCTAATTTTAAAACAGCCCGCACTCGATGTACTTCTGATTTAATCACATGTAATCAAGTGGTGCTATATTAGGGAAAAGCCTTGACTCTAATGGTTACACTTGCCCTATCGTGTCGCCTGCCACAGCCACTGTACAAGACGCTCTTCACAGCAGAATTCCTTAGAGCTGAAACCCCTGCAGCAGCTCTTTTGGGGACATACTGGCGACTGCTGAGGTCTCTGGAGGGAACCAATTTCCCCTTCTGGAAGCTGGGAGAAAGTGCAATACCTCCAAAGACAGGATAAGCAATACTGTACCTCACAGGCTTAGGATCCCATCTGAAAGCAAGGCCCTTTTTTGTCTACAATGAGGGTATAGGGTCTATGTTTGTCACCCCCAAGGACATTTGGAACTGCAATGTGAGGCCATTTCAAAGCCTTTGGGACAGCCGGGTATTGCTGGTAGCAAATGTGATGAGGCAGGTAACAGTGACTGCTGTGGGCGTGGATAAGAACCGAAATCAGCAAAGGGGGGAACAACAAAGGCAGCCCCCACCTCGGGAGCAGATCTCAGCACTCAGAAACACCTCATTGGGTCTCCAGTCATTTCACATGGGTCTCAAGACATCATGCACATCAGAGGCCAGGTTTGCCAGGCAGTTTGACACTCCAAGTGGGGATGCCACTGTTTTACGCTACAGAGAGGCAGGGAAACACAAAATCCAGCTTTCAAAATTAGAGCCGGGTTTAGAAACTTTGGAGCCACTATGATATTGCAACTTTTGGATAAACAGTAAGCAGTTTAAGGACTTTGAAGTAAAATGCGTCTGGAGTTTGTATGCAACAATGGCTTAAAAACTAACATCCACCCTACTGGATAAATTCATTTCTTTTAACTCAAATCATATACAATAGGCCAGAATTAAGTTCTGTTGCTCCGTACTCATGTCACAAATGACAGGCTGGGATTCATTTCTGTTGCTCCATACTCATGTCACATATATGTGATATGAGCTGGGGGTTAAGGGCCTTGTTCAAGGACCCGCAGTAACAGACAAGCATGTTTGCTGAAATGTGAATGTTTATGTCATTGTGTGAAATCCTAGAACAAGCACTAAGTTTACAAAACATTAGGAATATCTGTTCATTACTTAAAATAAACTGACAAGGTAAAGCCTGATGAAAGCTGGGTTTTTCAAGTTTGACAGCATCTATATATGGAATGCACCACCTCTCAAAATCAACTGCACACAGATGTCTGCTTGGAACACTGGTGCCTTGCTGAGTCCATGCTGACAAACCGAGATTGTTCTCTGGAGAATAGGGGGTGAAATGCAATATTAGGGAGGTGCACCTGAAGCACTGACACTCTGTACGTGCTTGTTTGTATGACATAAATAAAGATATTTATTGCTTTAGTAGATATTCTGAGGCAGGTCGGTGAACCCAGCTTTCCCACCATTCCCAGGAGGAGAAGAGATCCACAATCCCAGTGGACTCAGGAGAGCCAGGAGGCCACTGTAAAGTCACTGCCACTGGATTCTCTGTGATTCACCCTAGTGGTTTAAAATGTATTGACTCCATGAGACCAACATTTGAGATAGGAGTAGTGTACAAACAGGAAATGGAGGGGGGAATGTGGGAGGAGTTTCCCATATTAAGGAACCAACCAACACCTGCTGCTTTAATTTTAGGAGGAACAAAGCCATGAATAGCTGCAGGTTGACAATGACGAGGCATTGGGGCAATTAGACAGGCTAGGACAAGCAGCTGCTGAATATTCAGCGAAACCTCCACGTGTCTTTGTGAGGCAATGATGAAAGGCTACCGACACCTTCGTGTGCAAAACACGGCTGAGATGTCTGGCTTTGATGCAGCGGAGGGGCTGCATCCACAGGCCAGTCACAGAGTGACAACGCATTTGTCATTGTAATGAGGAGGACTGAGGCACTCCCAGCAAAATAACACCTAGCACTGCTATACCTGGCAACGGACACCTTGGAATACGACACCCCACAACGCGATACCGTGCAATGCTTCACCTGGCAACACAACACCCTGCAACGTGACACCCAGCAATGACACACCCTACAATGCAACACCAAGCATGCAACCCCTGGCAATGTAACACCCTGCAACGTGACACCCAGCAATGACACACCCTACAATGCAACACCAAGCATGCAACCCCTGGCAATGCAACACCCTGCAACGTGACACCCAGCAATGACACACCCTACAATGCAACACCAAGCAACGCACCACTTGGCAACATGACACCCGGCAACGCGACACCTTGCGACACTACTCCTGGAAACACTGGTGTATCCTGAGCCTCCAGCTGAGCAGCTCAGGCAATAGGATCCTCCACCTCATGCAGACCACTGAAGGACCTCATTCTATCGCATAAATTGTCATGGCAATTGACTGAACCATTTACTTTCACCATTGTCATCCATCCAGTTCTATTAGTGTGACAAGTTCAGAGAATCAGGCTTAAGTCTATAATCAAGAAGGACCCCATATCCACAAAAAGATGTCTGCTTGAGACATTTGGATATCCAGGCAGATAATTATTAAAAAGACTTTGCAGAACTGTAACTGTTATTTTTCAGTGTACATTAAAAAATGGAGAAATCAGAAGCAATGTCCTGGCAATCATGGCTTTACGATTTGCTTGTTTTATTTATACCATTTGTTTTACCTCAGCTATCTGAACGGGCAGCCTTCAGGTCACATATAGCAAGCCTTTAGCTATACTCAAACTATGCTGCTAGCCTCGCTTCTGGTTCTCACGGAAATGTCCTCGAGAAATTTGGTCTGGTCTGCAGCGAAATATACCAAGGGCGCTCCCTTGCTGATGCCAGTCCATCCCTGCTCAACACATCCCTCCCTCCCAGATTACAGACCCATTCAAATAATCATAGTGATTGCTTGGGAAATAGCCCAGAAAGCCCTGAATCTCTGCCAGGCCAGCAATGTGTCAGTGTTTGTGAACACACACACATACACACATACACATGCACCCAGGCACACACACGTACACACACACCCAGGCGCACGCACACACCCAGGTGCGCACACACCCAGGTGCACGCACGCACACACACACACACACACACACACACACACACACACACACACATGCACCCAGGCACACACACGCACGCACACACCCAGGTGCACACACACACAAATACACACACACACACACACATGTGCACACACCCAGGCGCACGCACACACCCAGGTGCACACATACACACACACACACACACACGCACACGCACATGTGCACACACCTAGGCGCACGCACACACCCAGGTGCACACATACACACACACATACACATGCACGCACACCCAGGCACACACACGTACCCACACACGCACATGTGCACACACCCAGGCGCATGCATACACACACAGACACACACACACATACAAAAAGTTGGTCTGCCTATCTAAATAGGGACCGTCCATTCATTTCTATGGGAAAAACCATAATCCCAATCACAACACCCTTATCCCCCACCCAGCCCTAACCTTCACCATAAGTAACCAACCAAAATACAAGACTTTTGGCACTTTTACTTTTTTGATTGCATTCACAGATTTTTATAATATTGAGGTTATTCAGATGGGGACCTGAAGAAGTGTCCCCACAAGTAAGGAAGCTTCAGGTTTTACCGCACTTTGGGGACATTTTGGTCCTCAAATGTGACCTATGTAAACACACACACACACACACACACACACACACACACACACACACACACACACACACACAGAGACAGACAGCACATGATACTCACTCTGCAGTTGTCCAGCTCTTCTGCTGTGAGGATGATGGTACCACACTTCTTCCCAGGAATACCTCTGAAAGGCAAATCAGCACATTAGCAGAGTAAAAAAGACCTCTTAATATCAGAGCTTTTGATTATATCCAGCCAGATCAGTACAGCTGTTATCCACAATCCTCTGTTGTTCTGCCACAATAAAGCCCCTCCCTGGGAAACAGTGAAATCATTACAAGCAGAAAAAGTTGTGACCTTTGACTTAGAACTCATCCCCACTGATTCCATCTGCTCCAACAACCTGTACCGAGTCAACACAATGAATCTGCTTATCCGAGTCTTAATGCAACCCCAAATTTCAGCTGGGATATATCCCAGTTCAACTGGGATGCCAAAGACTCCTGTTTCAAGAGCATAGCCAAATACATTCAATTCTTGGGTATCTATATTTCCTATATAAGTTTAAACTTAATTACACCCACTGTAGGAGGTAGTGCTATCGTTCAGCAACCGGAGAATTGTAGGTCCCAGCCCTGGTTCCTCCTGACCCCATCGAAGTGTCCTTCAGCAAGACAATGAACCCCAAATTGCTCCCGGTGAGCAGGTTGGCACCATGCATGGCAGCCTCCGCCACCGGTGTATGTATGAGTGTGTGGATGGGTGAATGTAAAGCGCTTTGAGTGCTCGTAAGAGTAGCAAAAATGCGTTATATAAATGCAGTGCATTTACCATTTTCTGGCTGCAAGAAAAAAAAGGTAACCTGGTATGATGGGAACCACCTTCATCTCTGTTTGGCCAAATATCCACAATCAGAAAGATCCTCCTCCCAAAAGTGAATGAGATCCTTTCCCCATCATGCAGTTTGCCGCCTGGCTCCCTTCTCTCAATGGGGGCATCGCAAATTGTACATCACTCATCTCCCACTGACAGACAAATCTATAATACTTTATAAAATCCTACACTATCAGCACCACCCTAACTACATGATGGAAATCTAACAAAGTTCTTAATTACTGCCTTTCACCAGCCACTCATTCCCCATCGTAGACTGATTCCTCTTACAGTACATCTTTACATGTTCCTCCTCTCTCCAACACCCCAACATATCCACACAATGTGCAGCCCTCCATGTTGGGTTTGTCCTTTACCACGTTTGTCTGCCTCCCTCTTATGCCCCCTGTTATATCTCACACCCAGGGACAGATTATGGGTTGTGTGGGCCCCTGGGCAAAACGTTCGCGAGCCCCCCACCCCCCCCCCACCACCACCACTACCACCACCACCACAACCACCACAATTCAAGGGCCCTTGGCAGCGAAACGCCCTCCCATAGGGTCAAGGGCCCTTGTAGGCAGAGGATCAAAGAATGTAGGCCCTCTAAAATAGACAAACGAAAATACATTGTTGATAAGCGTTGCAAATTGTTTTGGGCTAGGGGCCCCACGGGCCCCCTGCACCCCAAGGGCCCCTGGGCAGCGGCCCCGCTGGCCCGGTCCGTAATCCGTCCCTGCTCACATCGTGTCATTTTTGTTGATAATAAACAAACAAAACAAATGCACCCCCTGAGAACCCTTTTACAGAAATTATATCACAGTATTTAGACAGTATTATCCTTAGACAAGCGCAGACAGGAAGAGATAAATTGTTAAAGTCTGAGGAGTCAGTGTCTTACTCCAGCAACACATCTGAGGTGTAATTGTCCACATAAATGTATAAATCAGGACACTATTCAGCTGTAGTACCATGTACAGTACAATACTGAAACACACACTGACACACACACACACACACACACACACACACAAGCTAGTATATATGCAGAGGCACATACATGTATACACTACAGGCCAGAGGTTTGGGCCCACCCTAAGTTGAAATATAACTTAGAGTATAAAATATATACTCTGATTTTCGAACTTACAAGGCAACATTAGAAATACTTAAAACAAACATAACTGACAGGTTTGAAGTGTAATGTAACAATTTACTGTGCATTGTAAGTGCATTAAATTAATTAATGCGAGTGCCTAAGTACGAAGTTTCATCAAAATAACCCCCCCGCTTGCCATCATCACAGCAGAACAGATTCACAGCATCACTTCCAGCAATTTTTGGAAAAACCTCGTGTCTAAACCCTCCCAGAACTGTTTCAAGCATGAAAACCGTTCTGTCTCATTCGCTAGACGCTCATTTTAAACTTGTTGGTCCAACTGGTCCCAAGGATGGACTTTTGTCCGTCCACAAGACCTGCTCCCAGTCCTTGAGCGACAGAAAGTGCATTGTCACATGTTTAAGTAACTAACAGTGTATTGTTATTTTTGTGTGCATGACATTGTGGTCTTTATGAACTCCGGCACCTCAGAGTTTACAAATTAATCACGGCCTACAGGGTACCAACAAACCCCTTATGCAAGGTACAAGGTGCCAGCATAGAACAGTGCAATGCTGGTCTTGACAATTAACTGCAAATTCGAATTATGGGTCTAGGTGTTTGACTAGGTGGCCCTAGAAAAGACCGGTTGACCCTCTGTTGTTTTTTAGCTATATTTCACATAAGCAAAATTCAAGGAGTAAACCACAGCACTCTCCTGGGCCTCAATCAGAATGGCAAATTTCAACACCGGAACTCAGCTGTTTCCTTAGGGACGCCTGAAACACGAGACCAGCAGAGAGAAATGCTCCTCAAGCACGTCAGCATAAGCTTGGTATAAGTAGGTCATCACTGTATAAATTTGCTCAGTATTATCGAAAAGTGGCATTTACAGCTGCATTTCTTTTCTATTTGGCACATTATATTTGTTACAGATTCATTACTTATTTAGACAAGCATCCCATTCTGGGTCTTCCCCAGACCTGTGCAGTGCGTTTCTGTGTATAGCCTCCAGGCTCACTGTAGCACTGCACTAGATACATTTTATTAAGTTTTTAAGATGATGGATTTGTTGTATGCTATTGGATTATTAATTTTGATCAAACTGACTTGACAGGTCAGTGCAAATAAATGAGTGTATATCATTTTACACATATATATTTGACAATTTAAAAAGGATAATGAAGAACAGGAGAATTTTGTAAGAACCAGAAAACTCCCAAGAACTGAAGATGCAGTTTTTCAGCATGACACTGGCTCCTGAATTGCAGCAAAGAATCATCCGGGAACAGTAACCTGCTTTAAAACGTGGTGTTTGACTTGCACCAAGATCACGGTGGGTTGGGGTTGTGGTGTAAGTGGGCGGTGCTTGGGCTCCTTGCGCTAAGGATTTTGTCAAATGCTGAAGGTTGCACTTCATGGTACCCAACCTAAAGAGCTCCAGCCACCATAACTGGTACCAGTTCTTAAGGTCCAAGGCTCCCAGGGCAACTGGGCAAAAGTTGTTTTTAATCTTTAGCATAACAAACCAGAACAGTTCCACCTGTAACTCAGTTATTCTGTTTTCCTACACTAGTGAAGACACCAAGTGAGTGCTCAGTTCCCTCTATGTCTGGCGCTAAGTCCTTAATTACCCTCCCAAGGGGAGGCAGGCGGAGCCACGGAAGGGAGGCAGGCGGAGCCACGGAAGGGAGGCAGGCGGAGCCACGGAAGGGAGGCAGGCGGAGCCACGGAGGGGAGGCAGGCGGAGCCACGGAGGGGAGGCAGCAACAGCTTCTTCAACTCCTGGCACATTAGACGCAGCTGATGAATAATTCAGGGACGTAATGAAATTCTAGGTTGGCTCTTTAATAACCTTCACAAGGATCACTGCAGCCACACATCATGTCCTTTTGAACAGTGTGCAAAAAGTCAAAAAGATCAAAATCATGGAGTGTTTACAAGCCATCTTGCACCATTCCCAACAAAGCAACTCACTCACTTTATAATAGTTATACTTGTTGTTTTCCAAATGTTAATTGTCATTTGAGAAATGCTCGAAGGCTCGAAGGCAACTGTAAATACTGCTGCCATTAACTTGAAAAATGCTGACACTGAGAAGAATTATTTACATAGCCCACATTTCTCTGGAGAACCATCTCTCTCAGCTACTCTTTTCAAGAACAAGTTTGTTCCCTCTTAGTGTTTTCATGTGTTATGGCCTGGGTCCTGCTAGGATGGCAGGAACACTGAGCCAGCATGCTCCTCCCTGTGGGCTCTGCATTGGCTGCTGTTTCACTGACAGCTCTGTGTCCAGCACTCTGCACAGCTATGTTATCACTTTAACCACAGTAAACCACAGTGAACAATGTCAGGGGAACATTATCACAGTTTGGACCTTCAAAGGGCTGCTGTTTTCTCATTGACCGGCATCATTAGCTATAAAATGGAAATGGAAATGTCCTTACACTGTGTAAAATTTCACCCATTCACTCAGATAACTAAAACCTCTCAGGTTAAGTGATTAATCGGAGGTGACCAGAGGAGCGAAACTGCAAAGGAAGTTCAGTTTTTAAGGTCTGGATGAAATGTGGCCCGTTTTCCTACTTTCTAAGCTGGATCGTGGTCCACAGCAAAAACATCGATATACTATCATTCTTCTAAAATGCTGATGCCATCTGTCCTTCCAGATTTGCCATTTATATCTGCTTACTTTTGGTGCTCCACTCCAAAGGAGTAACATGATCCGAGATATTTAGCAAGATCTGAAACAATGTTAAATGCATAAATCCACAGTTACTTTCTCAGAAACCGAGAAGCAGCTATAATAAGCCTCAGTCGGCCCACCACATGGCCTGTGAAGGATGGGGGAGGGGCACATGCTAGCTGAGATGACATGAACCTGGAGTACAGACCACGTCGACACCCTGTCTGGGAAAGTAAGCCAAAGCCAACATGGAGGACAGGCTTTCTGAGCAACAGGGTCATGGTCCACCTGCCACCCAAAGCTGCTGCTACTCAATTTACTCTTATCTCATAGAAGAAGCAGCCAATCTGGAGTTCATCAGAGCCACGGTGGGTCCACAGCTGAACAGGCAGGGACTGTCTCAGTGCAGAGTGGCATAGAGCATCCCAAAGGGCATCTCCTGCTTCAGAATGCCTCTGAAGATGGGGCTGGGCAACCAAACAGGAGGATGTGCCAGAGAAAGTCTCAGCAGTTCGGGAGCCGCCCGTGTCCCTGCGGCAGCAGGTGGAGCACAAGCAATTTAACTCTCCTTCAGAGAACCTCAAAGAAAACAAACAATTGGAAACTGTAATGAGCGAGGAATAATTCTGCATACTGATCACAGGGGAAAGCTGGAGAGCGCAAGGCCGATTTCTGTTCTTTGTAGCTCACAGCTCTCTGACAGTAGATTGCATGGGCGGTTCAATTTTAAAATATACATAAGGAAAGATGTATTTAGGGCAAAAAAACTCCCTCAAGTTTTGTGATGAAAGTGAATGCAATGCAAGTGACGTCCTTCTCAGCAGGACGTGGAGGGAGCTGCCATTCTTCCAAAAACATCAGCACGCAATTTACAGGACTGCATCACTGGGCCATATGTTGCAGGTTCAAGTCATAGCATAATTGCAGGTGCTGCATCAGGTCTTTTGCCTGAGTTGGTTTGAGAAACTCCTGGCGGTAAAAATGTATGCAAAATGCCTTTTGTAAAAAAAAAGTCATGTGGTTCTCCATTCAAGCAAAGGCTGTTTTCTCAAAATTTTGTTGCACTACTGAAAACTAGTGTTCCCTGGACTTGCTGCTCTCTCGTTCCCCACTTTACTCACAGCGTGTGAGGGTCCCCTCGACACACATGTAGAATACGGTGGGGAACTGCCTGAATTTTGTAGAGGGTGATGCACTGCAACCAAAGAGGTTGACACTCGATAACTCGTCCAATACCATAACACCGAGAAACTCAAAGGCCTCTAGGGATCAAATCGCAAAACTGGGACAGAGCGGTTGCACTCCATAGTAACTGTGAGCAGGAGATACTTGCCTCTAGAATTTAAATGGGTAAAGGTCATGATGCAATGTCACTGCAAGTGTAAATGTCCATTTAAATCCTTTTTCTTTCTACTGTGAACATGATTGTGTGAGAGCTGGTTTCAGTGATTCTGAACAAACATCTGCCTTGCTGGGCCTGGCCAGGCAGGAGCAAAGCTGCAGCTACAATCTAAAGCAATAAAAAAATCAACAGGAGCTCAGATGCTGTGAGCGTCAGTAAATTCATATTTTTAAATGAAATTTCATGCACATTGGCACATTACGGCCTTTTGAAGGTGCGGGCGTGCACTGGTATGTCATTATTTTCTGTTTGTAATGCTGACACCCAGAAACACAGAAAATTGCGGAAAAACACAAAACACTTATTAGCCTTAATCCAACTATTTATTTTGTACCCAGTCACACTGCCACCTAGTATCGTTTCAATTCTGAGTCGGTATAAGGAGACTTTCCCCCTTTTTCTCAGTTTGTAGTGGTTTTCAAAAATTAAGTTACATTATTTCCAGAGTACCTGAACTAACCAAACTTGGTCTGTCCCCAGTTTTAATAATAATAATAATAATAATAATAATAACTTTCAACACACCCATTCTGATCGTGGTGAGATGTTTGTAAATTCAAGGCTATTATGATGAAACTTTGATGGGAAAACATTATTTAAAAACTTAAATATAAATAGATAGAAAACTATATATAGAATACTGGTCGGCCACACCGTCCTGTCAAAGCACCAACCCCTGTGCATTTCCCTGCCATTACAGTTTGTCTTGATTGCTTTGGAGCATTTCTCAAATGGCAATTAACATTTGCAAAACAACAAGTGTAATCCCCACACCATAATGTCACTTCTGCACAGCAGAACATCATTTCTCATTGCTTCACATCAATTTCCAAATGTTTTAGTACATATATTCAAACAGCTTTGTACAATTGTCATCATTTGGTACAACTTTCAATTTCTTTAGTCTTGTTGGTTATTCCTGTTGTAATAATTTTACATCCAAAATGTATGAATGTGATCATCGTGTTCATCACCACATGCAAAACAGTTAAACAAGCTTTCAAAATAATTTAATAGTGTATAACTGCAATTTATGGAATATATTTTACAAGTGTGAGATACAAGTTAATTGTTTTGGGTAAGTTGCAGGCTTTTACAGCATAGCGCTGTAAAGTAGTCCTGAGAATGATAAGCATGTTTCATGAAATGTGCCAAAGCAATCGAGCAAACTTGTGTTGTTATTATTATTACAGCTCTATAGCACATATGAAGAATCTCTCATATTTTTCAAGCGAGAGGAGGCCATTCGGCCCATCAAGCTAGTTTGGGGAGAACTTAACTAATAGCTCAGAGTTGTTAAAATCTTATCTAGCTCTGATTTAAAGAAACCGAGGGTTTTAGCTTGCGCTACACTAGCAGGAAGACTATTCCATACTCTACTGTGTGTTACTACGCTGTGTAAAGAAGTGCTTCCTCAAATTCATTTTAAAATGTTCTCCCGCTAATTTCCATTTATGGCCACGAGTTCTAGTATTTCAACTTACATTGAAGTAACTATTTAGTTGAACAGCATCCAGACCTGTTAGAATCTTATATACCTGGATCATGTCACTCCTTAATCTCCTTTGCTAATTAAATCAAGATCCTGTTGTAGCCTCTGAGCTACTAGTTTAGTATCTGCTACACCACCCACCTTAGTATCGTCTGCAAATTTAACCAGTTTACTGTATGTACTGGTGTCAATATCATTAATGTACATTAGGAACAATAGTGGTCCTAAAATTGAACCCTGTGGTACCCCACTATGAACACAGGCCCACTGTGACATTGTGCCTCTATTAACTACTTGCTGCTTCCTGTCTGTTAAGCAGTTTTCGATCCAAGCTGCTACAGTCCCTAAAATCCCTGCAGCTTTGAGCTTCAGCAAGAGTCTTTTGTGGGGGACAACATCAAAGGCCTTCTGGAAATCTAAGCAGATAACATCGTAGGCCTATTTGTGATCAATTTCTCTTGTAGCTTCCTCAAAGAACTCCAGTAAATTAGTTAAACAGGATCTACCATTCCTAAATCCATGTTAGCTATCCCTCAGAACGTTATTTGAATTCAGGTAATGTCTCATTTTCACTTGCATTATATCTTCCATTAATTTTCCAGGTATGGAAGGTAAACTGATTGGCCTATAGTTCACTGGATTACGTCTATCCCCTTTTTTGAATATGAACATCAGCCTTCTGAGTTGGTGTCTGGTGATAAAATGCCAGCTGCTAAACTAATAAGCTTCACTGGACAGCCACTGCATCCTTACGCAACATTGGAGTAGCAGCAGATGAACTGACAGCACCTGATGATCCCACAACAGATCCCACTGGCGCTGATGATCCCACAACAGATCCCACTGGCCCTTTGACTTCTCGCATTATGCTGGCATCTCTCATATTTCACGTGAAAATCAAGGGCCTTAATCCTCATTACACGCAGTTTTAATGTTTTTCGACATATTTCGCATCTACATTCAAGGAAACTCTCTAGCCATTCTCTTTTGAATTTGCATTTTCCTATTTATGCTGGCCTGCTTCCCACTACTTCAACAATAAGTATGTGAAGTAAAGCTAGAGGACCAGGGCAGAAGATGAGTAAAAATGCAAAAAATCTAAGGAACATGTATCCCCAGAAAGTGAATAAATTATACAAATTGACATGATAATGGCCAACGTTCTGGACCCAGTAAATGACTGGGGATTCCGTTCTGTTTGAGAACAGACTTTCTTCTGAAATTAGTTATCTTTCATGAGGGAGGCCAGGATTCATCTGACTGTGACGGTATTTAAAGAACACTTTGTACATGAGCCCCCCCTCTCTTCTTTGTTCTCTCACTCTCTGCAGTTTCTTTCACTGTTGCTTGGGAGTGACAGCAAACAAGCAGAAGTTCCATTTCGAGTGGAGTCAGTCGCAGGCCCACGGATTTGCGATTCATGCCTATGAGGCCCAACAGTGTTTTTCAGTTGTCAAAATCAAAGCAGTCATTCCTGGATGAGTTGTGGTGGAGTCATAACTTCTCATCTTTTATATCAAATCAAGTAAGTGCTTGCTTCTATTAAAATATGTTTTTCATGGTTTTCCTTAATTGTGGATTTTCAAAAGTGCCACTAATTTCTCTGCTTTGACACATTTCATGAAAGATACTTAACATTCTCAAGACTATAAGAGCATTTCTCAAATCAGTTAATGCATTTAGTACAGCGCTACGGTTTAGCTGCAAAAGCCTGTAACTTACCCAAAACAGTTAGTTCATGTCTCAAAAGTAAGTAATTCCACCAATGAAACAGTCAGTGCCACCAAAATGAGAAGTACAACCAACATCGGTTTAATGATAATGATAATAAGAGTCAAAATGCTTAGATATTGTGAAACTGTCAGTGGAAGTCTGCTCCTGAGCGCCACAATTCTGAGCGTTAGTCATTTCCCACTTTCTCATTGTCACCGACTGATCATTCTGCTTTAGCAAACTGATACTTATTCATGTCAAAGACACCAGTTTCAACATTGCAAGGCTCTACATTACAGTATGTACAGGTCATTGGCAAGGGGAAGCACTTAGATGCTCATGTAACTTCTGCAGATCTCAAGACACAAGACAGTACAAGTCACACAGCAAAATGGCAACATAAGAACGACAAAAACAAAATGGCAACAAAATCATGTACTGTGGCAACCAAAAACACAGCAATGCTATATCACTGCAATATATTGCATGTGGTCACTAACATGATGATCAAATACTTATACAGTTTTGGGTTGTAAATTTATTACAATAAATAAAATTTACAATCTATTTTGACCAACAGGGCTAAAGCAACTGAAAATTGCGCCAAATGATGACCATTTGCATATATGTACCAAAACATTTGGAAACTTGTGTGAAGCAGCAAGAAACGATGTTCTGCTGTGCAGAAGTGACATTATGGTGTGAGGATTACAGTTGTTGTTTTGCAAATATTAATTGTCATATGAGAAATGCTCCAAAGCAATTGAGAAAAAGAGTAATTAATACTGCAGGAATGAGAATACGCTGGAAAAATGCAGAAAAAGCCTCCTGCTTTATCATACAAACATGCTCTGTGGGCACACAAGGGTCTGACAGAGAAACTGCCAATGCCAGTGATGGGGGGCAACCTGCCTTCAGGCTGGTGGTGGCTTGGTGCAGAGCAAAGATGGCTTGGGTGGGTTAGGAGTGGTGCTGAAAGGGGAAATGCCAGTTCCTACAGCTACAGGTACGCATCCGATCTTGGGGGTCGATCAATGGGAACAGTGGGGTCTGGATTTCCTGATTCCTCCATCAATCACACAAAACATCTAATTGTGTGGTTCCTCAAAGTGCCATCCATGGTTTATCAACATTCCTACATTTCAAACGCAATATTGTTCCGCAGGATTTACCTGGTCATTTTCTTTGTTTATCAAGACTGATCTCCTTAATAGTGTATTTAACCTCTGCACTGGAAAATGTAATATTCCTGCCTGCAATTACAGAAATAGTACCTGTCCTGGCCTCTGCCCACAAACCCCAGTGATAATCCCTGCCCAGGGGATGCTTACAAGGGATTAGTTCTATTACAAGGGATTAGCTTCAAATTGCATTGACTCACTGATGACTGACATCAGCCACCTCATTTGAACACATGGCTGGAAATGAAACTGAAAACCCCAATGAAAACTGCCCGAGTGTTTCATGCCCAGCCTAAATTTTGAGGGCATTGAGAATTCCTGCCTCATTCAGCCCCTTGGACATTAGCAACTACCTGGTGAATCTATTTGGATGTTAGCATGATGTCAGTGTTTTCCTAGGTAGTCCACCGTTGAAGAACCTACATTTGTGGCAAAAAGCCTTTCAGATTAGAGTCTGAGCTGAAGCTTTTTTCCGTGGACCTCATCCTATACAAATTCCTGCAAAGTTTGAAAAAGAGTCACCAAATGTATTTTGAGCTGCTAACAAGATGAACGTCGACAGCTACGCTTCTCTTTAATTCCGTGATGCTGCACTGCTTCCGTTTTGCTGCAATTTGTCTCAAATATTGATCAGCTCCATATCTTCACCCATGTGATGTCTGCAAATGTTAGAAAAGATCCATCAAATCCTTCTGAAGTAAGTGTTTGCAGCAGTGGCAGTGAACCAGTCCCAAAACCACATGTATCAGGGAAACACAATTACCCATGAACATTGTTTGAATTTGGTAAGCATGTATCTTAAGGAATCCAGAGACCCAAACTTCTATATTCCTCTTCACACCATACAACAGCTAATGCAGTTTCTCGATTGCTATGGCACATTTCGTGGAACATACTTAACATTCTCAAGACTATAACAGCATTCCTCAAAACAGTTCATGCATATAGCAGAACATTATGGTTAAGCTGCAAAAGCATGTAACTTACCAATACAGTTACCTTCTGTCACAAAAGATTCATTAATGAATGTCAGCACCAGCAAAATAAAATGAACAATCAACATCATTTTAACCATGAGAATCAAAATGCTTTGATATATTGTCAGTTTGTCAGTGTAAGTCTGCTCCTGAGGTCCAAATTACCATATGTACAGTGCACTGTTGAAAGAAACACTCACATGTATCTTTAAGATCTTTCAGATCGGAAGACACAGTATAATAGCAAACAGTCACAGCAATGTATAACACAAAATGGCAAGACAAGAGCAACAAAATCATGTACTGTGGGAACCAAAAACACAACAATGCTGAATCACGTTAATTTGTGGAATATATTTTTAAATCATTGTGAAACTTTGGTTAACTGTTTAAAATGAGGTGCTGACAGGGTCACACACATATAGTTTTAGGTGTAAAATTATTTCAGTGGGAAAGCTGTTTTGGCCAACAAGACTAAAGCAATTGAAAATTGTGCCAAATGAAGACACTTGCATAAACCATTTGCATATATGTACTAAAACATTTTGGAATTTGTGTGAAGCAGCGAGAAATTATGAAAACACTTGTTGTTTTGCAAATGTTAATTGTCATTTGACAAATGCTTCAAAGCAATCAAGAAAAACTGCAAATATCTCAACCAGCATCGAAACACAACTAGTCCATTTATTTTCATCAACACAATAATACAGGCAGATATGGAAAAACCGGAAAGCACAAAACACCAAATGTCACTTTGTAATGGTCAAAGCGTATCCCTGATGAGTGGATATACAGTACATCTCTATTCAGTTCTTCAACCATCAGATTAACAAAAGTTGTAAAAACCAGATCTCATTTGTTTTTACCTACTTGCAAATACTGTGAAACACCCACAAAGTTTTGTTTTAATTTATGTTTATGCACACACAGGCAGCAGACCATGTTGATATTTCTTTGTGGGGACGTCTGGCTGACTCCCATTGAACTGTAATTAAGATCTGTATCCCCAAATCACCAACTGAAAGCTAAAAAGAATTTTGTAGCATTTTTTGTATTGTTCTTCTTTTACAAGCAAATGTACTTGTTTTTTATGACAATGTTGCTTTTTCAAGATTTGTTACCTTTCAGAGGACGTCTACTGAAAATGTAAATTCATTAAATTTAAACTCATAAAAAAGACCACGATCCCGATATTGAATAAGCAGGTCTGGAAGATGAATGAAAATGATAAAACCTGGCAGCATAAGTGGTCACGCAGAGACAGATACACACTTACAGAAAAACTCATAACCATACCTGCACATACAGACAATCCCACACGCCAATTCTTTCTTACAGACACACGTGTGAACCTACAGACATGGATGCAAATATGCACACTCATATATACATAAACATAGACCTGTTCAGGCATGTACACACACACATGCACATAAAATATGAGGAAACGTTCTCACTGGGTTGCCAAGGAAACTAATTGTTACATCTGTTATCACAGAATATATGAAGACGCATGCACAGGAAATCCCAAATCATCTATTAAATACACATGCACAGGCACAGGAAATCCCAAATCATCTATTAAATACACATGCACAGGCACAGGCACAGGAAATCCCAAATCATCTATTAAATACACAGGCGCAGGAAATCCCAAATCATCTATTAAATACACAGGAACAGGAAATCCCAAATCATCTATTAAATACACATGCACATGCACAGGCACAGGCACAGGAAATCCCAAATCATCTATTAAATACACAGGCACAGGCACAGGAAATCCCAAATCATCTATTAAATACACAGGCACGTGCACAGGCACAGGAAATCCCAAATCATTTGTTAAATACACAGGCACAGGCAATCCCAAATCATCTATTAAATACACAGGCACATGCACAGGCACAGGAAATCCCAAATCATCTATTAAATACACAGGCGCAGGAAATCCAAAATCATCTGTTATATACACAGGCACATGCACAGGCACATGCAAGGGAAATCCCAAATCATCTATTAAATACACAGGCATATGCACAGGCACATGCAAGGGAAATCCCAAATCATCTGTTACATACACAGGCACATGCACAGGCACAAGAGGAAGAAACTGAAAAAAAAAACAGCTTTGGTGACGAAAGAGCCCATTAGGCAGCCTATCGCCTCACTACAGGACCACGTGAAGACGGGCACTCCTGCAATTACCATTCAGCTCACCAACACTCCACTCTACCATTTCACCAAAGCTAAAGAAGCACGCAATAGAAATGTTGTTGGTCAGATATTCTCTAACCTTTCATCCAACATAAATCTTCATTGAAATCTTTATGTTCATGCTCAGTCTATTCAGTCAAGCAGTACTTCAGCACCCTGCAGAATGACTCCAGCAGTTCCTTGACTTAACAGGATTTACAGGCTGAGGTCGTGAGAGCAGAATGTGTCCCAGCATACTGCCCGGTAGCTGTGTCCCAGCGTACTGCCCGGTAGCTGTGTCCCAGCGTACTGCCCGGTAGCTGTGTCCCAGCGTACTGCCCGGTAGCTGTGTCCCAGCGTACTGCCCGGTAGCTGTGTCCCAGCGTACTGCCCACCCAGCGTACTGCCCGGTAGCTGTGTCCCAGCGTACTGCCCACCCAGCATACTGCCCGGTAGCTGTGTCCCAGCATACTGCCCGGTAGCTGTGTCCCAGCGTACTGCCCACCCAGCATACTGCCCGGTAGCTGTGTCCCGGCATGCTGCCCGGTAGCTGTGCCAGAGCCATGATCATACTGCTATAATGCCTCCCCCATAAGGGATGACAGCCTCATGAATCAAGCGAATTAGAAACATCTAATGAGATCAAAGATCCTTCATGTATATAACATGGACGCTTTCATTCCCGCTTGAAGCTGTAATAAACTTGAAATATTACGAAACAGCCTGTAGCTGTTGCCTTTATTGCAGCAAACAGAATGTAAGCTGGCAAATGTCACAAGCTGCCAGCAAACCTGAGAGCATCTCTCTCCCGCACACACATTGACAAAAACCATTCTGGTCAGCCATTCAATAATTACAACTGTGGATTTACACTCCCAAGGCTGTTAGGAATAACGTTCAATGCAAGAGAGCATCTACCCCTTTTTGGTACTGCTCTCTTTTAGCTTAATGCAAAGCATTTTTATATGTGCAGTGTATATAGGTAAGCATGGCCTGCAATGGACTGGCATCCTATTCTTGGTGTTCCCACTCTATTTTGGGTGGGATAGACTGAAGCATTCCCCTATGGACCTGTGGACGGGACGGGACGGGACAGACAGACAGACAGACGAGTTATGTGTTTGAATCCCCTATCTAGGAGCCAGCCCAGATCTTCTGTGCAATCACTTACCCTTCACTGATCATCCTCATCTGACTATTTAATTCACCTGTTACCCATTTCTTACACAAGCAGTCAAATATATTAGTTGTGTCTGAATTCAGGGGATACATCCTTCGAAGGCTATGAAGGTGGTGCCTTTGTAGGCTGCGTTTTTCGAAGATCGAACAGAAAGCTTTCTCAGATGGGACGGTGATGCAGTCGGCTTTAGAAAGATGCTGCCGCTGAACTCAGACACAGCCATAGATTCACCAGGAAGCTGTGAGTCACTGTGAGTTACTCTCTCTACTGAGTGGCTTCTTTGATTTAGCTGATCTGTTATTGGATCTGAATTCACACTTTTTGGATTGTGATTCTGTAACTGTTCCTCACCAGTATGGTTTCTAATGTTTTGCCTAAATATTGACACTATGATTTGGATATTGCATTCAGCTATTGGAGAAATAAAAGGCAATGGAACATTCTGCACCTACTGTAGATTCCACACACAATGCAAGTGAAGTATCAATCTCAAACTTTAAACACCAGCTTCTTTCAAGAAACTGGAAAATAAATGACCAACTTTCAGATCTGTGTCATTAATCATTGAACTAATAGCTCCCTTTCAGACAATGAATCCCTCTTCACTCACAGAAAAAGTCAATTCTACTTGGGGTAGGAACAGCACACCCTATTTTCAGCTATACCAGTACTGAACTAAGTGAAGGTACCTGTATGTACTTCTGCAATGTTGTTACCAATTATTTTATTTTTAAAAGTTTCTCATTGCAAGAATATCAAATAATAAACTTAACATTATAAATGTCATAACCTACATGAAAAATGATTAAAATTAAGTGAGAAACTGTGGAAAGGCAGGTAATCCTGAGATACAGATAAGCTGTGGTCGACACTAGTGCCAAGTATTAACAAAAAGAATGTCTGCTCTGGAAAGCAGGCAGTGTGTAGGGAGTGTGGGCAGGGTCAGGTTCCAAAATGGCATGATCACAAACATGATACAGTGTGAATGCTGTGAAAACTCACAGTCCAAGAAACTACTGGCTCTTCTAGTTACATTAAGTAGTTAAGCCTGAGACACTGCTGAACATTCAACATTTCCACAGGCAGAAGCAGCAGTACAGCTAGAAGAACCTCTAAAATCCAAGAAAACATATGGTAACCGCTTCAGGAAGAACCTACAAGGTCCAGCAGCTGCACACTGACAGATCAATGAAGCAGAGATATAGATGTATCTGCGGATGGTTCTTACTGACAGTGAAGCAGATTCCCTGGATGGGTGTAGAAACCGTGAATAAATCTTGCAAGTGTGTGCAAACTGGTGAAGCCATATTTCAGCATCACAGCTTCCCGCACAGCTTCAGAGAAAGCACTGAGCAGTGCGGGAAATGTGGCTGCGTGTCTCACAGCTTCAGAAAGAGCACTGAGCAGTGCGGGAAATGTGGCTGCGTGTCTCACAGCTTCAGAAAGAGCACTGAGCAGTGCGGGAAATGTGGCTGCAGTGCGGGAAATGTGGCTGCGTGTCTCACAGCTTCAGAAAGAGCACTGAGCAGTGTGGGAAATGTGGCTGCGTGTCTCACAGCTTCAGAAAGAGCACTGAGCAGTGCGGGAAATGTGGCTGCGTGTCTCACAGCTTCAGAAAGAGCACTGAGCAGTGCGGGAAATGTGGCTGCAGTGCGGGAAATGTGGCTGCGTGTCTCACAGCTTCAGAAAGAGCACTGAGCAGTGCGGGAAATGTGGCTGCGTGTCTCACAGCTTCAGAAAGAGCACTGAGCAGTGCGGGAAATGTGGCTGCGTGTCTCACAGCTTCAGAAAGAGCACTGAGCAGTGCGGGAAATGTGGCTGCGTGTCTCACAGCTTCAGAAAGAGCACTGAGCAGTGCGGGAAATGTGGCTGTGTGTCTCACAGCTTCAGAAAGAGCACTGAGCAGTGCGGGAAATGTGGCTGTGTGTCTCAGAGCTTCCCTAAGCCAGATGCTTTGGATAGGTCTGTCTTATTATTACAGAATCTGAATGTACAAAAGTATACATGCAGATACCATCATATCATTTGCCATTCGTCTGTGATGCTTTGTTCAGTCTTAATTACTTGATTCTACTTGTAGTGGAATCTTGTATTTTATATTAACCTGAAGACTAATCAATTATTATTTGGGAATAAATGAGCAGTCTTACCAACTAGAAGTGACCATTATTCATTATAGTGAGGTCATACTGTAAGTTAGGAAGCAGTTCTTGTGCCCAGATCACAGATGTGTGTGAAGGGTGATCGCAGCCTTTCCAAACACTCTCTATTATACTCCTTATCTCAGCTTAATGTTCTGCACCCATGAACCTGGCTATAATGTGACAGAGTAGAGTCTTCGGGTTTGAGATAAATGCTTGAGGGCCTCTTCACACCAGTAAGCAAGGATGCTGGAGGCTGACGATCTCCATGCAGGTACACAGCTGGCGATCACATGGGCTTTCTGAGTGTTTAAAGTATCATTTATGTGAATGTAATAAGATCATTGGGAACATGACGTATCAAAAATATACAAAATGAGGGGGATTAGCATTTGCATTGAATTTGTGTGCAAATTCATGCAGTTTGCATTGGAATATCGAATACTGCCAAATACCATTAAACTGTCAACATGGCCCAGCCAAACTTCTCCCATAGCCATGGAGCAGCCCTGCACCAACAAGCTAATCTGTGATATCGCCTCTCAATCCATCCTGCTGGGCAGAAGTGCCCTTGGACAGCCTGTGCTCTGTCCACAAACTCAGCTTCGCTGGCGGGAAACCAAAGACAGCTAAGTAAAGAGGCTACATCAGCAAGTCAATGGAAGGTTAAAATTATGAGTCTGCTGCTGGTCTCATACTGATTTGGATCTGATCTCATATCATTATGGAAACTACAGTAAATTACTGATGCATCTGTGTGAAATATTCAATTGCTTGTTCATTTTTAACAGTATTGTTTGACAGGACTACTAAAAATGTCATCTATTTCAATAAATGATAGACACACCATAAAATTGCACCAATGACATAAAGACCATTATTAAAAACACTTCACCCAAGAAGATTTTTTAATTATTTTGTTAATTTTAAAGATCACAGAGAAGTCATTTTCAATTAACAACTACTAAAAAGTCATTTTTTATATGCTGACATTTAATTTGATGCCACAGGGTCTGTCAAATAAATGATAAGTTTGAACAGACATATGTTGCCATCATTATTCTCATTTGTCTGTGTGAAAGTATTAAAGACAACTAAATGATTACCTGAGATGATTCAAAGACTTAAAGCAGTTAAAAAGCTGCTTTTGGAAAATTAAAAAGACAAAAAGATAAGAGATCAAGAAAAAACCTGTGATTTTGTGATATTTAGTATTACTAACATGAAGACCACTTCGTTGGCCCACAACTCATCATTAATCTCCTACCACTAAAATGATGTACAACAGAATCCATCTGACACAATGAAGATATAGAGCCCAGTAAGCAGGTGACCACAGGAACAATGTATATATGGCTTTATATATAGAGCAAAATACCTGGAAGCAATTGGAGTTAAAGAAAATTGGAGCTTTAATGAAGATCAAAGCAGCTGCTTTTGTGATGAAACAACAAGCTATTTCACACATAATCTAGGCATCTGATCACAAATAAACTCTAGAGCCTGAAAAAAACAGGTGGTTCCTCACTATATAAATTATGACATTATTACTGCCCTGTTTTGATCATTTTCTACTGCAGTGTATGCCCATGGCATTCTTATTTTAAGGATTATTTTTTTAAATGTCTTGTTAGGTACTTTGGGAAAGATACGACATAGAAATAAAATGAACTGAACTCAAGTGTGATTTATATACTGGATCTACTGAAGAACTAAGGGACGGAAAACAAGCGAATGGTACAACAAGGGCTGAGGAGCCTTGACAAGCCATTAAATGATGGCAGGCAGAGGCGGCAGGGGGGCACCAGGGCCCAGCAAAGCAGGGTCCTGCCAAGTCAGGCCCTGCTCTGAAACCCAGTAGGGGGCACTATACAGAGATGCAGTTGATGGATGAAGGAAGAGGTGTAAATAGGTAAAGAGAGACATAGGGAATTACAGGAGTGATGACCTGCATGACCTGAATATTATGTGTTCACATCTCCTCTGCCAGATCTGATCTGGACTCTCCCCCTTTCCCAGGAGCCTCTTATCAGACAGGCACATGCTGTTATATAAGCTGATATCACCATTTCTCTGAAACATCCTCTGTGCAGTTCAAAACAAGCTGCCTCATAGGCAGCAGCCAGTTCTGGATTAGAGTGAAACAGAGGATAGAACAGAACAGGCTGCTTTTCTCTATGCACTCAGCTGGAAGCAGACTGTGTTCACAATGAAGTACTGAGCTGTGTGTCTCTGTATGCTAAGCAGGAAGCGGCTGTGTTCACAATGAGGTACTGAGCTGTGTGTCTCTGTGTGCTAAGCATGAAGCAGGCTGTGTTCACAATGAGGTACTGAGCTGTGTGTCTCTGTGTGCTAAGCATGAAGCAGGCTGTGTTCACAATGAGGTACCGAGCTGTGTGTCTCTGTGTGCTAAGCATGAAGCAGGCTGTGTTCACAATGAGGTACCGAGCTGTGTGTCTCTGTGTGCTAAGCAGGAAGCGGCTGTGTTCACAATGAGGTACTGAGCTGCGTGACTGTGTTTTAAGCAGTAAGCAGGCTGTGTTCACACTGAGGTGCTGAGCTGCGTGACTGTGTTAAGCAGTAAGCAGGCTGTGTTCACAATGACGATCGATATATTCTGCCTTCTCACAAAACCATTAATTGTTTGGCAAAGTGAAAGGGGGAAGTAAAGAAGACAGATGTGTAGATAGAGGGTAAGAAGAAAGAGGAGAAGAAAAAGTGGTGGAGAAGCCAGTACTGTAGGAACAGGAAACATGGAGGGACAGAGGGGCTGAGCTGGCAAACAGCAGAGAGAGAGAGGGGCAGGGGAAGGCATTGCCAGAGAGCTGTTACAGACGCAGTCCACAGTCTAATGGGCAGTGACCGTTCATTGGACCAAGCTCTTTTGAGTCTGCTCATGCTTAGTTTGTGGCAGTCCTGGTGAATGAGAACATCTCCCCAGCTTCTCACACTTGTGTATGCTCGTATCAGCTGCACGCGTAGGACGTACTTCCTGGTAAAAATGCTTATTGCATGACTGGCATCCCTGTGTGGAGCTGCTGTTTTTTGTATATTAATGAGTATGTTGGGCCGGTCTCCATTCCAGATGAAAGGAGGATCGGGGATCTCCAGCTGGCCAAAGCACCCGACTAGAGTTGCAATATGAGGGCATTGCGAGGTCTAGGAGAAGAACTCACCCCAAGGGTTTCTCCAGATGGCTGCCAGGGGACCCTACGATCTCCCCCAAGGTGCAGAAAGTCTGGCCCAGGAAGTCCTATGGGAGGCCAGAGCAGAGAGAGGAAGGTGGTGAGGACAGATGGCGCCCACCTTACTGTGCAGCAGTCAAACGAAAGAATCAAGTGAGAGGTGGAGACGTACGTGGAGTTCAGATGGCTTCCAGGGGCAGTTCAGGCAGCAGTGTTTTAGCATGACAGAACAAGGTCACGAAACAGAAGAGCATAGAGACAGATACAGAGAGGAGAGCGCGGTGAAGAAACAGCACTGCAGGAAAGGTGCACAGGCGCAGGGAGGCATGACCGCCCACATGGGACAGCCGCCCGGGACACAAATGTGAAGATTATCAACCAGAATATCAGTTCATACCACTGACAAGGCCGTCTCAGAAATACATCAATATCACCCCAAAATACAATTCAATATTTAAGTACGGGTTACATTTATGGATCTTTTTATCAAAGCCCCCCAGACACCGTCATAAGTGTTAGTTTGAGTGACAAGCAGAGCATCTAGACTGGAACTAAATTTAATTTAGTTTCTGGGTCAGATGACACAGGTGCTTCCACACATTGTTAGATAGTATTCATAACAACAAGCTTGGTTCGTGACAAAAAGCACAGAAAGACTATAACATCTAATGTAAAGTAGGCATGGACATCGTTATGAGCGTCCAAAGATGCATACACTGAGAGGGATTGGCCATCCAGCTAGGGAGCATGAGCAAACAGAGTACAAAACAGAAATACGGTGTGAGCTCCTGGTGGGCTGTGATTAGCAACATAACCAGGGGAGGTGTCACGCACTTTACCATAAAATCACCCAGCATGCAGCATGCAGCATGCACATTCTCATAAGGGCAACACGCAAGCACTTCGTGGGTTCTCACTCACATGTTTTGACAGATCGGAGCTTTTTGAATCAACATCATATCTGAAATTAAAACGGAACAAAACAACAAACAGAAGTGGGTACTGGCCAGTAAGTCAAGCAACACAGAATCCGTCCTGATACATCTGAAAGGCAAACTCTCGCAGATGGAAAGATTGGCCAGTTAGACCCAGTTAGACCCACTCTTCAGCAGCTGTGATTCACATGAACTCCGCATTGGCTCATGCTTGGAATACCTCTCCTCACTACTGAGAGATGACTATCAGACAGTTATATGACATGATTACCTGAGAGATTTTCTAAGACCTGTGCTTTAGTCTTGCTTACACCTGTACCTGTGCATCCATCAGAAACTCGCTTCACTTATGCAAGCTGACTACTTCACAGATGTATGTTTCTAATGTGTGATTTGCCTCAGTTTTACACCACTTACAGTAGGACAAAAGTGTCTACTGTGTAAACGTACACATAAATGTCTCCTGAGATTCTGAGTGACACATTTATTGATGATTATGGTAAGAGGTGTGGATGAGGCTGAGAAGTAGTGTTACCTAGAGGTGAGGCTAACCTGCTCTTTTGATCATTCTAGCCGGAATGAAGTACAGAGTGACACCCACACCTCAGTATGGGATACTAAAGACCACAATCCATCAGGCGGACTGGAGGTGTGGAATAACACCTTTATTTTATGCATCCTATAGGGGCATCATGTGACCAGCTTGTAGTGAAAACAGTGATGGAACTGGAATCTGTCAAACTACATTCTCCTTTCAGTAAGAACCCCCAACATCAGAAAGGGGAGCAGACAAAGGTGCTCAGTGACGGTGCTGGATAATGCCTGCCCTGTGCTCCTATTCTAGCATGTGATGACTCAGAGCCCCAAACAGCTACCATACAGCAAAGGGTGAATGACAAGGCTGTAAACTCACAGCCTCTCTTTACACTAGAAAGGAAAATGTGCACCATGCTGACACTTCTGCTAGGGTTTCTGCCGTCCTGTAACCAGAGTGGTCTCTCCCAGCTATCAGAGAGCCTGTGCAGAGGGGGGTGCGGTCTCTCCCAGCTATCAGAAAGCCTGTGCAGAGGGGGGTGCTGTCTCTCCCAACTATCAGAGAGCCTGTGCAGAGGGGGGTGCGGTCTCTCCCAACTATCAGAGAGCCTGTGCAGAGGGGGGTGCGGTCTCTCCCAGCTATCAGAGAGCCTGTGCAGAGGGGGGTGCGGTCTCTCCCAGCTATCAGAGAGCCTGTGCAGAGGGGGGTGCGGTCTCTCCCAGCTATTAGAGAGCCTGTGCAGAGGGGGGTGTGGTCTCTCCCAACTATCAGAGAGCCTGTGAAGAGGGGGGTGTGGTCTCTTCCAACTAACAGAGAGCCTGTGCAGGGGGGTGCGGTCTCCCCCAGCTTTCAGACAGAGACAGAGAGTGAGCAGTACTTTGGAGAAACTCAGTCTTCTTCAGGAATCAAGGGAAGGTCAATAGGTAAAATTACTCACAGATCAAAACGGAGGTTCTGTTTCTCCTCAAAGAAGTAGTCAAGGATGTACTTCTGGACAAAGTCCGGGTTCAGCGTGTTGTCAATTACTTCTGTCCTTCCAAACTGGATCAGGTGAGAGGCAGGGAAAGAGGATGACAAGGAAGAGAATGAGAGGAAATGGTGTAGTGAGAAGAACAGAAGGAGAAATACAAGAAAGGAAAAGGAAGATAAGAAGCACATACTGTCATACCAGCATGACACGCACTGTGTATGTATAATGGCATAATGACGAGGGCCTCCATGTGCTACAGGGGACCCTTAAGATTATAATGGAGCCAAAAACTCTCGTGACGTTGTGGTACAACATGCTACTTGTGTTTATAGTGATCCTGGTGTAAACAAACCCAATGCACTGCCAGTCGTGTAAAAGTACACTGCATACATTTACAGTATGTACAGTGCATAATAAACAATTATGCTACTGATTAATGTATTTACTGTATTATATATTTTATTGTTATTTACGCTACACCATATAGCCTAGGTGTGCAGTACATCAGACCATCTGGGCATGTGTTAAGGTTATGTTCTCACAATGACGAAATCACCTAACAACCAATTTCTCTGAACGTATCCCTGTCGTTAAGCAATGCATGACTGTACATGGCTAATTGCTACTTCACTTTAGGCACAAGTAGCATCCCAATTAACAACACAGCATCAGACAGTTCATCATTCTGATCACTGTTCTGTGCCGTTTATGTGCAGTCAGATAACTGCTGAAAAGTTTGGAAGCTTCATAATAGTAAAATCTGTTAGGTAACTGTATAATAGATACGCAAAGATAACAGACCTTTGTTTGAGGTGCTGTACTTAATCACATGCCATCTCAATGAAGCAAGGTAAAGTCGGTGTCAGAAAGGGAGTTTGGGCTCTCTGTGCTGATTCCCTCTGCCTGCCCCTCATTGGAATCTGACAGTGCATATGTACAGCATGTCTTCAGTTCATTCTGACCCGACACACCTCGTCTGACCACCGGCACTAATCCTGTCACTCCTCACCCTCCTCTTTCTCTGTCTGCCTATCACACTCTCATTGTCTGTCCAGTCCGCAGTCATTCTCACAATTAAGTTAACATTAAGCTAGTAAATGCTATCAAGTACAGCGTTTAAGACGCCTTTGCACTGTTTTCTGTAAATCTGCACATTACGTTCTTTTGTTGCATGTATATTTTAAAGTGTTTCTGCTAATTGTCTTGTATTATTGTCCTTTATTTCATGTTTGGCATCAAACCACAACCAATTCTGATATGTTTGTACATATTGAAAATAAAATAATAATCATAATAATAATAATCATAATAATAAATAATAATAATAATAATAATTGATACTTTCTTGTTTCCTGTGGGAAACTTCTCTTTTATTCTTCTCTTTTATTATAAAGTCAACCCACAGAAGGCTGCCGGTCCAGACAACATTCCTGCTCGCGTGCTCAGAGACTGCGCTGATCAGCTGGCTGAGGTCTTCTCAGACATCTTCAACACATCACTGAGCCAGATGATCGTCCCAGCATGCTTCAAATCCACCACCATCATCCCAGTGCCAAAGAAGTCTTCAGTCTCCTGCCTGAATGACTACCGTCCCATCGCTCTGACACCCATCGCCATGAAGTGTTTCGAAAGACTCGTCATGTCGCAGGTGAAAAGCAACCTCCCCCGATCACTGGACCCGCTACAGTTTGCCTATCGCACAAATAGGTCAACCGAGGACGCCATATCCACCACACTTCACCTTTCCCTCTCTCATCTGGACAATAAAGACTCTTACGTGCGTCTACTGTTCATATACTTTAGTTCAGCCTTCAACACCATCATTCCACAAAGACTGTGTGTGAAACTGAGCAGATTGGGACTGAGCACCTCACCGAATCGGCAACAGCGTTTCCAGCACCATCAGACTGAGCACAGGTGCTCCTCAGGGCTGCGTTCTCAGTCCACCTCTTTTCACACTCCTGACCCATGACTGCACCGCCCTGCACAGCTCAAACCACATCATCAAACACGACGGTGGTGGGGCTCATCAGCAACAACGATAAGTCGGCGTACAGAGACGAGGTTCAGCAGCTGTCCACGTGGTGCAATGAGAACAACCTGTCGCTGAATGTGGACAAAACCAAGGAAATGGTTGTCGACTTCAGGAGAACTCGCCCCAGCCACACACCACTCAGCATCCACGGTTCCACGGTTGAGATGGTAAAAAACACCAAGTTCCTGGGAGTTCACATCTCAGACGACCTTACCTGGACCACCAACACCACCTCCATCACCAAAAAGGCCCAGCAACGTCTCCACTTCCTGAGACGGCTTAAGCGAGCCAACCTCCCACCTCCCACCCTCACCGTGTTCTACAGGGGCACCATAGAGAGCGTCCTGACCAGCTGCATCTCCGTCTGGTTTGGAAACAGCACGGTTTCCGATAACCGACGGCTTCAAAGGATCGTAAAAGCAGCTGGGAACATCATCGGTGCGTCTCTCCCATCGCTGCAAGACATCTTCAACAACCGCTGCATCAGGAGGGCCTCCTGCATCGTGCTTGACTCCTCTCATCCTTCACACGGACTCTTCACACTCCTCTCATCTGGCAGACGCTATCGCAGCATCAGGACTCGATCTTCCAGGCTACGGGATAGCTTTTTCCCACTAGCCATTAGACTCCTGAACACACTTCCCCCCCCACACACACCCGGACTGCGAACTAATTGACTCCTGCACATCTGCACTTTACACACAAACTCTGCTACAAGCATTTTGCCCACCCATTCATAATGAAAATCTAATTATTTGGGGGTGATGTATTAGCTGGTTCTGTTGCCCTTAAACAGCTTCAGAACATGAAAAAGATCACAAACTGAATTGACTACAAACTGAAATCTAATTTTAATAAATCATATCAATAATGCACAAAGGCGTGTATTCAGTGGGCTGCCAGCTCTCCTGGCTGACCACTGCAGTCCACTCACTGCACCTCACTGCACCTTGCTGGGTCTGCTGGAAATCTATGAAATGTTAAACCAGGTTTATCACAGGCATTTTAAGAAAAAATTGCTCAAAAAATAAGTACATTCCTGCTTCTTTTTCTGTGTTCAAATATATGACGATATGCATCGTAGGGGTGTAACAATGCACCATGGTAAGAAATCATTTATTAATGTAAATGTATAAGATCTCAATAGGCCTAATCAAAGTTTTGGTTTGAGATTTTATTTTTGCACTGGAGTCTGCAGAATAAGGGAAAAACTGCAAGAAAAAAATTTATGGTTGCAGAATTGCAGAAAAGATTTTAAAAAAGGACAGTGAAATCGTACTCTGGTTTTAATATCTTGTTGGATATATCGTGAGTGCATTGAACCGTGAGCCCTAAATTTGTCTATCAACACAAATTGTGAATAGTCTGTACTATTACACCCCTAACAACTGGCAGACAGTAGTCTTGCATCCCATCTTCTGGATTATCAAGTTGGACTGTTTGCCCCCAAGGCGTTGGGCTGTCTCTCCTCAGCATCATTGCTGGGGTCACAGCAGCATTCGGTGACAAAGAATCATTAGCCAGATGTTTGACAATTGTGACTCACTTTAAGGATGTTATAAAACTCAGCGCACTGGGGCCAAAAACTAGATTTTCAGCCATGATAAAAAATTATTTACGTAAAATATGAAAAATGAGGATTCCCAATGTGATTCTAAGGCTAACTGAATGCCATTTCAAATGATAGCATTGATGGGATTAGCACTGCACACTGCCACATGCAAATTCACATAAATGCATAAGTGGTGTAATAAACGATGCATATCTCATTACCTTGTGGATCAGCTTGTCTCACTTTCCCACTGTGCCAATATATTTATTGCACACTAATTTAAAGAAAATGTTCCTTTAAGAGTGTTTTGGCCTGGCCTTGCTTTTGGACTGTAGGGTTACATGGCAGGCGATATTCCCAAGTTTATGGAAACCTCATGTTGGCATCTAGCTTTGCCAGTTCCACAGGACATGGTCGTCATGGAGATGATGTCTGAAGACACGGTGGTGTTCCTCCCTTCATTGACAAGCGGGGGGTGGATTTTGGGGTTTGCACTTCTGTTGTGAATTTCACGCTACATTACTTTTTTATTATATGCCATTTTCAATTTTATATTTGCCTGAAAAAAATGTAGAAGAAGTAACCCTTCAGCAGATTCTCACAATTTCATGGCTGCTGCGCACTAACCAATTTGGTCTGAAATTCAGTTTTATTGATCTGAGAGCAATGATTGTCCCCCATAATTGGAAATACTTTGTTTGGAAAGCTTTCTTAATTGTTTATCCAGTATATGCTTTCAGCGTATGTAATGAAAACATTTAATTTACTATTAAATACCTGAAACCAAAAGAGCAAAGCATTTCATGAAAGGAGAGTAAAGGGCCACAAAGGAACTCAGCTGTGAAAAGATGCCAATCTGATTTATACCAGAAAGTGTCCCAGGACACGATGGAAAGCTCATGCTCTACTGCTCATGATGCACCACAGATTAACCCCGGCTACATATCCACCAAACAGGTGGCAAAGTAATGAGAGAAGATGCGGATGCTGGGTGACAGCCACCGTACACTCCGAGACACTGCCCCACACTGACTGACCCTGTAGTACTGCCTCCATATGGAAGCTGTTAGCCTCGAAGCACGCCGGGACTTGCCTAAGCAGTCGCTTAGCACTTAACCTGTAGCCAGGGATCACAGCTCCTGCCAGATTAAGGTCATCTGCAGGTTGTCCTCAGCCATGATGATGACGATTTAATATAGTTCATGGTGTTTTAAAGTTGCTATTATTAGCTCATAGGATAAGTCACTGGGGCAGGGTTCCCCATGCAAAGTCTCCAGCAAAAATTGCAGGAGTGGTAAATTACATGGCCGCTGAGATTGATACTGCCAGTTACGTGCCAAAGCATGACTCCTGGAAACCACACAACATAAAACTAGCCAGACCTTCAGAGGTACTCAACTGATAAGGAAATTACAGAGGAAAAGAAATTGATTGGTTATAAATTTATGACAGACACACTGTGGACTTAAGTCTCGAAATTCATCAACAAGAAGATGCTAAACGGGGAGGGGGGGGGGAAGCGGCTTGTCATCTGAATATTGAGCTCTGAAGCTTACGTGATGAACAGTGACAGTCAGCTGTCGGCTACACCCCTCCACAGTCACACATAAACGTACTCATGAATGTCTGACAAAATCAATACTGACCTGTATTTTCAAAATGACCTAGAACCACTGCAACTGACAGCTAAAATGAATATGCAGTGAGGTCCTCCCCACTGTAAATATTTATGAGCACATTTACAGGGAAACTGGTCACCTGCCAGGTAACATTACGAAGCATGCATTGGTTCCAAGTGCACTTTCTGCAGCCTGTGGCTAGCTAAGGAGGGGGCCGTGTGCAGCTGACACCCACTGGGCCTGTGATTAGAAGGTCACTGGTTGGAGTCCAGCCTCGGCACAACAGTCACATGTCAGTGGGCCTTTAGCCCCCCTCCAAGCTCCCTGGGTGCCGCAAGGTGGCTGCCCTTCGCTGTGAATGCTGCATGAAGAGCAGCATCCCCATGGGGATTCATGGAGCCTCTCTTCTACTGTAAGCCACACAGGGCCCCGTGACTATATCACAGGAGTAAGAAACGAAGCAAGTAGAGGATATAAAACTACAAATAAAACTGTCCAAATTACCCCTCACCCCTATATATTTTCCTGTAAATAAATGGCATTATGTTGAGTCTGTATAGCTCGCTAAGACCCACAACACGTATGAATGCAGTTAGCCAGCGAGGTAGCATCAGAGCAAGAGTGAGTGCAAAGTGCACCAGCAATAATCCCTGATTTTATGTGTTTTTCAGGTAAGAACAGGACGAATAGTGACTAAAGCACTTTAATCACAAAAAGAGGATCAATATGAAAAATGCTGAAATGCAGAGATAAGGTCGACCCACGGGCTCCAGTATAACACCGATTCAATAACACCCTAACCCACAAGCTTGGGAGGAGATGGCGTTTTAAATCAAAAGAAAAGAAAATCATTTCTCTGCAAAAAAAAAAAAAAAAGACGTGTGTAGGTGTGGGATGAACTTACTCACATCGCAGCGAAGGTAAAGCTTTCAGATTAAAAGGTCAGCCCCCAATATAGATTCTCCAAATATGCGTTTATGAACCTGTAAGTGCATTCGGTGTCATACTTATTGTGTTTGTGTATGTGGAGGTGTGTGTATGTGGGCTTATACACTTACCTCTTTCCACTGCTTAGTCTCCGCCTCCTGTGTGTACAGGACACAGACTGGGGACAGCAAAGAAAGGTTGGAGCAAGTCAGAAGCATGTCAGGGAACGATAAGCTCAGTAAGCAAAGTCCACGGACCCATCTGTTAGGAAACACATGAACAATGAATCCCAACAATTGCTTTACCACTACAGTTAACAATACAGTTAAGGTATTGTATTTCATTATACAGTATTAAATCTTATTCAGAAATATAGTGTAAGATATTTATTAGTCTTTCCCCATAATTATAACAGTGATGAAAAAGAAAAGGTTTGTCTATGTAATTATAGTTAGGTCTCTGTTTCGACTTGGTATCTGCGGGGGATGGCTTCTGGGATCCACCATGGATACCAAGATCCCTGTCTGCCTAAATTGCTCATATAAAGTGGTACGGAGAGTATTTAAATATAATTTATGTACAACCTCCCGTAGACATCATCTCCAGATTACTGGAGCACCTGATACAATGTAAATGTGATGAAGATAGTTACATTGTATTGCTTAGGGAATAATGATAAGAAAAAACACACAACACAAGGGTGTTATTTCAGTCTGAGGTAGCGAATCATCCCGTTTTATTCTTGCAGTGGTCATCTAGTATCAAGTGAGTTGGATGATTTTTTCTTTACTCTTCCAAATATCGCCCACCGTAGACTTAGCCACTCAAAAATGGTCTGCAACAACTCTGTGTGATTTTCCTTATCGTATCTCTGTAATGATATTGATCTTCTTTTGGAGGGACACTATGCTTCCTTTTTAAAACCATGGATTTTGCACAGTGTTACGCGCCGCTGTAAGTTCAGCTCCGCCCACAGCCTCGTCCTCTAACTCGCTCTCCATTTGACGTTCGCTCCGCCTCCACATGCAGACTCCACCCACAGCATCGTTCTTCTGTCTCCATTCGACGTTTGCTCCACCTCCACGTGCAGACTCCACCCACAGCATCGTTCTTCTGTCTCCATTCGACGTTCGCTCCGCCTCCACGTGCAGACTCCACTCACAGCATCGTTCTGTCTCCATTTGACGTTCGCTCCGCCTCCACATGCAGACTCCACCCACAGCATCGGTCTCCTTTCTCCATTCGACGTTCGCTCCGCCTCCACGTGCAGACTCCACCCACAGCATCGGTCTCCCGTCTCCATTCGACGTTTGCTCCGCCTCCACATGCAGACTCCACCCACAGCATCGTTCTTCTGTCTCCATTCGACGTTTGCTCCACCTCCACGTGCAGACTCCACCCACAGCATCGTTCTTCTGTCTCCATTCGACGTTCGCTCCGCCTCCACGTGCAGACTCCACCCACAGCATCGTTCTGTCTCCATTTGACGTTCGCTCCGCCTCCACATGCAGACTCCACCCACAGCATCGTTCTTCTGTCTCCATTCGACGTTTGCTCCACCGCCACGTGCAGACTCCACCCACAGCATCGTTCTGTCTCCATTTGACGTTCGCTCCGCCTCCACATGCAGACTCCACCCACAGCATCGTTCTTCTGTCTCCATTCGACGTTCGCTCCACCTCCACGTGCAGACTCCACCCACAGCATCGGTCTCCCGTCTCCATTCGACGTTTGCTCCAACTCCACGTGCAGACTCCACCCACAGCATCGGTCTCCCGTCTCCATTCAACGTTTGCTCCACCTCCACGTGCAGACTCCACCCACAGCATCGGTCTCCCGTCTCCATTCGACGTTTGCTTCACCTCCATGTGCAGACTCCACCCACAGCATCGTTCTTCTGTCTCCATTCAACGTTTGCTCCACCTCCACGTGCAGACTCCACCCACAGCATCGGTCTCCCGTCTCCATTCGACGTTTGCTTCACCTCCATGTGCAGACTCCACCCACAGCATCGTTCTTCTGTCTCCATTCGACGTTTGCTCCACCTCCACGTGCAGACTCCACCCACGACTCTCTATATGCAGCATTCCTCACTTCCGTCTTCCGAAATGAAAAGCTGACTACAAGACGTCTCGGGCGCTCTGCTCACTTATTGATTATTGTCGTTTGGTTTGCTATTTTTTTGATGGATCCATTTGATGCATCCATCCATCATCTCCCGCTTAATCCGGAGTCGGGTCGCGGGGGCAGCAGCCTCAGCAGGGAGACCCAGACTTCCCTCTCCCCGGCCACTTCGTCTAGCTCCTCTGGGGGGACCCCAAGGCGTTCCCAGGCCAGCCGAGAGACATAGTCTCTCCAGCGTGTCCTGGGTCTTCCCCGGGGCCTCCTCCCAGTGGGACATGCCCGGAATACCTCCCCAGGGAGGCGTCATTACTATTTATTTGCCCTTGTCTGTGCTTTCGCTTGGGTTTGCTTGCTATTTGGTTTCTAACTCTCGCCCGGTTTTTGGTTAACGTCGTCACGTGGCCCTCGGACTTTTGCCGCTTTGATCTCTGTGTGTGTGTCAGGTGCATAGGGAGCTATGTTGTATGCAATTGTTTGGATAGCGAGTAAGGTGGAGAATTTGTCAATGTGTTTTTGTAAGTTAGCTTTGGGTTGCGTTCGGAAGCTGGGTTTTGCTTATTGTTTTCGCTGTAGTCACTCCTGAGTCCTTTTGCCCCAGGTTTACTTGTTCTGTGTCCGTGATGTATCAAGAAAAACATAAATATATAAAGAAATACCCCTTTGTCCATGTTTGTTCCCTTATCCATCACACCCTGTTCTTCCCTTACTCCACGTCTCCATTCTCTTTCAATCGGCCCAACCCTAGACTGGGGCTCATAACAACAGCTGCTGGTTGTGTAAAATTCATTTGCACATGCGTGTGCTTAGAGCTGCCCGGTAGAGGGAGGTGCCCGTATATCGGAGGTCCGGATGAGGTTGGTTTGACTGTATACTCAAATTTCACATAATTATTACCCTGTTCTTTGCTGTCTTCTGCCTGGGATATATTTTAGGCTCAAATGTGACCCAGCCCAGTATTGGATATGAAAGATGGGTGGATGGATTAGTACCAGGCCCTTGGTTCAGATGTATGCCAACATATTAACTGTGCCCCAGGTGATGTGACCAAGAAACACAAAGCACATTGACAAGTTAACAGAGAGAAGGAAGAAAAGGATACATGCGGCCTTTGACCTACTGAAGAGGCTCCATGCCCTGGTCTGATTCTGTAGCACCACCCTGTCCAGTACCATGGTACAAAGTAGCATGTTTAAAAAGATACTGCTGGAGAAGGAAGCAGCATACAGGCCTTGGGGGATGGGCGATATGATAATTTATTTTATCATGCCACTGGCAGTGTCACTGAGCACCTGAGGCAATCGTTTCCATTCTGCCCAGGCCGTGTGTGTTGGTGTCTATGTGTGTATCTGTCTGTGTGCGAGTCTGCCTGCATGCTCTGTGTGACTCGTCTCAGGCTCCATCCCACATTCTCACTCTCCCTTTTTTACTTAAATTTGCCAAATTGTGTGTTGAATATGTGCGAGTTCCCTTTTATGGACTAGCCTCCTGTCCAGGTTGTACCAGGGTTACTCGCTACTCCTCATACAGACCCAAGGCCTCTGTAAAACTAAATGTAAGTAGTTACTGAAAAATGACAGACAGATGAATGGATTTATTTCAATAATTCTCTCCACCACAGAGCAATGGTGAGCCTGGAGTCTTTAACGTATGTATATATGTATGTATGTATGTATGTATGGATGTATGGATGTAGGTGGTTAGAACGGGTGTATATATGTACATGCCAATACCCAGCACTACCTCAGTAGTTAATTGTAGATATAGTAGTTATAGAGTTGATATTTATTACTACTTGCACTTTCCACAACCCACTACCCATATTTCATACGGTGTATGGGTGCACATAGGCATTATTATTAGTATTGGACTAGTGCTCTATCTTTTCATATTATTTCTTATTTGTATTCTTATTCTTGTATTTTTATATTCTTTTACTCTTGTAAACTCTTTCTTACTAGCTGTCTGGAGCTGCGTTAACACGCAAATTTCCCCACTTTGCGATCAATAAAGTACTATCCTATCCTAACAGGAACGTACAAGGCAGGGGGTTATAAAGTAGCTGTTCAAGATAAATTCGATTAGAAAAAGTTATTCACTAATATTATATTACACTGTAAAATCCAAAAGAAAATAGTAATTAAGTGGGAAAGTGATTATAAAAACTTGCAAGGAAAATATAAGGAATTAATCGTAACTTTAACTTAATGACAATGAAGGTCATACTCATTCATTGAATTTCATATTTATTAATTTTTATTTATTTATTTAAACAAGGACAGTGCACAGTAAAACATAACCTTGTACAAAACAAAGAAAGATGCAATGTACCAGGTTTTAGCAAGTATTGCTATTTTCTGCCCGTAGTCCCTGAGCAGGTAGATGGAATGTTAGATGGAGTGTTAGCATAAACCTCTTTTGGCATTAAAGTGTTGGGATTTTCTGAAGAGGTACAGTGAAAAAAGTTAGTGCCAGTAAAGGCACTGAAACAGTTAATTTTGCAACAGGCCATATTGCATATGTATTTGTACAAGTTCACTTTCAAAGGGAAACATTTGGGGGAGCAGAGAATTTAAATGAATCATATGACATGATTTACTAATAGTACCAATATTTGCATGTTCATCCATAGAAACTAATGTCTAAGAAAAATTCAGCTTGTAGTAGAGTACTTGCAAATATTTTACAATGCTACTATTTAAGTGGATCAACATACGCTGTCATTAATTACACATTCTTCAACAAGAACATACAGGAGCTCCCATTTTATAAGTGTTATACCAATCATAAGACATTTCACAAAATGTATAAAAAATGACTCACGTGGGTCAGACTTGGAGAATGTGTCTTTATCTAAAAGATTCCTAAGGGGAGAAAGAAAAGCATAAATCAGTTAATCATCAGCATGAACTGCAACATCACCACAGTTTTTCTGAGTTTAATACTGTATTCTGAATGAGGCTTTGCAGGTGCTCTGCATTATCGGCATCCAGGCTCCTCCTGCAGTGGGCTGAGTATACTTCCAGTCGCTTCCCAAGATTCCATGTTAAATGAAGGCGCGCACAAAGTGGACCATGATCTAACCTTCCCTGCCTGGTTGCATCTTCCTCTTATTCCTCCTGCCCTCTTTGCCACTGGCTCCAGTTTCTTTGGATAACTTTCCAGTTGCCTGCTTTTCAAACGAGCCTCTTGTGTGACTCTCCTCCAATATCTGTCGCCTCACCTCCATATCTCTGCCTCTGTTGGCTCACTTAATTAGAATTGATAATGATCTTCAATAAGAAAAAAATGAATCCCACTCTATTCCTAAAGGGCAAAAAAAACAAATTCAAATTTACCATGACTCACTAATTATATTCCCCAGATTACTTTTACTGTTTGTTTTCATGTTTGGTTCCAAGGACAGGTGTAAAATGAGTAATCACCATAGCTCCGTTTAACAGTGCCAATAGCTAACACTGTCCCACTGCTTACTTCCCTAATTCACTAGTTAAACTCTGTACTCTAATGCTCAGAAAACATCACTGCCTAATTACAATTATTACATTCCAGGCAAGTGTGGATGGTTCATAAAAAAATAAAAATAAAAACCAGAAAGGAAAACATACTCCTCTCAGAAGCGCGCGTTACGAGGAGTGAGAACAGGGTCTCAGAAGGGCGCGTTACGAGGAGTGAGCACAGGGTCTCAGAAGGGCGCGTTACGAGGATTGAGCACAGGGTCTCAGACGGGCGCGTTACGAGGATTGAGCACAGGGTCTCAGAAGGGCGCGTTACGAGGATTGAGCACAGGGTCTCAGAAGGGCGCGTTACGAGGATTGAGCACAGGGTCTCAGAAGGGCGCGTTACGAGGAGTGAGCACAGGGTCTCAGAAGGGCGCGTTACGAGGATTGAGCACAGGGTCTCAGAAGGGCGCGTTACGAGGATTGAGCACAGGGTCTCAGAAGGGCGCGTTACGAGGAGTGAGCACAGGGTCTCAGAAGGGCGCGTTACGAGGAGTGAGCACAGGGTCTCAGAAGGGCGCGTTACGAGGATTGAGCACAGGGTCTCAGAAGGGCGCGTTACGAGGAGTGAGCACAGGGTCTCAGAAGGGCGCGTTACGAGGAGTGAGCACAGGGTCTCAGAAGGGCGCGTTACGAGGATTGAGCACAGGGTCTCAGAAGGGCGCGTTACGAGGAGTGAGCAGCACCTTCAAACTAGGAGAACTGTAAGATTGACAGCATAGGCAATATGGCTCTGTACTGTGGTGCAGGATGTACTGTGAGGTATTATGGGTACAGTTTGTAGTTGGTGTTTCTTCAGATATGCACCAGCACACCTCCTAGACAGTCTGAATGTGTAACAACAGCAATCAAAAAGAAACAAGATTGTGGGTGAGACGCCAGTGTAGTGGCCGCACAACTAAACATGATCCACGATAAGGACTGTTAGCATGCAGGTTATCATTGTTAATGTACAGTTAACACATTATTAATGGGTGGTGGGGACTCTTAGCATCAGGGTTGTCAACTTTGATCTGCTGGCTGACGTGATACTTTCAATTTAAGACAAGTCTGTGCATGCAACAGTTTTATTTTATTGTAAACTTTAAACCACCCCAACACTTTTGGTGTAACAAATTTTAGATTTATAATGGAATTATATAGATGTGTCATAAGATTTCTTGCATGAGCGTGAGACTGAAAGAGTAAGTATCACATCAGATGTGTGAGAGTTGGCAACCTTATAGCATGTTGGCTATTGAACTAGTAATGTACAGTTAGCATGTGACTAATGAGTGGTGGGGGGCTGTTAGCATGCTGACAGCTGAACTACTAATGTACAGATAGCATGTGAACAATACATGGTGGTGGGAGCTAATAGCATGCAAGCTATCAAGCTACAAATGTACAGTTAACATGCGACTGGGAGGCAGAAGTTGGCAAGCTGATTATGAGCTGGACATGTGGCTAAGGGGCAGTAGTTGGCAGGCTGGCTAAAGAACTGGCTGACTATAGCACAGCAGTTAGCGGAGGAGGCAACAACTGCTGTATGCTGCAGAAAAGTACATAACCTGAAGTAAAATGAAGAAATAAAATAACCATAAAGCACACATTATATATGGGACTTGATTAAAAAAATGAATCACATGAATTTCTGTGATTAATCGTAATTAAATTGCACCTAATGTTAATACTTATAATCATAAATGTTTATATGTTAAATCCCCAAATTAATATAGCATTAACACAAGAGACAATGCACCGGTCATTACTCATTACCATATTTATTTTCTCAATTTTTTTAATTAGCTTGAAGACAGATTCAAATTATAGAGTGTTAATTTTTTTTTGTAAATCACATACTTTGGTTATGAATGGCATGTACCACATGTACATATACTCACATGTATTCAACAGGCGGCTTAAAGCTCTATTTAATCCCAAACACTGTAAAATCTTAAACCTATTACACAAATGGCTCTAAAAGGAGCCACCTGACAAAGACTGAGGTATGTCGGTGACTGCGTTATGACTTTAAAATTAATGCAATGTATTAACACGCTAATTTTCTCAGCCCCTAAATATATACCGCATATTCTTTTCCCCGCTATCTCCTAGTCTGCGGACAGACCTGGCAGATCCAAATACATTGTGAGGGTGTGCTGGGAGTGTCTGGTGGAGGCCCTCGTCCGGGAGATTTTTAACTCACACCTCTGGCAGAACTTCTCTTGCATCCTGTGGGAGTCAGGAGACATTGAGCCTGAATGGATTATGCTCAGAAACTCCATTGCCGAGATAGAAGTGTGCAGCTGTGGCTGTAAGGTTGTTGGTGCTCGTCACGGCAGCAATCCTCAAACCCGGTGGTGGACACCAGTGGTAAAGGGAGCTGTCCGGCTGAAGGTGGAGACCTTTCGAGCTTCGATAGCTTGTGGGACTCCTGAAGCAGGTATCAGCAGGCTGAGAAACTTTGGTGGTTCCTAAAGCCACACTCGAGTGTGGGAGGAGTTTGATGAGGGTATGGAGAAGGACTTTCAGTCGGCCTCAAAAAGCTTCTGGAAAACCATCAAGCGACCTGGAGGAGGAGCACGGCTTTACCTATGCAGTTTACTGCAGGGAGGGAGAACTGTTGACCTCAACTGGGGATAAGTCAGGCGGTGGAAAGAATATTTTGCAGATTCCCTGAATCCCAATGATACGCCTTCCTTGGAGGAGGTAGACCACTTGCCCACCTCTTGGGTTGGAGGTCACTGAAGTAGTCAAATAAGCTCTTTGGTGGTAAGGCTCTGGGGGTGGGTGAGATTCACCCCGAGTTCTTGAAAGCGCTTCATGTCGTTGGGCTGTCCTAGCTGACATGCCTCTTCAACATTGTGTGGAAGTTGGGGGACATTACCTTAGGTTTGGCAGACTGGGGTGGTGGTCCCAATTTTAGAGAGAGGGGACAGGAGGATGAGTTCCAGCTTCAGGGAGATCACACTCCTCAGCCTCCCTCGGAAGGTCTATGCCAGGGGAGTACTGGAGAGGAGGGTCTGCCTATCAAATCTCAGGTCCAGGAGGAACAACGTGGATTTTGTCCTGGCTGCAGAACACTAGACCAGCTCTTCACCCTCACAAGGATACTGGAGGGTTCATGGGGGTTTATGATCCAACCAGTCCACATAGTGTTTTGTGGATTTAAAAAAGGCATGTGATCCTGCCCCTTGGTGGGTCCTGTAGATGGGAGGGGGGGGGTTATAGGAGTATGGGGTACATGGCCTGCTGTTGTGGGTCATCAGGTCCCTGTACAAACAAAGTGAGAGTTCAGTTCACATTGCCAGCACTTAGTCAGACTCATTCCCAGTGGGTGTTGGGCTCTGTCAGGGCTGCCCTTTGTCACTGATTCTATTCATTACTTTTATGGACAGAATTTCTAGGCATAGCCAAGGGGCAAAAGGGGTCCAGTTAAGGGATCTCAGTACCCAATCTTTGCTTTTTGTAGATGACATGGTCCTGTTGGCGTTCGGTGACCTGCAGCATGCATTAAGGCAGTTTGCAGCTGAGTGTGAGGCAGTCGGGATGAAGTTCATCACTTCCAAATCTGAGGCTATGGTTCTCGACTGGAAAAAGGTAGATTGTCCTCTTCTGGTGGGGGATGAGTTACTACTCCAAGGGGAGGAGTGTAAGTATCTCGGGGTCTTGTTCACGAGTGAGGGAAGAAATGGGCAGGAAACAAACAGTCAGATTTGTGCAGTGTCTGAGGTAATGTGGACACTTACCATTCTGTTGTGGTAAAGAGGGAACTGAGCTGGAAAGCTTTAGTTTTATCAGTCGATCTACATTCCCCCCCTCACATATTGTCATGAGCTTTGGGTAGTGACTGAAAGAACGATACAAGCAGCAGAAATGAGTTTCCTCCACAGGGTGTCTGGGCTCAGCCTTAGAGAGAGGGGGAGGAGCTCAGACATTCAGGAGGGGCTCAAAGTAGAGCTGCTGCTCCTCTGCATCAAAATGAGCCAGTTCAGGTGGTTCGGGCATCCATCTAGGATGACTCCTGGACTCCTCCTTGGGGAGGTGCTTCGGACATGTCCCACCAGGAGGAGGCCCCAGGGCAAACCCAAGACATGCTAGAGAGATCATATCTCTCGGCTGGCCTGGGAACGCCTTGGTATTCCCCCAGTGGAGCTGGAGGAGGTGGCTGATGAGAGGGAGGTCTGGGCATCCCTGCTTAGACCTCACCTTGGATAAGTGGCAGAAAAGAGATAGATGGATGGACTGAGCTGGAAATGAACGGTTATGAACAGAATATCTATATGTCTGAAAAGTTTGCTGTAGTTCTACATAATTGTGCTGGTGTTGAACACAGAGAGTTATTCATAAATTTTGGAAGAATTTGCGATTGAATACATTTTATATCGAAGCAATGCAAAAGTATACACAGTTTAGAACACATAGCCTACTGATATGGTGCATGTGTTCAGTGTTTTGAAAAAGGAGACTGATACTGAGACAAGTCTGAAAACTGTAAAAAAAAAAAAAAATTTTTTAATTTAATTTTTTTTTTTAAAAAACTGTCATTTTTATTCCAGGCTTGGATGCTTTGTCATACTTAAAATGTTCATGTAACTGAACTAGCAGGGCAGGTTTATGTTACAGACCAATGAGTTAAATTGAAGTCTCTAAATTGCTGTGTCATAGACTGGCATCTCAGCTAAGGCGTCCCCCGCTTTGTGCCCTGCGATGGACTGGCATCTCAGCTAAGGCGTCCCCCGCTTTGTGCCCTGCGATGGACTGGCATCTCAGCTAAGGCGTCCCCCGCTTTGTGCCCTGCGATGGACTGGCATCTCAGCTAAGGCGTCCCCCGCTTTGTGCCCTGCGATGGACTGGCATCTCAGCTAAGGCACCCCCCGCTTTGTGCCCTGCGATGGACTGGCATCTCAGCTAAGGCGTCCCCCGCTTTGTGCCCTGCGATGGACTGGCATCTCAGCTAAGGTGTCCCCCGCTTTGTGCCCTGCGATGGACTGGCATCTCAGCTAAGGCACCCCCCGCTTTGTGCCCTGCGATGGACTGGCATCTCAGCTAAGGCGTCCCCCGCTTTGTGCCCTGCGATGGACTGGCATCTCAGCTAAGGAGTCCCCCGCTTTGTGCCCTGCGATGGACTGGCATCTCAGCTAAGGCACCTCCCGCTTTGTGCCCTGCGATGGACTGGCATCTCAGCTAAGGCGCCCCACGCTTTGTGCCCTGCGATGGACTGGCATCTCAGCTAAGGCGCCCCACGCTTTGTGCCCTGCAATGGACTGGCATCTCAGCTAAGGCGCCCCACGCTTTGTGCCCTGCAATGGACTGGCATCTCAGACTTGTCCTTCCTGGAATAGGCACCAAGCTGATCATGACCTTGTGGTAGACAAGGGTCTGTGACAAGTGAATGGATTTCAATGCTGCTGTTCGAACATCACTTCATTCTTATGCACATAGAAGAAATATAAAAAGCAATATTAGGTATTAAATTCACTGATTATGTAGCTGTTTCGGTTTGAGTGATGGTGTTTCTGTCTCCAAATTATGTAAAATTATGATAACTTAGGTCTAGCATTATGAAAAATAACTATTATTCAAAGAGAAATAGTTTGAATCTGCCGGTGAGCTGTCTTCAGCACATTAGAGGGGAGGGCAGTGCAGGGCCATTCTGTGCTCGGCATCTGAATGCGTAATGTGTTAGTGGGAGTTCCTAAGCATTGGGAAGGGATTACAGAGAGAAGCCAATAGAAACATAAAGCCATTTATCATGGCTCTCAGTGCTTCTTTTCTGCATGTTTCTACGGCATTAAAAACAGATGTAAATTCTGATTTTGCCACAAATGTACATTCAAAATCTTGCACTGGCAAAACACCATTACACTTTGTGAGCAAATGCTCATGTTATTCTTAACAACGTAGACTTACATAGACTTAGAACAGCAAAAATCAGCTTGTATTACATAGTTAGTATGCAAATGTCCGTAACATTTTTAGAAACAATGCATCCAAAATAAAGTGAAGTGAATTTCATAAGTAGTTGAATGTTTTTACTCAGTCACTTGTCCCTACAGGCAGGGCTGGCCGTAGCTATAGGCCAAACAGGCAGGGCTGGCCGTAGCTATAGGCCAAAAAGGCAGGGCTGGCCGTAGCTATAGGCCAAAAAGGCAGGGCTGGCCGTAGCTATAGGTCAAAAAGGCAGGGCTGGCCGTAGCTATAGGCCAAAAAGGCAGGGCTGGCCGTAGCTATAGGCCAAAAAGGCAGGGCTGGCCGTAGCTATAGGCCAAAAAGGCAGGGCTGGCCGTAGCTATAGGCCAAAAAGGCAGGGCTGGCCGTAGCTATAGGCCAAAAAGGCAGGGCTGGCCGTAGCTATAGGCCAAAAAGGCAGGGCTGGCCGTAGCTATAGGCCAAAAAGGCAGGGCTGGCCGTAGCTCTAGGCCGAACAGGCAGGGCTGGGGCCCTCAAATTACCTGCGTTGTGGAGGAAGGAAAATGATTATGAATTTTCTTGGTATGGGGCTTCCAAGTAAAGCTTTGCTCAGGACCCATGAAATGGCAGAACTGTCCCTCACTGCAGGTATGTAATATATTTTCAGTAGACAGAAAATAACTTCATGTTTATACCAAATAGGATAATTTCAATCAGAGAGCAATTTCTATCGGATCTTTATTCAATAACATAGTATGAACAGCACCCCCATCACAACAGAATCACATGACATGGGCAGATATCCGGGGACAGATTTCCTGGGGTATGACGAAAAGGAGGGCAAGATACTGGCAGTGGTAGGTGGAGAGGAGGGAAACCGAGAGGAATCCCCATGACAACACGGAGAGAACATGCAAACACACATGCAACAGGTAGCAAAGACTCAAACGCTGGTCCCAAAGGTGTCCCAAAGGCAACCACACTGCCCACATTTAAGACACTCCTTTTAGCAAAATAATAATTTGAATAATTGAAAAGCACGTTTCCAAAACTCACTCAGTCCGTGGGATACAATTTTGAGAGAATTTCTGTGGACTGGGGAAGTTTTGGTCTTGAATCCTGTAACACATATTGAAGACACCCGATTAGGGCATTGGTGGTCTCATCTCAAACACAACTTAAATAGACTGTGAGATTTGGAAATTTGGAAAGTTTCAATTCTTAAAAGTTTGAATTTAAAAAGGGTTGCAGCCTGATTCCTGCCCCCGTGCAGAGGTCTCCTCTGGATATTCTAGTGCTAGTTAAAAAAGCACACATTCAGGTGACCTGCCTCCTGGTGGCCCCCTCCCCCATGACCGTACGGCCCCCTGGCAGCTCCCCCCCCATGACCGTGTGGCCCCCCCGCGACCATGCAGCGACTATGCGGCCCCCTGGCAGCCTCCCCTAGCGACCTCCCCCCGCGACCATGCGCTCCCCTGGCGGCCCCCCCACGACCGTGTGCCCTCTGACAGTTCCTTGCATTCTGCTTTTTTTGGAAGGGCCCCCGGCTCACCTCAAACTCTACTAGATAAGATTTTTGTCCAGTTTTATTATGCTTAAGGAAAGCAAATAAATGAAGCAAATAAATGACCCTAAAGCCTTATTTTTGAATTCTGTATTTTGAACACCCTTGCATGCCAGCAACACTGTTTATCAAAACCATTTCGTTTGAATTAAAAAAAGCCTTCAGATCAAAGACATGTTTTTGATTACTGTGGGGTGTATTTGCTTAGAAGATGATTGTTGAGAATGGATCTGCAGTAGATGATATGTTGGCATTGGCCTTGAGAAATAAATGAAAAGGTCTCCATAAATAAAAAATGAATCACGCTAACAGGTCTGGACAATTCTCATAGCAAAAGGAATATTGTTGTTACTGTAGGGTTTGGCACATCTTATAATCAGCAACCAACCTGTGATTCTACACGTCTGAAAACAAAAATACAATTTTGAGACGGCTTTAAAAAAACCTCCAAGAAGCCCAGCATGATAATTACAGCATTTTAACTTGCAGAAACACACACAACAGCTAAACCTGAGCTCCAAACTAGCTAACTGATTCATTCCATTTTGTTTTTCCTCCCATTTTTTTAATCCCAGTACAAATAAAAAAGAATCACCTTCTCCTTCTGTGACCAGTTCCAGACTCAGTATCTGTCATGTCCCATATACGCATTCTTAACTAGCTCAGGAGCCATACACAAAGCTCAGACCCTCAACTACTGCAGCAGGTCTGCTTCTTAAACTCCCCTCATACAACTCAGCGGTTAACGGTCACACATCACTGTGGCATTCTCTGCTATCAAAACAAATCTGTTAAACCTTGTATGGATGGAGACGTGTCTCCCCTCCCAAATGGTAACCCCTCCATCCCTCCTCCTCTCCACCGACCACTGCCAGTATGCCATCAGCTCACCTCAATACAGATAAAGTGCTCAAAAAGGGCCATTTATTTAACGTTTATTGCTTTTGTATGTGTGTATTAGCTTTATACTGATTGTCAATGCTTTTTATCATTAGTGAGGTAGGTAGATAGATTTAAATAGGTTGAAATTTCTGGGTCTGGAATGGATTAAATTAATTTACATTATTTCTTACCGGGAAATTCAACTTGGACCTCAACGAAATCACAATTTGACCAGCCTTCTAGAATGAATGAATTAAGTTTGTGTTCCAAGGTATCACTGTACTAAGCTTCTGCATATTAAGCTGTATGTGTATAAATGGTTAGCCATGTTGATATACTAAAATGGTCCATCATATTAATTCAGCATATTCACTTTTAGAAGACCTCTTTGATCAGATTTTTTCCTAATGAATGTGGTTGCTAAGCACTATAGTGTCCATTATGGAATTTTAACCACTAGTCTGACCACTGCTTTTGACGCCTTAACTGGGAAGTTGATCTCAAAAGCACAGAGCGACAGTCCTATTTTGGGATTGCCCAGGGTGAATATAAATGTTTCACAGCATCCTCCTCACCTTCTTTTGTTTTTATTCTGAGAAGAACCACTGAGCTTGGCTGTGAATGGGAGCTTAAACAACCCTTGAGTTACTGGCGAGCTGATAACTGACGAGACAAGTGGGAAAAGCCAGCCAGTGCAGGGGGAGCAGGTGCTTCCCACAGCTCCGCTTCCTGACACCGAAAACAAGCACTGCCCCCACCTCTCTGATTTCAAGGATAATTTCTGCCTAAAAGTATTTTTATATGACTATTCCTAAGCTGAAATCAAACATGGTGTTAACCGTTTCACAAATCCATTAGTAATTAACTATAAATCATTGACAATATTTTTTCTGTTTGAAGTTCTCTCCTTTTACTTTCCTTTCAGTTGTTACATCTTAAAGCTCTAATCTTTCAAATTTTTATTAATTATTTCACTTGGATGTATAGGCAATTTTTCTTATTACCACAAAGGACAATGTTCAGAGCAAAGACCAGGCTATATCCAGCAGGAAAACAATGTCAGTATTATTCTCGTTAATTACATAGCTAATTAGCCATAAATGATTTTATCTTTTATCCTCTAATTTTTTGTAGCAATGTAATTAATTGTTCTCTAGCCCCAGGGGACATATTTCATTAGACAACAGTATTTAATAATCTGCAGTTATCAAGTGTAACAGTTTTGTGGCTGTGAGGTAACATTGCCTTTAGGCAATGTTACCTTAAGGTAACATCTTACCTTATTTTTGGTACGAACTAGATACAGCAGGAGAGATTATACACACAATGGTTGTATCACCAGTGAACCAGCAGGCAGTGTGCATCCTGCGTACTGCAGAAACTGGCAAAAGATGAAAAATTCATTCTCTTGGAAGTACCACATTTAAGAGTCACATTCTACAGAGTTTGGGCTGCTTGTTTCATGTTACCTAGGAGGAGACCTTCTCTGCAAACTACCACCTTCCGTTGGGTCATTCCTGGGGACTCCTCCTAATGCATTAGTGACTCTGAAGGGATGCCATCACTAACTCTGCTTTTACACTACCACTGTTTTTAAACAGTCATACAACCAAGTCTGAAGTCCAAGTCCAGTAACTGAATTGTCATAGTTACACAGCAGTTTATCCATCTTCCATAAATTCCTTTCTGGGGGACATACATTGTTGTGACAAGTGCAGAAACTACAAACAGAAAATAATACATAATGCTGAAGTGTGGCAGTGACAAAGAACATGTTATGAGGGTTATTAATCCTTACAAGTGCATTAGTGCTATTTCTTTAATTAGGAGGAGGGCTGCCGTCATAAGCTATAATTAGCGAGGCCAGCAGCACTCTTCACCCTGTTCCCAGTGCCTCTTGTGAAAGTCTAAATCCTTCTTTTAATGCCTGTGATTCCAGTCACATGACTTCACAGCTAATCAAATGGCATTTGGCAAAACCATATGGCTTCTCTTCTACCTTCAAAAGTAACTGTCCCATTTGTGTTTAGTGCAGTGGGAGGACAAAACCAGGATGGCAGTGAAGGGGGCCTGAACAGAGGCTCTATGAAGAGCGCTTACAGGCTTCTCCAAACAGCTAGGCCATGAATTATTCATCATGGAGACTGTCTTCTGCAGACGGGGAAGCACCCAAACCTCCTCTGGCTTAGCAGACCTGCTCAGGGTGTTGGCGTAAAAAGGAGAAGTGAAATGTTCATGTTGCCACCAGTTACTGATGTTGCCCTTCACATCAAATGAAACTCTCAACAATACTGTGGCTACCAACACCCCAAACAGCTCCACACCATGGCCCTCTGCCCCCACCTTCCGTCATGCACTACATATTGTTCTGCAAAGTTAAATCCTGGTTTAATCCTGGTTCTGCTGGCAGAAGGCGACTCTGAGCAGCAGGCTGCTTCCAGGCTCAGTGTTTCTCAGACAGCAGGACACAAAAACAAGGTGAAGCAGGAGACACTGGGAAGGAGCAGAAAGCAGAAGGCAGAGGGCAGAAGAGACTCTCATGCCAGAGATGACAGTCAACTTATTAAACAGTGCCTCACGAATCGGAGGAGGACATCAAGTGACCTTCAAAAGGAATGGGAAACATTAAGTGGTGTGAAGTGCACTTCTAGGACTGTTCGTATCAGGCTCCTAGAAGCAGGACTGAAGCCCCAATAAGCAAGGAAGAAGCCCTTCATCAATGTGAAACAGAGAAGTGTCAGGTTGAAATTTACAAAAGAAATTGTACATTTTATACAGGCGCACACCCATAAACTGAGAAATGAGTGAAATTTGTTGCTGTGGTCTCTTAATTTTTTCCAGAGCTGTATATCCTGCACAGTTAGTCTGACTGCGGTCAGACTGTTACCCCCAATGATGCCCAGAGCTCAATATGCAGACACACAAACATTCCAGTGAACCACAGTACTGTGCCTCCCCCCCAATTACACACACATAATTCCAGTAACTCATAGCAACCAGCACACACCCCTGCCTCCCACTCACTGGAGTTCCAACCTTTGCAGACACATATATTGAATCAAAACACAAACACACCTACAAGAAATACAGAGAACCTTAGCAGTCATACACAATATGCAGGTAATATGACCATGTTCCACACACAAATAGAAACACTAATGAATGTGATAGAGAGAGCAGAGGAAATGGAGCCGTGGATACTTAACCTAATAGCATCCCCTGCCTCAAACTGTGCAACGCAAAGCCTTCCTCTACATCCCACACACCACACTCCGGCTGCACGGTCTCCCCCCCACCTTTACACTGCACATCCCCAGCAGCACCTCCATGAAGCAGCATCAGCTAACAGGCCACCTCATGGGAGTCACCGCTGATGTCAGTGGTCACTTGCTTTCTTTTAGCCAGTGCTGGCTTTCTGTCTGATGTGCCAAATGATAATTCGTAGGTAACCTGTTGGAAAGGATAGAGAAGGTGCTGAACACCCAGCACCCCACTGTTGCTATGTGTGTTTGTAAGCGAGGCTCTGCCACCCAGACATTTTCACTCCTGGTCTTGTAGTTAAGCACTCTTCAGGTTCCCTAAGAACAGAGAGCACTGAGAGAGACAGCTCACAGGATTAGGAAAAACAAAGAGACCTACAGCTATGAAGGCAGCTGGGTTTTTGTAAAATTTTGGCACTCAGGTAACGGCAGATTCCTGTGTGAAGTAATATCAGCCTGTTGTGATGGAGGAAGCAACAGGCCTGACTCATAAGAGTACTGGCCAATGAAGGAGGGTACGGCAGACAAGGTAAATTCTGGCCAATGATGTGATGACTGAAGGAGGGAATAACCAATAAAGGAGGGAGATGAACCCTGAAGAACTGATGGAGGAGGAAACTAATCAAAGAGGAGGGCTCTCACCAGTAAGGGTGAGCACGACCAATATCAACAGTCTCTAAAAATATACTGGGCCCCACTGTATCCTGCCTGTAGTTATGAACCAGCACATATGGAGCTCTAGACATATTTATTAGCTTATTCACCTTAAAATCTACAGACCCTTGTGAGGACAGCGCATCTCCATGAGAGACCAGCCAGTTCTAACAGCTTGTTTATCATGCTTGACATCAGTGATCCAGGCATTGCACCTGCAGGGTGTCCTCGAGTCGTACGGCTGAGCAACCCTCGCTTCTTCCTCAGAACAGAGCTGTTTTCCTAGAGCTTTGAAGTGCAGCATGGTGCCTCGTACCTTTTGATCACACAGCCCCCACTGCAGGCCCCTTCTGCTTGCTGATTGGCAAACCTGAAGCTTGAAACCACAAGTGGCACACAAGCAAATGTCTTGTTATTTTGTTTTTATCGGCTAGACAGATAAGCTCACATAGGTAATAAATATATGTAAATATTTCTATGTGCGAATGCATGCATACATACATATACATAGATGTGAACTTATTTGCACAATACCACCCAATTAGGCTTCATGCTGCATGAATGTGTATGTCCAGTTTATATTTTATTTCATTTTGTGCATGTTATTCTGACTGGTTCTTATTAAGCCACAGGTACTACTGTGACTGGTTCTCACTGAGTTCCTAATAATAATGATTACTGTAGAATCACTGCTATCATATCCATCCATCCGTTTTCCAAACCGCTTATCCTACTGGGTCGCGGGGGGGTCCGGAGCCTATCCCGGAAGCAATGGGCACGAGGCAGGGAACAACCCTGGATGGGGGGCCAGCCCATCGCAGGGCACACTCACACAACATTCACTCTCACATGCATTCCTATGGGCAATTTAGCAAGTCCAAATAGTCTCAGCATGTTTTTCGACTGTGGGGGGAAACCGGAGTACCCGGAGGAAACCCCACGACGACATGGGGAGAACATGCAAACTCCACACACATGTGACCCAGGCGGAGACATGAACCCGGGTCCCAGAGGTGTGAGGCAACAGTGCTAAACTGCTATCATACCTACATCTCAATTGCAAACAAGCACATCACCTGTAGGCTGTTGTAGAAAGACAAGAGTTCTGTTCCAATCGGATTCATGCACAGCGGTGAGCGCCAGTAGTTGCTTCCCTTGGCCTGCGTTGCATCGCCCACAAAGTGCCACGCTAATAGACAGGGCCGCTATGACTGACACAGCGTGTTATTGGATCAGGATGTCTTAAGCTGCCCTGATCACAATGTCGGTTCAGCCCGCAGCAGAAACAGCAGCAGGGACAGCCATGGCTTTGTCACTTAAGCAGTGGCTCTCACAGGTGGAGCTCAGAGGGCCGCCGATTTGGCCAGGCACCCCCAGTCCGTCATTAAGCTGGCAGATGCAAAGTCAGTGCCATTGCTATGCGAAGGCCTGCAGGTGTCCCGTGTCCCCCCCCCCCAAACACTTCTGCTGCAATGCAGACTCAGCTGTGCCACTCAGGTGTTTAATAACCGGCATCCTTAGCACTGTGTGGGGCCCTGGGCAAGTAGGGAGGCCATGCAGGCTTTGAATCCTGATGACAGTGGATCCAAGGTGATGGTTGCTGCACCAGCTACACTGAGCAATGAGGATTGTGTAGGGATACACAGACTCATTCAGCTTTGTGAAGGAACAGATTTGGAAGATCTAGTGACTTGCCACTATGTTTTTAGCTTCAGTATTGTGTCCATGGGTATATTTGGTAATGTTTTACTGTCCCCTCATTTGGCATGACAGCAAGAAAGCATGCATTTAACAATGTGTGTATCACTGAAACAGTAACAATGCAGAACACAGAGAAGTGGCTGGTAATGAATCTGACTCATACAGGGGGGTCATCTGCCATCTACGGTACCTAACTTGCATCATGAACCGACCTTCATCTGTCATTCATGTGAACGACATCCTGGACTATCAGCATGGGTAAGGTGACCGGTCTTGTTATGTACTCTATAGAGAAAGAGGATGGATGACATTCAAGAAAGAAATAAGTATGTGTGTGAGGGAAAACACCAACATAATGGGAAATGCAGGCACACAATGCAGATGAAAGGAAGGAACAGACTGGGAAGACACCAGCACACTAGGTGGAAACTGCAACCCGCCATATGGAAATGGCAGCACACCAGGGCAATGATTACACGCAGCAGCGGTACAGCAGAATTACCAACATGTAAGACAACGTTTCAAAGGTAAAACTTCAACACGCCCAGGGAACAAAGATAAACACGTACTTATAGAAGATGTCTACACCCATGCATAGAAAGGGGAAACAGCCCAAACCGCAGGAAATGGCCAAAAGCAAGGGCACTGGCTCATAAAGGAATGGGAGCCACCCACACAGCGCTGCGGATCGTCCTTGGCTTTCTGCTGCATAACGGGGGAATCCCGGGATCTTTAATGTTTCATAGGCATCCCCTGATGTTTTTAATCAGCGTACTTGGCTGTGACAAGACACCCACTACAGAAATGTGAAGAAATGCCCGCGTGTTTCATTCACAGCTCACCTCACAGCACAGCCAGGTACCCAGAAGCTGCAGTCCCCACTTTCATGAAATCTACACACTGGCCCACACTGAATCACGGTAAACAGACCTGAGGTATTCTCCCCCTTTAGGAATGGCAGGTGAAGCGGAAGTGGAAGCAGAACTGTCTCTGTGATAGCAGCCCTGGAACTGCAGCCCTGGCACTGCAGCCCTGGCACTGCAGCACTGATGCTGCAGGGACTGTCACAAAGTCCTGGTTATGACAAATACATCAGTAGCAGGGAGCTTACACTGTCATCCATTTACTAGATATCAGCTAAACTCCGATGCTTTGCTGAAGACTTTCACTCATACTTTCACCCATTGTATAATGTATTTTAATTTGTGGCCCTACTGCCCAATATTTGGTATAAAAATGGGATTTATATAAATAGATTATATAAATAAACAATGCCATAAAGACAATAACGCAAGAAAGCTATTAGCGATTACATCACACTGTTGACTGCACGTTAGGGAAATTGTCAGGCGGGTATGTAGGAGGTGTGAGAACGGCCACGGGGGGCGGGGACAATCCGCCCTCAGTCATAACAAACGGATTCAGGCCTGACCGCTACGACAGCCTGTACTGCTGCCTACCGCCACCGTACGTCCCAGCTACGACCGGAACTTAGCAACAGCAACGAAATATGCCAATAGGCGACTCCTGAAAATAAACTGGAAGTGCTTATAGGCATAAAAATTCTAACAATGTACTGAATGCAGCACGCAATGATTTAAAAGCAGGTTGCAAAGTTTTTACAACCTAAAGCAGCAGCATAGTTATGTTTACATACTAGTTCACTTTAAACTTAATGAACAGTTCCCTTTTGTCCTAAATAGAGCCAGAAGGGTCTCATTCGAACCCTTCCCAGCAACACAAGTTAAAAGAGCTCAGCGCTATTTAAGCCCCTAAATCACCGCGAACAAACCTCATTCCCAGTGCGCAAACCTGCAGAAAAGCTGTGCTGCAGTTAGTGGGTGTTTAAACGAAATTGTCAGGAAAAGTAAAACAATTTTCATAAATTATGAGTAACCGAGAACTTTACGGAAAGTCTTTGTGGAAAATTGAAAATAAATTATTTCAGTAAAGTATCCCGATGCCTTATAACCATAAAACATTCCTGCCGAACTTTAACAAACCGTACGCTAGAAAGCCTAGAAATCAGATTTATGACACCCGATCCCTCAAGGTTGCATCTTATTGTCAAGCTTCAGACACCACTGTTTTACAGAGAAATATCCTAATGCTTATTCTGTTAAGATTACAAATACACTATCTATAGATGACCAGCAGTTGCCTAATCACAATTTGAATCAAGCTTTTACATTGAACTTAGACATGTTTCTGCAGATGAAACAGATCCCGATTCGCAGTTTTAATCATTATATAAAGCAAGTTAAACGCAGCATTATTGGGATCCCAGATCCTCACAGCTGTTATATGCTTTTCAAGTCTGGAGCATATAGATCCGACTTAGACCAGTAGCATCTGGATCAGCGTAACAGGCTCACCTGCAGGAAACGGTGATCTCTACTTTGGTGGCAGGGATGCTGCCCGTCCCTGGATCGAACTCGCACACTGAAGCCATGTCCTCCGATTTGTCCATAACGCCGCCGTACATGCGCTCCGGGACTCGGGGCCGCTCCGCAATTCGCACAGTCCTGTGCTGGTCGAGTCCTTGAGTATAGATAATCTAACTGCAAACCACCGAGTATCGGAGAGAACCACGGAGTAATAGGAGAGAAGATGCGCCTAGCGAATTACAAGCGAGCCTCACATTAAAGTGCTTCTGTAACCTAAAATAGCTGTAGGAAAGAAGGTAGCGATCCACGTTCGGTAGTAAGTTATGCAAAAAAGGAAGAGTGGCCCGATACTTCGCCGTCTTTTCCGCAAATAAAGCTATTTTCGTGCAGCGCAGAGTCCAGAGAGCAAAAACTGCGAAGCCCACCCCTTTCTGCATTCTTGTACATGCTGCTCGCTTCTGCCCGTTATTGCAGCTGTCCCTGTTGATTATCTATAGCTATTAATCAATTGCCAGAACTCATTTCCCTTCGCGAACGTTATTATTTGTGCGGGGTAAAAAAAAAGATTAACAACTTCGACGCAGCACGTATAAATTAGATTAAAATATATTCTAGGGAGTAATTTTAGCGTAGCTGTTTTCAAAACCTGAGAAAGCGCTGACTTGATATTTGGCATGAATAAATGTTTGTGTTTTTGACAGATTATTCATGTCATTTTCAATACACATTTTTATAATAATACCTCGTAAAATAATTATTCCGTCTTTAGTACTATGCAGAAGAATCAGAACTCGTTGGAATCCTCATTCAACAACATTTTTAAACCGGTATCATGTTTTGTTGCCCAACCTCAAACAGCATGGCGTGAAACGCGGAACGCTAAGCGACACTTCCAGTCGTGCTGCCGTGCAGCCATTCAGCACCTGGACAGCTCACATGTGCTCACTTTGTAGCATCGTTCAATACCGTGTACTGAACACCAGGACAAAGTCCAATAATAACCATATTCCCGACGTTTAGTAATGCTTTGATCACCAATAAAAAAAACAAAGCTTTGCTTTACTTGAACTTCTGGACCAGAACGAAATTGCTTTAGGCTACCATATTGGGACTATGGGCAATTGTGTGTGTGGAAGTAGCCTGTTTGTGTGTGTGTGTGTCAGTGTGGCTTCGGGCATTGGGAGCTCTGGAAACAAATAATGCATGGCAAGATAACGGAATTAGCATGATAATATTTTCCTGACGCTGAAGATATTGTCTTATCTATGGGGTCCGTCTCACGGACAGATTTATTTTAGTAAGTCGATTGCCTGACAAATATCCATTTATTCCGCATGCATTGTTATGAACATCATGCAATTAATCCATACGCAGTGACAGCTGTCAAGGAAATTTATATTTAGGAAAAACATGAAAATGAGTAACGGGAATTGGGATCTTTCTTTGAATGTTCAGTAACAGCATAATCGAATGACAAACTGAAACCAGAGAACTCGTGCGCAAAAGTTTCGATTATGTATATTCGATATACAGAAACTGCATCTGCCGGAGACAGCCAAATGGAATACAACGTTTCTGTTTCTGCAGGTTACATTAGCGGTAGTAAAAGCGCGATAATATTATTGTTTGTATTGTATTGTTCCTTGCGATGTCTGCAATGTCGGACTGCTATAAGGAAACCAAAGAGTTCTTATATGCAGTTGCTAATGTTCCCCGTTAACATCGAACATTCCAACTACTCTTTATTAAGCCAAGTAACAGTCATCCATCCATTATCTATTGCTTTTCTGGGTTGGGTCGTGGGGGCAGCAGTCTAAGCAGGGAAACCCAGACTTCCCTCTCCCCGGCTACTTCATCCAGCTCCTCTGGGGGAATTCCAAGGTGTTCCAAGGCCAGTCAGGAGACATAGTCTCTCCTGCATGTCCTGGGTCTTCCCCGGGGCCTCCTCTCAGTGGAACATGCCCGAACACCTCACCAGGGAAGCGTCCAAGAGGCATCCTGACCAGATGCCCGAGCCACCTCATCTTGCTCCTCTCGATGTGGAGGAGCAGCGGCTCTACTCTGAGTCCCTCCTGAATGACCAAGCTTCTCCCCCTCTCTCTAAGGGAGAGCCCAACCACCCTGCGGAGGAAACTCATTTCGGCTGCTTGCATTTGCGACCTCGTTCTTTCAGTCACTACCCACAGCTTGTGACCGTAGGTGAGGGTAGGACCGTAGATCGAATGATCAAATCGAGAGCTTTGCCTTTTGACTCAGCTCCTCCTTTACCATGACGGACCAATGCAGCGCCCGCATCACCGCTGACGTCGCACTGATCCGCCTGTCAATCTCCCACTCCATCCTTCCCTCACTTGTGAACAAGACCCAGAGATACTTAAAATCCTCCACTTGGGGAAGAACCCCCTCCCTGACCCGAAGAGAGCACTCCACCCTTCACTGGCTGAGGACCATGGTCTTGGATTTGGAGGTGCCGATTTTCATCCCAGCCACTTCACACTCGGCTGCGAACTGCTCCAGTGAGAGCTGAAGGTCACAGTTTGATGAGGCCAACAGAACCACATCATCTGCAAAAAGCCAGATCCTGAGGTCACCAAACCAGACACCCTCAATGTCCTGGCTGCGCCTAGAAATTCTGTCCATAAAAGTTATGAAAAGAATCGGTGACAAAGGACAGCCTTAGCGGAGTTATGTTTAAATTCAGTGGGACCCTTTTCTAGTGTAATGTCATGGCCCTCATTCATTTTTCTGGGGCACTGACTGTCACATTCTGCCTGCCATGTCCACCTGACCCTCCTGTGTCCTCCCTGGGGTGACCCTAATAAGCCCCACCTGTTACTCGTTTGTCTTACCTTTCCTTCCTAACCCTCCTGTTAATTACTCCCAGCTGACTCTCATTAGCTCCCTTGTCAGTCTCATATACAAGTGCTCCCCTGTCCCAGTCATTAATGTTGTTTCTCCTGTCAGCCTTTGACTTTCCTCATTGTGATTTTCTTGTTTTATTCACTCACAGTCCAATTTGTTTCCATTCGTTTAAATTTAGTGCATTAAAACCATTTTGTTTGTCAAAACACCTTACCTCGAGTCCTTCGTCTTGAAAGCTGTGACACTGACAAAGGTCTTTATAAACCCCCAGAAAGAACAAGTGCATTTTTCGCTTGTTTCCCTGGTAAACCATTATAACACTGCTGTTTTTTTAAATTTCATTTGTTATCAGATATGGATGACCTAATGATGCTTTTATAATATAAACATGAATCTTCAAAAAAAAAAAAAAAAAAAAAAAAGAAAAGAAAAATGAACTGCTAGCAGTTTTATTAACCACAATTAAAGGTATGTACTGTAGAGGTTTGGTTCTATTAATGTCCTGATGGTACCACCTATTTTCACATCAGGCACAAAACAGCTTTAAAGCAAAAAAGGCAATATACCAATAACCAATCGTGGCTGCACTTTACAGCAATCCCCTGGGGCACAAACAGAAGGGCTCTATTCCATAGCCTTACATCTGTCAATCAAACCCAGGGAAAGACAGATGCCTTGTATTTCCGCCCCAACACAGAGGCTTTCAGCTCTCCTTTATGTTTTTCCCTAATGCGGAGCTATCAAAATGTGCATCTATAACTATCCTGGCTCACCAGCTCAGATGCTTTCAGCGTCACCACAGTAAGGAAGCCGTAACACCGATTTATTTGTGGTGCCGTGGAGAATGGAGTGCTGAGCGCAGTGTCATGGCTGAGTCTCCCTGCATACTTCCATGGTTGCCTTTCTCTAGAAAAACAGGAATAAAAAACAGGAATAAAAATGCACAAAAATATTGGAAATACTGTAATAATACATACTACGTACTATCAATCATTCATCGCCATTGGTTTTATGAATCAATTCAGTCCACCTGTCCCACGTTTGTTCCTGGAGTTTCTTATATTGGTGTTATGCTTGTTTAGCTCACAATAAACCCAGACTGAGGACCGTATATCAGCCTAAGACTCACAGGAGATAATTAAGTCCAACTTAAAAAGCCCTATTTTCCTAGGTGGTTCAGCTTTCATTCGTCTGTTCTGTCTTGGTTTATTCTGTCTTTGGTTGTGTTTATCACCTTAGTGCTTCTTAATCTGTTAGCCATTTATTTTCTTATGTTTTCCTCATAGATTTTGCTATTTGCTGTTTGTGTTACCTTGAGTTTATTGTGCAGTACTTCAGTTGACACCTGTTGTCTATTCTATATGAATAAAGATGACTTGATCTGACATGACATGAGTAGTTTTGATTTCTTGTTTTCCCTGTTTCTTAAACTAGAGTTGTCTCCATTGAAATATATTTATGTTTTGTGCAATTAAAAATACTTTCCTTCAATAAAACTTTAATTCAAGTTCACACCCAAAATGACCTGATCCTTCCCTATAAGCACCAAGCAGCATTTTACCATACAGTCAAACTTGCTTTAAATGGCGCCTAAAAAGCCAAGTGTGTCCATCTTTATGTACTAAAACATAACCATGGACAGACCCTAAACCATGAGCGTGTCAAATTCCAGTGCCCTTATTTTTAATAACTTATGTAATCTGAAGTTTACTAAAAGGTACTTGCACCCATATCTGGCACTGGTGTAGTCACACCCAAGACAAAACAAAAATAAAAATAAAAACTTCACTAGCAGCAGAATTTGCCGATCCTCTGTAAGATGAAACATCCCAGGAGAGAAGAGCAGAGAACAGTTACATCCGAAGGGTCGCAGGCCAGACAGAGAATCTCTGCAAAGTTCTAGTCCCAGTGTCACAACACAAAAAGAAGAAAATTATAGTATTCAGATTTTGGCAGCACTGCTGTGGTCTTTCAAGAACATGATACACTGAGAATGTCATACAGCTAGCATTGGTCACTCTGCTGTTGCTGCTGTTTATTCTTCACTTGCCTGCGCATCACTCTAACCCCAACCCCAACACTTCTTGAGATCCCTGACTGCTCTTGTTTGATCTCTGAAGAATCAAACACACACACACACACACACACACACACACACACACACACACACACACACACACACACACACACACACACACACACACACACACACACACACACTTATAAACCGAGATGAACATTGAAGGTATAACAAAGGTTGCCTTTACAATAAGGCCATGTATGTGGTTGAGGAAGTAGACCCTAACTGCAGCCCACAGGGAGAACTGGCAGACACCTGAGTTGCGGTTGTTGGCATGCAGACAGACTTAGCAGCGTAGCCATGGAGATGAACGATCAAGGTAGCTGTTGAGGTTCCGCCCCCCTCCCCCAATGGCCCTGGACACCTGTCAGCCCATGGGAGAAACACGGAACCCCATAATTTGGCGCTGGCAGCCACTGTGTGAGTCAATCACCAGAGCTCCCAATGCCAAAGCCACACTGACACACACACAAACCGTTATAAACATCATTCACAGCAGATCAGCATTATGCAGACCAAGGTTCCAGCACTACCTGTCATTCCTTTTCACAAGTGATGGACCTGTTGCTCATTTTTAAAACCCTTTCCCTACTCACTGAAGTACACAGAAAAGCAGATCATCAATAGCAATAGCATTCTCCTCTTGCAGGTGGTTCTGAAACAGTCACAAAAGTAGTAAAAAGGAATGTGTTACTGAGAGGAGTGCGCAAACCTTCTGTGTCCTTCCCAAAGACAGAAGGAAACTGTTCAGCAATATAAACAAAATGTATGCAGCAATTAAATTACCCAGATAAACATCACACTTTACTTGACTTATAGATATTCATCCATCAGACGCAAGAATTACCGTGGTGATTCTCTCTATGCTTCATGGAGATCTTCATGGAGATTTTCCCTGAGAATCCCCCATAGCCTCTTTCACAGGAATTCCGCAGCTGCAGACCGCCATACCTTTAGTCTCATTCTCAACGGCAGTTCCATAGATTAAAGCTTTCCAACTCAGTGCTCAGGGACCCCCAAATAGTCCACGTCTTTATTCCCTCTCAGCTCGCTGTGCGTCGCAGGGTGGGACACACTACCCTTGATTACACAGATACAGTCATGAGAAGCCATTCCTCCTTACTGAAATTGACAGGTTTCATTAATATAAACTGCAGATCCTTTAAGGAACCGTCTTATTATATGACATAACATTATTATGATATGCATCTACAAAACTTGTCCTGAGAAGTGACTATATACCCAACTCAAGCGATCTGGCCTGAGCACCATCACACTCTCCCCAGCCAGGACTCAAAGCAGACACCCCTGGGTGGATACAGGCAGTACTCAAAGCTCTGGCCTGAGCACCATCACACTCTCCTCAGCCAGGACTCAAAGCAGACACCCCTGGATGGATACAGGCAGTACTCAAAGCTCTGGCCTGAGCACCATCACACTCTCCCCAGCCAGGACTCAAAGCAGACACCCCTGGATGGATACAGGCAGTACTCAAAGCTCTGGCCTGAGCACCATCACACTTTCCCCAGCCAGGACTCAAAGCAGACACCCCTGGATGGATACAGGCAGTACTCAAAGCTCTGGCCTGAGCACCAGCACACTCTCCCCAGCCAGGACTCAAAGCAGACGCCCCTGGATGGATACAGGCAGTACTCAAAGCTCTGGCCTGAGCACCATCACACTCTCCCCAGCCAGGACTCAAAGCAGACGCCCCTGGATGGATACAGGCAGTACTCAAAGCTCTGGCCTGAGCACCATCACACTCTCCTCAGCCAGGACTCAAAGCAGACGCCCCTGGATGGATACAGGCAGTACTCAAAGCTCTGGCCTGAGCACCATCACACTCTCCCCAGCCAGGACTCAAAGCAGACGCCCCTGGATGGATACAGGCAGTACTCAAAGCTCTGGCCTGAGCACCATCACACTCTCCCCAGCCAGGACTCAAAGCAGACACCCCTGGATGGATACAGGCAGTACCTAAAGCTCTGGCCTGAGCACCATCACACTCTCCCCAGCCAGGACTCAAAGCAGATGCCCCTGGATGGATACTGGCAGTACTCAAAGCTCTGGCCTGAGCACCATCACACTCTCCTCAGCCAGGACCCAAAGCAGACGCCGGTACAAATCTTAACAAATATACAACATTCCCTCTCTCATAACGCATCACAAATACATTAATTCCCAAAGCTAACACTAATCTTTAAATTTCATTAGGCCGTCCAGTTGATATGCCTTTCCCTTCACAAAGGATTCTAACTGTCAGCTTTATCTTCATTAATAAAACAACAAGCTTATCTGATTCAACCATGAAGCCCTAATTATATTATACCTATATACCAACCATTCTGGACTGGGATATGAGACTTTTGAATTCATAGATTGCATGACAAATTGTAACAGTTGCTGGTTAAATTTTTACCTGGATGACAGGTAAATTGGCCACGACAATTTATGTTGATGAGGCATCAGGATGAATTCAAAAGAGGTTTCTGCGCCATGCTAACGAAGAGGACAGTGCCAATGAGTTCAGCAAGCTTATTTGGACTGGTCTGTCCTAATAATGCTATGAAGAGGCATCATGGGAAATAAAAGCAGAATGGCAACAGAACTGCTGAGAAAAGCAAGATCCCTAAATTTTCTCTATTTTACACACACACGTCGGGTATACCTATCCTTATGGGGCCCGCTCATTCACTTCTATGGGAAAAATGCTAACGCTAACTATGACATCCTTAAAACGTTAAAAACAAAAGCAAGATGGTTCAGTGGTGCATGTTTCTTCCATCCATTATGCTACAGGGACACTGGTGGGAAATGCAGTCTATCCCAGTCCAGGGGACATGCAAACACACCATCTCACGCTACGGACAATCCAGGGACACCAATCAGCCTAACTGAAGGTCTTTGGATTGTGGGAGGAAACCCACATGACACATGGAGAACATGCAACTCCACACAGATCGGAATGGGGAATCTACAGTGTGAAACAACAGTGCTACACACCAAGCCACCCCTGTACAGCCAATGTTAACTCTGATGTGATAGTCATAGCTCATGATACCTTTCATTTTTATACCCTTTCATACCCAGATACAGCCGATGGAGAAGTAATTTCTTCTTGAAATGGCAATCTGGAGTAATCTAAACAGGATGTCTGAAGAACCTGAAAACAGCTTGCAGTGGGGAAGAGATTCATACTTGCTGCAGCATCGTTATTCAAAATAATTGATCCTAACTCGAAAGTCAGCAAGGCCCTCATCCTTCATTGGTATTTGTGGGTAATTTCATAAACCCCCCAAGAACAGCCATTTATGTAAAGAAGGTAGGAGAAGCGTTCTGGGCCCAGTAAGACATAGAATCACAGAATCAGGTGACAGGAGAACCATCTCCAAAGGGTGTGCTTATGAAAGGTCTCCTCTTCAAGTGGTTAATGTGACACAAAATCCAGCACAAAAAGTAAAGGAGCCATTTGTTTATTCTTAACCCACCCAAATTTGTTTTCAAACGCCCAAGCAGTATATCTGTCTGGCAGGCTGGTCCACGTCACTCCATATTCCCAAAGTACGACAAGAACCTTTCAGTGGCTTGCAAAAGTACTCACCCACCTAGAAAGTCATGACAATTGTCTGGAGTCTAAAATGTAATTGTTTTGTCATCTGCATTGCTACTTTGGGTTCAATTCCTGTTCTTCAAAAGTGCTCTATAAACAAACATCTACAGAAAATGGGTTATTATTACTTTGGAAATGTATTACTGTTTCTGCATATGAATTCACAATAAAAAAACTGAATGGACAGATGTGTACAATTCTTTTATCATGCAAACAATGACGACGACGTTCACAGGGGTTGAATAATTTTGCAAGCCACTATAAGCGACATGCCTGTTTATGGGTTTATTTGAGTCCATTTGTGGTATAAACCTCTTTGGGGGAGGAGCTGGGGGAGAGCAAAGAATGAACAAAGAGATGGCCGATATAGACCAGCAAGCAGTCCAGTGAGGCCAGTCATCTGGAGTAGAATGCATAAACGGAGTCTTGAGCCTAGGAACCCAGGCTGGAAGGCAGCCGGTACAAAAACACCTGATGAAGTTTGTCCCAGCAGAACTTTTAAACACCTGTTCCCTACCCCTCTCTGACTCAACTATGCAAACACCCAATCAGCACTACATCGCGCACTTCAGACAATAACCACTGCAATAAGAAATACCATTCAAATTCATCTGAAGTCATTATGGAGCATGACAGAAAAGTGACATTTAATGACAAACCTGCATTTGCCTGCTATTTACAGAAACCAGTCAGTGCGCATATAAAAAGATAAATTGTTATTGCTTCTAAAACATTGTGCGTTCTACAAAGGATCTGCGAGTCTGTTAATCTGACACACAAAAATGACACCTGCTCAGTCATGTAATCGTATGTCGCAGACATGGTGGTAAAGTCTTTCAACATTCTTAAGGAGTTTATCAGATATTTTCTTTAAAATGCTGAAAGGTCCAATGGCCAGAATGTCTCTTCTGAACTGATTTCATAAAACATCTAACCTCCGGAAGCCAATTTGACTGAGAACATCAGCTGAAGATGTTACACACAGGTTGATGTTCACATTGTGCAGGGAAAGGCTCCTTTGCTGTTCTAGGGCCTGTTTTGTGTTCCTCACCATAATAGACTGATTTGCTAATTTGAGGTCAGTGTAATCCTGCCAATTGTGCACTGACAGATTTGGGATCCCTCTTGCGGAGAATAGTAGACACATGAGATGCCAGTTTATGTTCCAAGAGAGATTCAGATGACCAGATGTGTTTGTATTGATTTGCTCCCTCTCTTTGTTCCTGGCAATTGTATATATTTGTATTGCTGTGACACAGCAAAATGCCAGGACAGTGATGCCCCTGTGTACATGATTTGGATTTTTTTGTCTTTCTTCCAATTGAACCTGCAGCAAATTCTCTGTCGCATGATTGTGCTCACCAAGCTGCCAGAGATGTCCTAACCCTATTCCCTAGTGTAGATGTGTGTCCCCAACCAGAGTAAGTGGTGTCACCGGACACAGCCAGTTGATTAAATGACTTAGGGTCGTGCTGCCGAGTCTCTCAGCCTGATTGGCTAACCTGGGATGAGTGTTACTGAGCCAATAGCAGGATGGTCTTTGGCGTGCACTGACGAATGAGAGATTCCCATCGCCGGCTTGGCTAACCTCACCCTCTGCTGCTCCAGTTGGGAATGAAGAGCCCAATGGAGACAGAGTGACACCCAATACCATCACACATATAACTGCTTCTCTGCGTCTTGCTGCCTTCCAATTTCCACCAGCTGGGGTCACACATAATGTGCTCCCATGCAATTTCCACAGGGAGCAGGAAAACAAAACCCATTAAAAGCCAAGTGCCAGAGCACGTACAAGCCGCACTGCACGCTGCCGCTGTGCCACAGTGGCACCCTATTTCACACCCGGAGCCGCAACTCCTAGAGTGTAAGAGGGCGGCCGAGCTAGAGGGGCTCAACGCACTCACACACGCAGACATCAATACACGCAAACACACACGCAGACATCAATACACGCAAACACACGCAGATATAAAAACACGCATACGCAGATAAACGCAGACATAAAAACACATGCAAATATACACACACAAACACACATATCCATACAGACACACATCCATAGGCACACACACAGCCAGGCAGAGACACACACACACATACAAACACCCATAGACCGACAGACAGACAATTGTGAACACATGAACAATAGCGGACCACAGGGCAGTCACCAGGGGCAGATGGTCGGGGGGACTGCAGGCAAATGGATCCCAGACAACATTTTAAATTCTGGGAAATTCCAAAGAATGCATCTGATGGACACTACGCTGTCCCATAAGGCCACTGGACCTGCACCAGAAGGACTGGTTCTGGTTTTTCATTGAGTTTTTAGCAGTTTCACAGGGGTTAAGCTATGTCATTCCTACACATCTGGGTCAGGTAATGTGAGACAGTGTGTTATCAGAGTTCAGCAGAATGAATGACACAATGGTGATTTATTTTTGCCAAATAAAAACATGTTACACAAAATAAAAGCACTATAGACCATAAACGACACCTGCTAATGTTAAACATGCACCTTAACGCCATTCACTCCAACACATCACTTATACTCTTAATCTGCACCCCCTGTTGGACTAAACCATGTGGTGCATGGACATTCGGGACGAGCACAAAGTAGAGGTACTCCTCCGCATCGAAAGGACCAAGCTGAGGTGGTTCTGGTATCTATCTGGGATACCTCTGGTATCAAATCTAGGATGCCTCCTTGGGCATGGTGAACTGGAACTGGAATTATACATCTCGGCTGGCCTGGTATTGGTAGGTGGCTGGTGAGAGGGAGGTCTGGGCATCCCCGCACAGACTACTGCACCTACTAACTGACCCCAAATAAGCAACGGATAATGGATGGAGGATTGATGAGAAAAAAAAAAATCTAAAATGGATAAAATCTAAATGAAAGGAGAGATTATGGAAAGGACAGGAAACAAACAGGCAGTTTGGATCGGCATCCAAAAAATCAGAGATAACAGACAGAGACCTGTGCCTTCCGATGACGCCCCAGACAGAGACCAGTGCCTTCCGATGACGCCCCAGACAGAGACCAGTGCCTTCCGATGACGCCCCAGACAGAGACCAGTGCCTTCTGATGACGCATCAGAAAGACAATGCACAGATACGTCTATGTATCTAAATAAAGGAGCATCTTGAGGCATCTTCAGTTCATTAACTAAAAGGTATTACGTAATGTAATACAGTTTAAACAAATAAGAAAGTTTTAATTATGTTGATTTCTGACCTACATCTGTTGTGGACTGCTGTGTGAATGCATATATTTCACAGATTTTCAAATAATACTTTGAGATTTTACTGATCTGCACAGATGCCCGCAGCTGCATCAGGCTGCCCGTCACCATGGAGAATGTCTGAAGACCGGCAGCCACTCCTGTGACCTGCTGCACAGCTCTGGCAACAAAGGCACCGCTGACTCCTGGTCAGGGCGGCAAAAGAGAGCTGGATGTGTGGAGGCTGCATTAAGACGGACTGGGGTCTGCAGGCACTGCTGTCGAGAGTGCCAGTGAGGTGGAAGGATAAAGGTGTTTCCTCTTAGCCCTCCTGTCAGCAGCTCTGCTCTGCACACAGACACATATAGACACGCATGCATTCACACATCACATCTGCCTATGATACCATAGATAGTAACTGATGGGACAGACAAACCACAACTTTAAAATACCCTCAGGTTAAATGTGGGTAAAGACTGCATTCCATGTTGTGCTCAAAAGTGGTGCTCAGGAAATTCAGTAATGGTTCCAGTAATGGTCTACTTCACAGCCGCATAGCTCAGACAGCATACACTATGGCTTCAGGTCATCAGCAAATATAGCCAAAGACTTTGGTAAAGCTGAACAACCTTTCTCTAGTTTGTTATGGACTCGCACACTATTTGGGGTGACCCTACCTTCTAGAGATAGGCTCCAAACTTGCCCTGGGCTGGAGAAAGCTGTGAATGAAAGATGGATTACCAAACAGAACCTCAGGAAAAGCAGACAGTCCTCCTTTCACTTTATAAAAGCAGCACTATAAAAGCGATACATATTCAATTGAAGAGCAACATACATCTGTCCTCTATCCAGAGCTGCAGGGTGTTTAGACCCCAGTCCAGTGAGCACTTTGTGAGCACTAGACCTTCATTCATTTAATTCACAAAAAATTCACAATGGCAACAGTAGCTAAAATTTGCTCTTACCTTTTATGACCTTTCTGAGTGATGGTTCAGAAAGCCTCACAAAAAGAACATATAACCTTAATATGAAATACAAGTTATTTTTTAGTGCAGACATAGGACAACAGACATGCAATGATAGCAAGTAGGCAGAAGCGTGGGGCTGTTAAGTTCCTTCAAAGATAACATTTGGTGGACGCAGTTTGCTGCACGCTTGCTTTGCACATCTGAATAACCGGTTAGATGCAGTATATGGGAAGAACGTCACTCAACTCAAAGTTCACACTAGGGCTGCCGCGATTAGTTGACATGGTCGATGACATTGACATCTATATTTTAAAATTTATTTAGTTTTAATGAAATTACCTATATGATTTCTAAAACACCGCAATCCATTATAACAAATGTTTTCTTTTAATATCACTATGTAATTATAGGAGTAGTTCAGATTATCACTAAACAAAAAGGTTGTACACTGTGCAACGTTTCCATGGCATACTAAGGCAGCACTAGCACCATACATGAATACCTGAAGGGAAAACACACAGGGGCTATTTTGGATGATGGACCGCCAGAAAAGGCAAAACCCCACCATAAATGTTGTCCATTATTGTTTATTAAATGACCATTATTACGGAGAGCTTCTTAATATCTTTTGTCCTTGAGGCTGCTAAATACACTCATTATGAAAGCCAAGAAGTTGTCTGATTGCTACCATAGAATCTTCATTAAATAAGTTGTGAAAATGCTTAGGCTAAAATCTGATGTTGACGGTGCCAGTGTGCGCGTTGGACTTTCTGGGACCAGCGTCGTTATAGTAAACTGAAATAAAAATGAAAACTTTAATCTGCAAAAAGTACCACAGCACCACTAACATTTTTTTTGCCTTGTTTAACCACAGTATCTCCTCCTCCGACAGATGTTGATACTAATCTGTCCATTCCTTATCACTTGTGTTTTTATTTATTAAGCATGATGATACGCCAAATTTATACAGATTACTAACTTTTGGGCATCAAAATATGCACCTCATTAATTTTTAGGCATACTACTGAATGTGGCAAATCATTGCTAATGGTAATTTAACACGGTGATTTTGCCTTTTCTGGAGGCCCAGATTAGCGCCTGTGTGTGTTTTCTCTTCTGCTGCACATGCACAGTGCTAGTACCGCCATAGTATGTCATCACACTTTGCGCAGTGTAAAACCATCTTTTGGTTTTACGATAATCTGAACTTCTAATATTAATTAATAATATTAAAATGAAAACATATGTTATTATGAACTGAAGCGTTTTAGAACTCATAAAGGTAATTTTATAAAAATTATTTTAAAACTATGCATTGATGTAAAACATTTATGCCAAAACATTTCCAGCATTAACGTCATCGACTACGTCAAGTAATAGCGGCAGTCCTAGTTGCATGCTATCATATTGAGTTTTACTACAACATAGCTTTGATGACATGTAGCTGCATGTCACGACCGTGGGCGAGCAAGGCGATGATCGTGCGGGTCGGCTGGTAAGGAGGCAGGTAAACAGGTGGAAATCGGGGCTGAACACGGGGTTTATTGGGGTAAAGGGAGCAGGAGACATTCACCACACCGAATACACACCAGAACCACAATGACGGACCAGGCAAACAGGAAAGAGCAGGACTTAAATAAGACAAGACTAATCAAAGTAATCGAACACAGCAGGAGACGATCAGGGAAGCACACGTGGGTAATCAGGGGGCGTGGCACACACGAGGAGCTTACGAGCCAGGTATCACATTGCGGTTCATGAATTTGCTAATTTTAGGCTAACTCTCAGTTCTATCACTTTCCGTTAGTACTCCAAGACAAAAGTACAACTTAAACATATATAGTGATTTTTTTAACCACAAAAATATATCATTTTTGAGCATATAACCAATAGTTTCTTTAAAATACACTTATTTGAGGGAAACAAGACAACTACTTGAAATGATTTTCAAATGACATTTAAACAGTTTCATGAGGTTTTGGTAACAGGACTGAGAAAAATGCAGTCATACTCCACTTAAAAACCTCATTTAAAAAAAAGTTGCCCGATATAAACCAATGCACATTTTTAACAGTTAAATATCTGTATTATCTAGATTAAGTGTTGAAACATGCAAATGGAACCGATTCAGTGGAATCACCCCTAAGCATTTGAAAATAATGTTTTAGTTTAAGACTTGTAGCAGAGCCCTCTGGGAATACACATAGAGGAGTACTATAGTTACCTAGTACTGTAGTGAGTGTATCTCAGGATACTCTCTCCCCCCCCCCCCCCCCCAATAACCTTTTTTCTAAATCTACTTGTCTCCCATTTTCATACACATTTATGGGGACTGAGCCCCCTAGGGATCACAACCTAGAATCTGCCCTGTTTTAGACACTGTTTTTCCCCTGTCCTTGCCAACGGGTTTATTTGCAAAGGTAGTCCAAATCCCCGTCTGTGTCAGATCTGTAGTAGACAGATAAGTACGATGTAAAAAGCTACACACTATTGTCATCCAGCCAAAAACAAGCAAAAAGTAAACCAACACGATCGTTCAGCTGTATTAAGGAAGAGAGAGAATTTTAAAAGCAGAAAAAGGGCTTATGCACCCTCTGGTGGCAGTAAAGAGGAATTATTTTGTGCATCTGTATTAGTTACTCTTTTGAGGGGAAAAAGTTATGATGAATAAATTGACAATATATCTTTCCATCTTCAAGCTGCTTTGACAGATCTGCCCAGCAAATGCATTGCAGCGTTGTGCTAATGGCATGACACACACTCACACATTATGGGCAATTTAAAGACGGAAATTCATCTAACAAAATGCTTTTGGGCCATTGGAGAAATCCTAGACAACACGGGAGTGAGATCTAAACCCCAATCCAGGAAGCGTGAAGCAACTGTGCTCCATACTGCATGCTATATATAATACTTTATTATATTAATCATATATTGTATTATTGAAACAGTACAAGTTATATACCGTAGTTCTTGCTATATTTTATGGTTGAATTTATTTCATAATAATGAATATTTTAATAATGCTGAGAAGCCTCAGTAATATTGGTTAGATAACATCTAATTATACAAATTATCCTTAAAAAATTTCAATCCCACAACATTCCATCATCCATTCATCCATCTTGCAGCTGCTTCCATAAGATGGGATGCCAGTCTTCAAACATTATATTAGAATGAAAATGTAGGCAGTTTAGTCACCACAGAAATACAGTCACAGTTTCTGCACAAAGTGAAACAACATATTGTACTTCAGAGGTCCAGATATCTTACAGTACATAATTATGTTCGTTAAGAATTAATATATCTTACAGTACATAATTATGTTCGTTAAGAATTAATATATCTTACAGTACATAATTATGTTCGTTAAGAATTAATATATGGCATTCTGAATTCTCTCCCTTGGTTCTCATGGTAGCTTTTCAAAATTCATTTTGGTTCTTAACTAGGGTTGCCACCATCGTCCTGTATTATACGGGACGTGGGCATATTCTAACACACGATCTTCCCGCATTATAAAGAACGCTGGCAACCTTATTCACCTGAGATGATTTTCCACTCAGATCACAGAATGCAGGTTTCCTTGTCATTCCAAATATAAAGTGACAGCTGGCGGTAAAGCATACTACTACAGGGCCCCTATATTGGGGAATGTTTTACCAGCCTATGTTCAGGATGCGAAATTGGTCTCAGTCTTTAGATTTAGACTCAAGACCTATTACTACAGTTTAGCTTACCCCCAACCTAACACATAACACACCGAAACTATGTACATGCCATTTTAATCTACTGTGCTTGTAATGTGTCTATGCATGTTCTGACCAGCCATGCTCTCTGCCTTCCTGCCAACATATCTGGATGGTGCCCGGGGGTGAGACCTGTCCTGCAGGTCACAAACCCAGGTCCTGTATGATGTACATTATGCAGCATCATATCTTTCAAGTCTTTGGCAGCTCTGCAAATGTCATAAAACCAAGAGCTGAAACATGAGTGTTACAGCTGTGCCTGGATGGACACCCATGTGTGATGCAACATAACTGGGTGTATCAGTTTCTTATTTGTTGTATATGTTTTTTTACATGGTACAATTCGGACGCAAGGCTATTCCAAGTGCTACACATTAAAATACTCATTAAACCACAATAAATAAAACAGAAGCCTAAGCGGCAAACATTTACTTTAAAAAAAGTTACATTTTAGGTCACAGAGAATGACTTAATTTATTGAAAAGCTGCAGCAAACAGTAACGTTTTAAACCCTGATTTAAATGAGCTTGATTCTGGGAACACTGAGTAAACCTTTCCCAGTTGACCTCAGGGGTCTGGATGTTTAAGTAAACAAGATTTCTCGTGCTGGTAATATAAAATTTTGGTGAAAAACAAGTTCAGTGCTGTGAAATGTTATTTATAAACAAATAAATTTGTTTCTCTTGCATTATAGAGAAGTAAAGATAAGTATTTTGGTGGTTGATATGGAATGGGTAGAAAAATCACAAAAATTTAAGACATCACAATCCATTTCAGTTGGCTTATGTGGTGTGTGTGTTGCTCACCTTCCAAAGTAAAATGTCTACGGCTACCATAAACTACTATTTTACTGATTAATTGACCAATCTAATTGATTCATTTTTCTACAGAAAATCAGACAGACAATTTAAGTTAGTGTGTTTTCAAAACAAAATTATGTTATTGCAGGACTTTAGGTAATTGATGCCAGCTTTTCAGCACTACATGGACATTACCCCAACAATTCGATAAGCAAATTAGCAGTATGCCTCAAATATTAATGAGATGCATATTGTGATGCGCAAAAGTTAGTAATCTGCATAAATTCGACGTGTCTTTGTGCTTGTTAAATTTGGTTACAGGTGCACGCTACATGCTACTGTTTTGCTAAATCATGGATGCGATAAGCACTTCAGTCAACAAAGGGACAGCTCAGCAACCACAACATTTATCGTACATAAACAAGGTGAAAAGATGGTGGTGGTGTGGCAATGTTTTTGCTGATTAAAGTCTGACACTTTTTTTGTAAATATAGTTTTCATTTTTATTTCAGTTCATGAATTATTTCCTTTTGTGCCCATTTTCAGTTTACGACAATAACGCTGGTTCCGACAAGCGCAATGTTGGAGATCCGTTAGACCATCAATCCACATATAACACGCTCAAATTTTAGCCTGAACATTTTCTCAAAAACTTATTCAATGGAGATTCTAAGGTAGCAGGCAGACACCTTTATGGCTTTAATAATGAGTGCATTTAGCAACTACAAGGATAAAAGATATTTAAAAGCGAAAGGTAATTTAATAAAGATGAACGGATAACACTTGGGGTGGTTCTGCATATTCTGGCAGTCCAGAATAGCCCCTCTGCGTTCCCTATCCAGATGCTCATGCACAGCACTAGTGCCCGTGTGGTATACCATCAAACTTTGCACAATGTACCACTTTTTTGTTTTGTGGTAATTTGAACTACTCCCATAATTACGTAGTGATATTAAAGGAAAACATTTGTTATGAATAGAAGCGTTTTAGAAATCATAATGGTAATTTTATTAAAATAAAAACCGATGCACAATAAAATATTGATGTGGACGCATCTTCAGTGTCGACGTCATCGACTACATTGACTTATCGCGGCAGCCCTAAAAATGCCTGATGTGCAAAGCAGCCTATAATACATTGGACCTTCTTGTGGATGTTGCTTTGCAAACAGAGGTAATTTGGAAACAGTAGAACACGAGTAACCCTTGCTTGTTTTGGGTCAAGAGAAAATAACGTTGTATTGGGCCAATAAGATGATTTAAGATTCGACTAAGAAGCCAGAGAAACTAAATGCACAGGAATAACACACCGCATTTAAAACAGTAATTAGGTAAGACAACTAATTCACTGCAATTAATGCAAAGCAAAAGAAATTACAAACTGGCTACCTGGGTAGTGAAAAAACATATACAAATAAATCATTAGATCCCTTGAAATTGTTTAAAAATTCCTCTCAAGTACTCTGTTGCAATGACAGGTAGTTCAACCTCCTCACCACCTCTATAATAAAGATGTTCTTATCGCACTTTAAAATTGGATGGGGTATGTATATGGTAAAATCCAAATTAACTTACAAAGGAGTTCTTTGCATACAGTTGTATAGATTAAATTTATTGGGATTCGGCTTGCCATCAATGTATCCAACAATTCGATCTCTATAGCTCCAGGTCACACAAAAAATGACACACACACACTTGGCCTTTTATATGCTGTAAGAGACACTGTGTTTCACAATACTAATTAGAAATAAAAAACATTTGTTTAAATACAAATATTCTTCGTACTGTAATCAATTTACATGAAAAAATATCCGGATCCGGATTATGGTTTTAGTACCGTACTCGGATCCTTTTAATTTAACTAATTTGCTTCCATTACCTTATGTTATTGACATATACGTGTAACTGTCCTACTTTAATACATTACAGAAATTTTGCGCAGGCATAAAGTACATTCACAGTAAAGTAATCAGAATCAGGTTTACTGGCAAACGGCATTTGTTTTCGGCAGTTAGTCTCTCTCCGGTACATTACAAAACAATAGAACAAAATCAAACATTCTAACTGACATACAAGTTTCTCATTCTATTTTACTTTATATGTTAATTCGTTCACTTTAAAATAATTACCGCGGTTTAATATTAGCATTTCGGCTAGCGATAACAGCGATAAGCTTTGTGGTTACCGCGCGAGACTCCACATGTACTCTGTGGTAATCACACTCAACTTTACGAGAGCTCCAACATAAAATACTGACTCAGCGGTTTGATATAAAGAAAAAACGTGACGTTTTTGTAGCACTTGTATGCTTGTATACCCCTGCAAGTAATGCTACAGGGCCAAATCTAAGTTCGATGGGAGTGGTCAATGTAAGTGGTCACTTTTGATTATTATACCCAGGTAAATCTACCCTTTCACGTATTACCCTTTTTAGGTAAAACTACCTAAATTAGGTACTACACCATAACATCGACAATTATGGAAGTACGGGAATTCAGGCATTGTCTTTAGGAAAGTCCGAGTCCAAGTAAAAAGAAAAGGAATATCAGTTCAGTCCTCCAGATGAAATAAACACAGATCCTACCGCACTGTAGGTGATGCTGTATCAACACAGTCCGACCTTGAGCAGCAGTTTTTCCTCACTAGGAAAAGAAAAGGTCGATGCCGATCCACATACCAGTTTCCGTGCGTGGCTTGTACTGCTTCGCATGCAGATGCAAGCAGCGAAAGTCGTTCCTAAACAGTGGACACCGACCAAAATCCTTTGGGTTACCAAAAATATGTTTAGCGGGTTTCAATGTTTTTGTGGAGATTTTGGCTTAGCTAACTGCTCCATTTTTCCCGCTCCCACAGTTCTTCTCCGCGTCCTAGGCGCTTCATAAACGCCACCTTGAGTCTTAAAGCGGAAGTTACCTTTTTTTAAGTCTAAAAGGGAAAGTTTTTAGTAGGCTTCGAAAAAGCATGCATATGTAATTACGTTTAAAACTACCTTTTAATATGGATAACGTTTTTATTGAATAACTACTTTTTAATGTGGGTTACATCTTACTGTTCTTTTACTCAAACCAACCGCTCCGTTCTCTTCAGAGGACAAAAAAAGACCGTACGCTCGTGCCTCACAGATTCCCCGTGCATTGCTCTGATTGGCTGAATCACTCCAAGTGTGTAGTTTATGTGTTAAGTCAAATAAAAAGAGATTAAAAGTCTTTTCCCTATTACTCTAATTCATTTGTTCTGTTTAATACTTATATTTTGGTACAATATTGTCAAAGCGAATTAAGTAACAGAAATTTAATGTAATTAAACTAATTTAGAGGTTTGTTCTTATCCATATTCCTAACTGGATTATACACATTAGATTTGCATAGTGTTATAGCAATCAAATACGTTGTATTACATTGGAAGCCGAAAACATCCTCCCCTCTAACAGTCAGTAAATATTAATCGAGATCTCTATTGACTTTTTTGACTGGTATTTGAATCAATCAAATCTGTATGATTCTGTTTTCCTGCAAAATACAGCCTTCTGTGAGCTTCACCAAAGCTCGCTGGCAGTTTGTTAAGCCTGAACAACTAAATGGAGAGAATGCCTACGAGTGTACCAAGTAAGAGGCAAATGTCCTTAATGCTGTTTGTCTTCGGTGGAGATGGGTCATCTTTTGGAATGCACAATTTTTACAAGTACATCTAAAAAGCAGTATAAATGCATTTCTGAAAATGTGGCATACAATCAAGATGGCACTTTACCAAATGTTGAGGTTACTGTGAGCCCTGCTGTCAGGTACCCTCCATTCCTGTACATGCGTCTATTTATGTCTAGGTCCCAGGGAACCTTTGATTTACTGCCTGCACACCATGCTGGTTCACAAGGGATTCAGCTGCCATGTTGGACATTACTGTGGCTACATCAAGGTCTTCTGGGCTCCATTCATCTTTTGCACTGGCTTGAGATGCTTTAGTACAAGCTCAGCATGAGCATGTGGTTGAAACCCGCTGGATTGTTCCAGGCAAGCAGCAGCCAGTGGTATCTCATGATTGACGCTTTAGCCACTGTCAGCGAAATCAGGAGCCAACAAGCCTATGTCCTGTTCTACATCAGGTGAGATGCTTAGATGATTTTGTCAGACCCCAATGTGAGAACCTCCATCTTACATTCTGGGATGCCTGGACCTGTAAGGTGCTGCAGATGACCAGACTGGAAGAAAGGAAGGAAACAACCATTCTGGCTGAATGTGTGGCCTCCCCATGCCAAAATCCATTACTCTAGGTCAGAGGTGTCAAACTCCAGTCCTGGAGGGCCTGAGCCCAGTGAAACTTCTTTCTTTCTCTGTTCCACCACCAATGATTCAGCTCAAGAGCCATGCAAGGAGTTGAATCAGGTGTGTAAATGATGGGAAACCCAAAAATGTGCAGGACTCCCGCCCTCCAGGACTGGAGTTTGACACCCCTGCACACAAAATCAACAAAGGCTGCAAAGAATTTCTGCAGATATTAAAGCTTGCACTCGATGAGAACCCTTAGTGCAAGAATACATTCGATGGGAGACTTCTTAGGCGTAAAACCAGACTGCTCCGTTTGCGGACAGACAAGCAAGTGATCACAGATCCTGTCAAGGATGACCCTAGGAAGGACCTTCCCCAGCACTGAAAGCAGTGTTATTCTCCTGTAGTTGCCGCAATCCAGGAGATCACCCTTCCCTTTCCATATAGGGACTACAAGTCCGGTTTTCTAGTCAGTTGGGATTCCCAAATGGAAGCAAAGATTACCTGCAATGCCAGGAGGACAGCCTGACCACCAGCCTGGAGAAGTTGACCCCGGACACCACAGAGCCCTGCGGCCTTCTCTGCCCTCAGCTGATTCACCACCCGTGCATCTCAGTGAGATTGGGTGGTTCACAGCTGACTGGAGGGTCAGCTACGAGAACCGTGAACCCAGAGTTGTCCAACGTCCTAGCTGGCGTTTCAGCTTTAAAGTAGCCCAGCGCGTCACAGCTGCAGTGTCACTCATGAATTGTGAGGCCAAGTGAAAAACTTTGGCAGTTCATACCGGTGGCTTTATGGAAGTAAAATTTATGTAGGCTGAAAATCATGCATATTTATTGCTGTTAGTGTTTAATGCAAGTGTGTACAGGGCATTTGAAACAACAACAAAAAACTGAATTGTAAAGATCATATTGTTTTAGTGTATTTGGAGCTCCATACTAATGTCATCAAAAAAATATTCTCAATAAGGAATGGAATTCACAGGGCAGTGTGTCTTTATTGTCACCCAAAAGAGCAGCCTGTATGCATGATCATCCTTCCTTAGTCAGCAGCCTGCTTGTCATTGGGGTCAACACAGAATCCAAAGTTGGTGTTGGTGATGGAGCCTCCAATGGTGATGTCACTGTCACATTTGAGGCCACTCTCACAGGTGCAGTGGTAGTAGGTGCCATAAAGAGTCTGTGGAGGGAGGGGCGGCAGTCATGTCTGTCTGCATCTGTATCAGAAGTTGCTGACGTACAGGCTGCCACCACCACCGACTTGGTATAAATTGGCATATCAGATTGCAATTTTTCCACAAGGGGGCACTAATTTAATGTTTCCCTGTTTTAAGAGCAATACAGTGGCAGCTTTCATCACACATTATCCTATGTGTACATGTTTCCATTACTACATCCACGCCTACCACTACTATTAATGATACTGTGTGCTACCACAGTCTTAACTAAAACAGGAAGGATGCATTTTGGGTGAATTAACACAAAGTATACAAAATCAAAAGAGAAAACTCTTAAACATATGGGCATGCAGAGTACAGTCATCTGTAATCCAATATAAATGCCCTGCAGACAGGGGGCGCCAGGCACCTGGTCGTACCTTTGGGGAGCATTCCTGATTCTCCTTAGCCTGCGGAGCGCATCGAGCCAGACTTAGCCCATTCTTCCGGTGGCAGCAGGAGCTCTTGCACTGAAGGCTGTTTACACAGAGCTCACCGATATCCTGAGAAGGGCACAAACCACACAGAAATCACATGGTCACCTGTACGTGCGCATATATCATATAAGGGCACGAACCACACAGAAATCACATGGTCACCTGTACGTGCTCATACATCATATAAGGGCACGAACCGCATTGAAATCACATGGTCACCTGTACGTGCTCATACATCATATAAGGGCACGAACCACATTGAAATCACATGGTCACCTGTACGTGCTCATACATCATATAAGGGCACGAACCGCATTGAAATCACATGGTCACCTGTACGTGCTCATACATCACATAAGGGCACGAACCACACAGAAATCACATGGTCACCTGTACGTGCTCATACATCATATAAGGGCACGAACCGCATTGAAATCACATGGTCACCTGCATGTGCGCATACATAACATAAGGGCACGAACCGCACAGAAATCACATGAAAGCCTCCACATGAGCATGCATCACATAAGGGCACGAACCCCATTGAAATCACATGGTCACCTGTACGTGCTCATACATCACATAAGGGCACAAACCGCACAGAAATCACATGAATGCCTCCACATGCGCATGCATCACATAAGGGCACGAACCGCACAGAAATCACATGAACGCCTCCACATGCGCATGCATCACATAAGGGCACGAACCGCATAGAAATCACATGGTCACCTGCATGTGCGCATACATCACATAAGGGCACAGACGACGCAGAAATCGCACGGACGCCTGCACATGCGCATATATCACATATGCAAGGATAAATATAAAGACAAACAATGAGAGAGATGCTTAAATTAGTCTCTGTAGAAGGTAAATCTGCCTTTTCTATCACTACTATCAGAATGCAACAGTAAACTAGCAAAGCCAGAAATATGATGTGTTGTATGAATATTGTTCCCCAACTCATTCAAGACGCAGAAAATAAACGTCCAGCCTCATTTACTGTGCTTGAATACCGCTTCCAATGTTATGTCTAATAGACAGCCTTTGAGCTATTTTCCCTATGCAGTAGGGTTCCACTTCTGCTTGAGACCTCTGTGTGTCCTACAGTTAAGTAGAATCAGGACCAGCAAAGCCAGGAGAGCAGATGGGACACCCACCAGATTAAGGATCAGGCCCTTCTCCTGTGCTGGGGCTGCCAGAGCCACAGCCAGCATGCACATCGCCAGCAGAGCCACAGCCTTCATGGTGCCTTCTGTCCAGGCTATGCAGCCACACGGAGGACAGACGTGCGTATATATATATATATACACATACCACACCCCCGGAAACTGCCCTATCACCCTGCTACACCTGGCTGGTTCACAGCCGAATCAAAGTTAACACATTTTCAGGAAGACATGAGGGTTCTCTTATGATTATGGATGTCATCCTTTTCAAACTCAGGAAAAAGAATGAACTTCTTTTATATTTTATATTGACCAATTAACTGCTAACACACTAAAAATCAATTTACATAGTTGGTCCAAACCTCTGTTTAAGATCAAAATGTTTCCAGTTCTAATCAATAAAGGTGATGATCGCCTTTGGAAATTCACTGACGTGAAAAACGGAAAGCATTTACATATTTAACTTCATGAGATCTGGAGCGACGGGTCACTGTGTTATACCTCCAGGATTAGCGGTTCGATTTCCACACTCAGGTCTGCTTGTGTGGAGTTTGCATGTTTTCACTGTGTTCCTTTGGGTTGCCTGTGTGAGGTGTTCTCTCTAAACTGCCTACTGTGTTATGGTGAGTGTGGGGGACAAGCTCCATGGTCATTGTCACCACGCGCCGAATAATTCGTTATAGATAAATGGATTTCATAAGACATGGATAAAAACCACCAGATAACCTTTAAAACCTATTTAATTTGAGTATATGCTAAAGTTCTTTAAGGAAATAGTACATTCATCCATCTTCTAACCACTTAGTTACAGACTCCATGAAAATATGAACAAGATCATTTTTCTTTGAAACTGTAAATCAGTCACACAGTCAAAGGCAGCAATGGCTTGTTTTCATTTATACTATGGAGGACTGAAAAATAACATTTAAAAAGTTGTTTGAAGTGGAATCTTTTTTCAGTCATTTGAGGGCAACAGTTGCTCAGCGTTTCCTTGGGCGTCTGAACACGATCCCTCTGATAAGTTAGAATAACAGCCTTGGGGAACAAGGTGTTGGTCATCATTCTATATCCAAGGTAGACTTACCATTAATCATTTACTCCTCAACACCTCCTGCTGGCACAGGAGTCAGCTAAAGTTCATTAAATGCCTGAAGGTACTTCCTTTAGGGGAGCTGTGTTGTACAAACAGTTTATTTCTAACTATCCACAACTGCAAAACTGAGTGGTAAAGTCGGTCCTTTTCACCCACTGCCATACAACTGTATAATGCAACTTCCTCTAACAGCACTAGTTTTTCGAATGGACACTGAATGAACATATGTCCTTTGCATGACAGCCATTTTAAACTGCATTTACCATAGCAGTACATTCTGCCATACAAAAGCAAAAGACAATAACTATGTATTTTAAGAAGTTTAAGTTATAGCCAAAATCAGGGTTCTTGGGTTCTGTTTTATCTCATGACAAATCATCTTACTTGAACTGTGCTTGGTTTTGAAGAAACAAAGTTTGCAAATTATAATAACCACACATCCAGACTAAAACCAAGACACAGCACCCTTTTCCGAGTCTCAGTGTCAGCGTAGTTACTGTCAGCGTAGTTCCTGTCAGTGTAGTTACTGTCAGCGTAGTTACTGTCAGTGTAGTTACTGTCAGTTGCGTTTGTAGGGCAGCTTTCTTTTGCATAGTTCTGATTCTTTAAGTTTAAATTTATCTTTAGATGTATTTTATTACTCATTTCTTTTACATATTTATGTTATTTTTGTTTACATTTTCCTTTGTTGTATTTATTCCGTTTTTTTGTGCGATTGGACAAAAAAACTTCCCAACAGGAATCAATGAACTTGTTTATCTTATCTCTCAGCAATAATGACGGAAATCATTAAAATTGAGATATTTCCTCATTTATTACTTCATATGATACTGACAGCTGTTTTATTACTTTATTGCTGCTAATACCTTTTCAATTTTAGTGTTTACTGCCCATAAAGAAATGTAAAAATTACATATATTGTTTTCGTCTGTGTAAAATGCACTCGGATATCTGTGACGACAATCCACTTTATTGATAGCTATGGGCAAAAGTAAATCATAACCTCAGATTAACATCTTTAGAGCAGTGTATATGGATCATTTAGTAATATCAATTAGACAATTAACTTTTTCCTCATGCGAAAGATAGTTTTAGTATTTCTGGAAACGCCAGCTTTCAAATTCTCCGGGGCAAAGCTATAGTGAATAAACATAAATAAACACTTCTATGGGATTTTGTAGCACACGTTGAACCTCTTGGTCTGCCAGCCCAGCAGCAACACGTGGAGTCCACGCGCTTCCCCTGGCACCACCCAGGAAAGCCGCGTGGACGCGAACGTCAGCGCCCTGTAACGGAGCTGACCGGGGTCCTGAACGCGGGTCCGGCCACCGGCGCAGCCTGCCAGTCAGACAGGATCTAAGGAGGCCTTGACACTGACCTACTGTACGCACGCAAAGCCAAACTTATTAGACAAGGTGTTGCCAAGGTGTTGTTGTTTTAGAACATATAAAGTAGCATTAAGGAAGAACCACTGCAAAAGATCATTCAAAACAGCGGCAAGAAGTGGCACCTGGCTTTACTGATTAGTGTGAAGACAATTAACCGATAACTATTAAGTTTTAATCATTTTCACGGGACCGTCGACGAAAGCAGAAGACTCAAGGCGGTAAATATATCGCAAACACAGCGCACTTGTCCTATGCTCCGATTCCTCTCCTTGCGTCAGTGATCTCTTAGCATCCACGTTAAAAGCTGCTAACATGGATAAACTGTTACCGGCGCAGGAAGCTGCCAAAATCTACCACACAAACTATGTAAGGAATGCAAGGGCAATCGGCGTGATGTGGGCGGTGTTCACAATCTGTTTTGCCATCATCACGGTGGTGGTGTTCATCCAGCCTTATTGGATCGGGGACAGCGTGAACACGCCTCAAGCGGGTTATTTCGGCCTCTTCCACTACTGTATCGGCAATGCCCTGACCTCCGAGCTGACCTGCAAAGGAAGCCCCCTGGACTTCAGCTCCATACCGTCTCCAGCATTTAGAACGTCGATGTTTTTCGTGGGCGTCTCCATGCTGCTGGTGGTCGGCTCTATGGTTTGCTTCGCACTCTTCTTCTTCTGCAACAGCGGAAGCGTGTACAAGATCTGTGCGTGGATGCAGCTGGCGTCAGGTACCGGTTCACTTTGATAAAACTCCAGTCAAGCGAGTAATCAGATTGTGCTTGATAGCATGGAGGCAGATTTTATGCGCGTCATTTTATCGGGTTAAATTTACGCATGTTGATGGACGTATACTGTATTTAATCCATCCATCCACCCATTTTCTGAAAATGTTTGTCCTATTCAGGGTTGGGGAGGGGGATGTATACTCATACACCATTCACTCACACATCATCTACCGTATGTTGTCTCACAGATAAATACTTGATGGATCCAAGTTATCACAGAAAGTGATATTAACCATCCTTTCCAACACAGCAGATGTGTAATATGTCACAGCACAGGTAGCCTGCGTAAATTCCTAGTTCTTAAGATGACACTGAGTTCTGAAATATTCTCTCGTTGTTATTTAAAATAGTCACACGTTAGCAGTTAGGAAACGTGTTAGCGATTCCCTCTGCAAATCGTCAGTGTACATGTAATTGAAGAAGGAATTGCCAAAACTTAATCCACTTCGTGAGTTTCGGAAATTTATGAATATATGATGACTTTAGAACATTGGCAGTCTATCAAAAACAACAAAAATGAACTAAATGTTGGAAATTTGTTCTTCAATTAGGTTCCTCATTAAATGAAACTGTACAGTCTCCTGTATATAACTCAAATTCAAAGCGATGATGTCGTGGTGTTCTGCGCCAGTTAGCTTATGAAACGTATTATTGTCTGGGCACTTGTAAAAAAGAGATGTTACCTTACAAATATATTAATAAAATACAATATATTTTAGATTAACTTAGTTTCTGTGGTTCAGTATATTTGCCATATATTCCAGAAAGAAGTCATTTTTAGTGTAAGTACAGCTTGTGGTTTATAATAGTGTATATTCATTGCTGATTATATATTAATACTTGGGGATTTAGACAGCAGGAGCACTAACATCTTCCAGTGTTGAAAACAGCGATTTTCCGATAGGATTCTTGGACATTCCCCACATTAGTACAGCTGCACGAATCTCACATCCCAGCTGGGAGGAAGTGCAGCTGTGCCTTGTGTGTAGAGAACAGGGTGACGGCCACACTTTTGGCTTGTGGCCTGTGTTGGGTATATATGTGTAGTGGGGGTTCAACACACAGATGGGCCATTTCTCACAAGAGGTGGCTGCTTACCTGTGGCTCAGGCGGCACAGCCTGTACATCCACACGGTTGATGTACGATTGGTTATATAAACATTTCCCCCATGATTTGCTTGATTTTTCCGTTTTCCTCTCCACCTATAGAACAGCTTGTTGAACAACCAAATTTCAACATTTGAGACCAACATGAAAAGATATAACATGAAATTGCCTAAAACGGTTCAGTTTTTACAATATACTCATTTACAATGTACTGCATTTGTGACAGATTTTGCTCACTACTGTCATACTAGTTCCTGCTTTATTAAATTGCTTCCTTGGGTCATGGGTTAAAGGAAGCATCTCAAGAATGAGAAGAAGAGTCCATATTTACTCATTTTATTTAATGAATTTATTGAGAATTTTGTTTTTCACGCTTTGCGTGTCACTGGTGTTATGCACTGTAAGGACTGGGTAATTGATTTTTGTCAAAATCATTGACAGATCTTTTATATCATTGATTTTAAATAATTGTGGAAAATCACCTTACCCCCAACGGGTAAGGGAAATTACTAAAAAAAATATGTCTACAGCTTTATAAAAGGTGTTGCCCATCAACATATACAAATATATTTCATGGTGTTACATTTCATCAATATTTTACTGAAACCTCTCGAATTTTGGACTTATTTAAAATGCATTATGCTGTTCAGCTGCTACAATGGGTGGAAGATTTATGCCATGGGTGTATAGTAGAAGCATCATTTGTAAAAATAAACATTTTATTAGCAGGCAGCTTCAGTCACAAAGAGAAATCTTAAGGATTTTCTAAAGCCTTCTTCTGTTTATGCAGAGGAGTCATTACTGAAGTGATTTTTTAAACTTGAATCTACAAATTTAGGGTACAAATGCCTTTGGAATTACACCATTTATATTTGTGCCTGACGGACGCAGCCACATTTCAGGCCTGGGTGTGGATTTGTTAGAGTGTCTATATCTCATCAGTCTGCTACTCCAGGATAGTGAGGCTATTCTCAGTGGTGGAGCTCTATTACGGTCACACCTTAAAGACGTGGAGATCATGTATCTGCCACTGATCAGACACCTTTAAGAGTCATTATGTGAAGAGGCTGTAAGGCTGTGCGTAAGAATGATCAGGTAACACGTGAATCTGGGGTTGGGGAGGGGGCTGATTTGCACAAGACATCAGGGGAAAACTCTGACATAATGGCAAAGGTACTGATTCCATTTGAAAAACCACTGGCAAGCTGTTTTACTATTTTCATGTTTTTCTCTTGTGAAAATAATTAAATTGGAAAGATTTAGTTAATTAATGTGGTTGGGCCTAAATGTTCTGAGCAGCCTTTGTTTGGCACCCACCTCAGAACCTTCATTTAGCAAATGGGATTTTACCCCCCCCCCCTTGCACTCCCTCCTATAGCTGGCTGCATGGTGATTGGCTGCATGATCTACCCCGACGGCTGGGATTCAGACGAAGTGAAGCGCATGTGTGGCCAGCGGACGGGCAAATACACACTAGGCAACTGCACCGTGCGCTGGGCGTACATCCTGGCCATCATCAGCATTCTGGACGCTCTCATCCTCTCCTTCCTTGCCTTTGTTCTGGGAAATCGCCAAGACAACCTGCTGCCGGAGGACTTCCAGGCGGGTGGTGCAGGTGAGAGCAGAGGCTGTTAATCATAGCGCCCCTAAAAGGAAGGTATCTGTAATGGCACCTCATAGCTGTGTCCCAGGGAGATTACACTCATGGCAGTTTCACTTATAAGAAAAACTTCTGGTTCAGAGAGATAGCCAATCAGATTATAGAGGATGAGGATCCAAGCAACTAGAGGAGGAGGAACCAATCTGATGTCTTGGTCCTGCCTCCTCTAGTTGCTTGGATCCTCCTCCTCTACAATCATTTTTCATTCTGCACTCAGGACATTTTTGTGTAACAAAACTTCCACAAGCAAAAATTACAAGGTATAAGGAATGCAAGGACAATGCACACCAAAAAATGGGTATTAATCTACCTGCTACCAACACCCATCCCAGCATGTATGTCCAAAGAAGATGAGTAACAAACATGTGAAGGGAAGTCACCTTGAAAAGCACTATAAGATTCCCCAAAAGAGAAGGGCAGACCAAATGGTCATTATTACTTTGGCAAGGTGACTGACTGCAGAAGAGACAGTTTCAGCAAACTGAACTACTAGACTACAAAGGCAACAGCAGCAGCATATCAAACACAGTTAACGCATCTCTGCCTGACAAACTGAACCACTTCTTGTCTAATAGGTTCAATAGAGCCAACAACCCACCAGTGCTTCATCACATACTGTATCACAGCATGGCACCCAGGGAACACCTCTGAGAACAGGGAGGCCCTCCAGTGCATCATCACATACTGTATCACAGCATGGCACCCAGGCAGCACCTCTGAGAACAGGGAGGCCCCCCAGTGCATCATCACATACTGTATCACAGCATGGCACCCAAGGAACACCTCTGAGAACAGGGAGGCCCCCAGTGCATCATCACATACTGTATCACAGCATGGCACCCAGGCAGCACCTCTGAGAACAGGGAGGCCCCCCAGTGCATCATCACATACTGTATCACAGCATGGCACCCAGGGAACACCTCTGAGAACAGGGAGGCCCCCAGTGCATTATCACATACTGTATCACAGCATGGCACCCAAGGAACACCTCTGAGAACAGGGAGGCCCCCCAGTGCATCATCACATACTGTATCACAGCATGGCACCCAGGGAACACCTCTGAGAACAGGGAGGCCCTCCAGTGCATTATCACATACTGTATCACAGCATGGCACCCAGGGAACACCTCTGAGAACAGGGAGGCCCCCCAGTGCATCATCACATACTGTATCACAGCATGGCACCCAGGGAACACCTCTGAGAACAGGGAGGCCCCCAGTGCATCATCACATACTGTATCACAGCATGGCACCCAGGCAGCACCTCTGAGAACAGGGAGGCCCCCCAGTGCATCATCACATACTGTATCACAGCATGGTACCCAGGGAACACCTCTGAGAACAGGGAGGCCCCCCAGTGCATCATCACATACTGTATCACATCATGGTACCCAGGGAACACCTCTGAGAACAGGGAGGCCCTCCAGTGCATCATCACATACTGTATCACAGCATGGCACCCAGGCAGCACCTCTGAGAACAGGGAGACCCTCCAGTACCTTATCAAAACAACCCAGAGGATCACGGGCTCACACCTCCCTACCCTTCCTAACTCTTCTGAACCCCCTGTAGCTGCAAAGCCAGGAACATCCAATCCACCCAGGACACAACTTCTTCACTCTTCTGCCATTCGACAAGCACTACAGAGCCCTGTATACTCGCACTGCAAAACGGCAGAACAGCTTCTACCCCCAAGCTGTCACACTGCGAAACACACTGGGACCTTCCTCCCACTCACTGCAGCACCAGACTGAACTGTACTGTGACTTATCCATACCACACATATCATGCATTACACATGCAGAAACATGCACCTTAGCTGTTTTGGGTTCCAGTCATGTTTACTGTCAGACAATGCTGCTCTCACTTTTCTCTATACCTCAACTGTATACTATGTAATCCATTATACTGTGCAATATCACTGTTCTTGACCTTTTACTGCAATCTCAACTGAGGTTTTCCAAAGTGCAGTATATTTATCTTATGTGCAATAATTAATGTGCAATATTCCTCCAATACTTTAATACTGTGTACTGTTATTGCTATGTTACTTATTTTAATCCTTCTATCTTTTCCCTCCTTAATTTTTCTTTAACTTGTACGGTCTTTACTGAGGGTTCTTTAGAAGGATCCAAACATCATCCCATCTCATCTTATCGTATCTTATCTTGTCATCTTTTATAGGGTTGTATCTCATCTCATCTCATGTCATCGTATCTTATCTTGTCATCTTTTATCAGGTTGCAGTCATTGTCTTTCAGGTGGCTGCACTCTGCTCAGAGAGGCGGCCTTAAAAGTGTCCGTGTTGCTTTTCAGAAAAACCCTGAACTGGAAGAGGGAGGAGCAGAAGAGCCACAAACAGGAGGCTTCTCTCCCAGAACAGCGGCAGAAGCCCTGTTCTGATGGTGCTGCTCCTTATCTCAACACAAGCGACGGACAGAGCCCAGAAGAGGGTCATTTCCCTCAGCAGGCTGTGTCTTAATGATAAACTAATGGGAGGTATAATGGTCTTGTACTGGACTTCTCTAGGAGAGGCCTGTGTTAAAAGCACATCACCTAAAACATTACAGGGCACTACTGGTCTGTTCTTACAGAGAAACTGAGCTGTTCTATCCATTTGCATGTGAAAACACAAATAGTGGTTTGTGGCATCTTATTAGCTACGTAAATTAATTAACTACGTTAATTCTTGACAGTAATATGCTTATAATGTGCTATTTGCCTCACTTGTACAGCGCTTTGGACAAAAATCATCTGCTAAATAAATAAATGTAACGCAAATGTAGCAAGATGCACCAAATAAAATTAATTGTGTTTTGAACCACATGATCATGTTTGAACTGCACTCCTAAGTGACGTCACAGCATTTGGGTGTTTGGTGTGAGGTGTAGAGGATGAATTTACCTGCTCCTTTTGAGTTGAAACCTGATTTTTTTGTGGAAACTTCGTATTATTGTATAAGCAAAATCAACCAGTAACTTGTTACTACAGCAATCCTTCATATCTACGAGTGGCACATTACAAAATTTATCATGGATAGCAGAAACTGCTAACAACAGCGAACCATCCGCGGACCCCATATATACATGATTTTCATGTACATGTCGTGCTCGATAAATTATGTACAGAAAGACGTCAGGTCAGGTCAGTTCGGGGCGCCTGCACTGATGCAGCACGTTGCCACATCCCCCACACAGTAAAACTCTGTCGTGCAACCCAGTCTCGCCTTCCGGAAATGGCCATCCATCTGCCACAGCCAGGTGTTACGTGGGCATCCCCTCGGCCTGGTCCAGCCGCTCGGGTCCTCAGCACTGAGGATCCTGCGAGCCGGATCACTCTCAGGGAAACGCGCCACATGGCCGTAGTGCCGTAACTGACACTCCCGCACAATGCAGGTAATGTGCCTCATTTGGGACTCCCTGAGCAACCGCTCATTCGATACAAAGTTAAACCAGGAGTACCTAAGGATTCTCCAAAGAGACACAGTATCGAAGGACTCCAGTCTTCAACCAGTTCAAGTCACTCACATAACGCCCTGGAGAAACCTCTGCTGATAAACACATGTAACTGGAAACTAAGAATCTGTTCCCTTCTGCACAACAGAATCTAACACAGGCAATGTAAGGTAGTAGGTACATACTGTCCCGTAGTCAGCTTATATATATAGAGGGGTCAATGAACAATGAAACTAAAACACTGGCCAAAACAGTGTTTGAGGTTTCATGTCTATACATGAGTAGCCTGGTGGCCAGTCTTTACTGATTGCACATTCCATCTGTAAAAGTGGAGTGTGAAGGTTGAATTAGCAGAGCAAAAGTACACATGTACATAATATATTGCAAACCACACAAAATATTGGGAGACATATCAAAGTTCAAAAGAGGACAAATTGTTAGTGCATATCTTGGTGGCGCATCTTGTCTAATGGTGCTTAACAGCATCCCCACCCAAAGCCCCCAGTGAGTAAGCCATAGGCAACAGTGGCAAGGAAAAACTCCCTAGAAGGAAGAAACCTAGGGAGGGACCAGACTCAAAGGGGGAGCCCAACCTCCAGGGGCCGACAGGGAGAGTCAAATAGGAGAGACGGCTAAGTGCCAAGTCACACTGTCCAAATTATAGGATTTGAGACACAACCGGGGAGCAGGGAGGTGATGACAAGCCGGTGCCGACTCTCCCTCCAATCGCCAGACAACCAGAAGTAAGGCAGCGGGTCATACATGGAAGATGACACAGGCAGAACGGCGAGCTGGATGCAGGGACGTCATGGGTAGAGGCGGCGTCACACGTAACAGGGTGTGCTGGATATCTTGATAGACTGGGGTCTCCAGGCAGCACACCCCAGGTGGAGTAGAGGAAATAAAATGCATAATTAGTCAAAGTAGGGGAGACTATAGGCAGTTCTAAGAGTTAGGTGAGTGCAATATGAAGTGCAATGTGCAAAACGTAAAAAACCCTAGCTGCCCAACTCACTGCAGAATTAAATGCGCACCTGGGGTCTCCTGTTTCCATCGAAACTGTTCGTCGGGAATCAATATTCATGGTCGGGCTACTGTAGCCAAACCTTTGGTTACTAGTGCTAATGCCAAACATCAGTTTCGATGGTGCCAGTAGTGCAAATCTTAGGCTGTAGACAATATGAAATATGTGTTGTTCTCTGATGAGTCCACCTTCACTATCTTTCCACATCCAGGAGAGTTACGGGGTGGAGAAGCCCCAAAGAGGCTTATCACCTAAACTGTTACCTAAACATACTCCGAGTGCAGCACAGAGGTGGAGCGTTGATGGTTTGGCTACAATATCATGGCAGTCTCTATGCCTACTACCTGTTCCAGAATGCATCACTGCCAAAGACTACCAAACCATTCTGGAGGAACCCAGTGGTTCAAACATTGTACCCTGAAGGTGATGTCATGTATCAGGATGATAATGCACCAATATACACAGCAAGACTGGCGGCAGAGTGGTTTGATGAATATGAAATTGAAGCTGAACATCTCCCAGGGCCTGCAGAGTCACCAGATTGGAATATTATTGAGCCACATTGGACTCTTTTGGAGGAGTAACATTTTCCTCCACCACCATCACATAGTGATCTGACCACTGTGCAGGACTTGTACTTGTCATTCCCAAGACAAGTTGATAGGGTACTGGCTGTAAAAGGAAGCTCTACACCAATCATTTTCTGAAACCACTTCTCCTATGCAGGGTCAGGTGAAGTCCAGAGCCTATCCCAGAGGCCGCAGGCACAAGGCAGGAAGGCCCTACACCACACTAACAAATTACTGAAAGTAAAATGGCTAGTTTTAGATGAAATTACCCAAAGCCTGTATATAGGTTTGTTAAAAGCTAGATGAACTAGGCTAGCCACCTTCTTGAAATACCATGGGAAAATAGCCAAGTATGCCACACACAATGCAACCCATCGAGGTGAGCCTGCCCATATCTAGTCGACATCTCTGGCACCAGCTCGGGCTCCTTTCCCACCAGAGGTTACATTTCCTGTACCTACAGCCAGTTTTGGTAACGGACGATTAGCCTGTCAGGGTCCCTGCCTTTGACTGCCACCCGATCTACATCACAACCAATCCCCACAGCTCCCCCTGCAGGCCCAGAGGAGGACGTACTCATGTTTGTGCTTCGGGCTAGGCCCGGCCAACAGGTGCTCACTTTCGAGGTCCCGTCCCAGGCCTGGCTGGGTGGGCTGAATTATCATTTTAGTACTTAAAAACGAATATAAACTAAGAAAATAAAACTTTTTAAATCCTTGCTTAGAGTGTTGCCCCCACGAACCGACCCTGGATAAGCAGCAGAAAATGGATGGATAATCAAAATTAGCCTAAATCTTCACCAATGGAGAAGGGTAGACCATTGACGGGGCAACACCTCCTTATGCCCCCCCCCCCTTTGGCACGACACCTGCAGTACACTCGCTCTCAGGTGAAAGGAATTCTGACATTTTAAGTCAGACAATACAAAATAGGGCAATTAAGAAATATCCTGTATCAAGGGATAACGAAGCAATGAAAACCAATGAATGTCTTTTATACCTCTCAAAGAACGAAGGAACAATGAAGAAACGTTACACATTGTGCAAATTTTTTTTTTTAGACTACGACATGGGGAGGACTAATGTACGTAAAATTTAAATACACAAAATTTTTATAGCTACATACAAAAACGTTTGTGTATGTGCTAATTATATAATGTATGTCAGTTAAGCAAACAGTTGTGAAACTTTATTCTAGAAAATTTAAGAATGAAAAAAAAAATAAAAAATTCCCACTAGGCTTACTGCTAATCTCACTCATACACCCTAATGTTCATGTAGACCACTGTGCTTTTTTCATTCAAAAAGGAACTGACAGAACCCAAGGAAGAGTCAACAAGAGAACAAGTTACCAAATTTCACTGCATTGTACCATCAGATTCACTTTAAGCAGAGATGTAACAAGATCAAAGAAGACATTAGATCCACCTGTATTGGTTACTGCCAATATGTAAGGTGTTCTTTCCAAACACAACAAACCAGTTTGTTACATGTCTATTTGCAAATAATCGTTTCCCCAAGGAACAACATTCACACATGCAGAAACATCCCCGTCCTAATCATTAAAGTCTGTGAATGCAAATGTACTTTTCTGCACAAACTGCACAAAAACCCAACAATTAGACAGACAACTAGTTTAATACAAAGCTTTAATACAGGCCAGTGAATGGTATGAAAAAATACCAAATTTATTTAACAGTCTAGTGCTTCTTGCAGGCAACTTCCTCACCAGAGCTTTGGGGAAACAAAGGCTAAAAGGTAAGATTCCTGTGTAAAGGCTCTCTGACCCACCTCCAGCAAACATTGTGTCCCAAATAAAAACAGGCCATGAACAACTGGGCCAACATAGGCCTGTCCAAACTCCACCAGAACTTGCTGAGGTGCACTTGCCAGGATGACAAGACTTATGAGGGAGAGTCTTTTAAGCCATTTAGGGCTTCTGAAGGTATGTGTGTAACCACACAGTTTTCACTATGCTGCAACAGAAAAGCAGGTCATGTCTATTCCAACCCGCAAAGCTATCTCAGCAACAATCAAAAGCCTGACTAGCTGTCACTGTGTGTGTCCTCAGCCCCGACCAAGCCCCAGGCTGGCATAGAGTTGGATGTGCAGCTTAAACCAAACACAGGAAAATCATGTAAATGGGAGTGGGTATGCTATGGGGGGGGCCCCGTACCCAAATCTGAGAGGAGGAGTATACCACCACATTTCAAAGGGCACGAGATTCTTCATGAAATGACGAAAAAGGGGAAAAAACTCAAGTAATACCCAGTTAGTGGAAAAAGAGAACTAAAACATCTGAAGCAGTCAGGAAATGAGGGAGCCCTAGCAGGAGAGGACCTCCCAGCAGCTGCCATAGTGCAGCAGGGTTAAGGAGAAGAGCAGTCTCTGTGCCAAGGTGCCCGAGGGTCAGAGCTCACGGTGGGTGGCCTCCGTCACGGGGGCATCGCTGAGGCTGGGCGCCCCTGCGGGTTCGCTGGGTGTCAGAGGGGCATCGCTGAGGCTGGGCGTCAGAGAAGCATCACTGGGGGTGAGGAAGGGGCTCTCCATCGAATCGCTGGAGCTCAAGGCCAGATCGCTCAGGGTCATGGCAGAGGTGACCAGGGGGTCACTGGCTGTCTGCTGAGGGATCTCCCCCCCACCATCAGTCATAGAGAGCCACGGGTGCCGTAGGCATTCGCCAGCTGTGGCCCTCTTCTCGGGCACCAGCTCAAGCATGGGCAACAGAAAGCTGGTGAAGGCTTGGGCTTCAGCAGGGAGCCATTCATACTTATCGACCAGAACGTCCTGCAGGCCCCAGGGCTTCAGGTTGGTGATGTGCCGCAGGTCCCCTGGTTGGGAGGAAGGGGGGGGGGGTTACACCTTACCTTGGCACAACCATAAAAATCCAGTTCTAGAGAACATACCCCTATGCCCCAACACATACCCCTTCTCCAAACACACACACCTGTACACATACATGTCATGCAACCAAGGGCACATTCAGCTGTGAATGTGTGTAGCATCTATAAAAGCAGTGAACTATTGAGTAGAATGCCGAACTGGGCATCTCACAAGCCAGCAGAGACGTACTCGTATACTGATCTATGCACATCGTTTACTGCAGAACGTCTAACTTCTCCTGCTAGAGACAGCTTTTGCATCCTAATACACAGCCGCAGCATCCCCCCCCCCCCCCACATTTACCTTTTTTGGTGAAGAAATCCTTGGAGTATTTGCCAGCAGTGATGAGCTTGCGAGGCACTCTTCCCAGCAGCTCGATGATCAATGCGATGTGGTCTGCGTGTCAGAATGGCAGAGCCACGCGAAAAACGGGGAGAACGGATAGGGAGGAGGAGAGAAAGGAGACATGATCGTCAAAAACAATATTCCAATAAAAGGCCTGTGCTGGGAGGTGCAGACATCAAACAGGAAGAGCGTCACCCCTGGGACACAGAGGGGGCTCCCCACAAGGAGTTACAGCTAAACAGGGCACGGCAGACGGGCTACAGACAGGGCCGGAGTGAGACTGAGTCAGCCCTGCAATGTCACACCTCAGGCAGGGTGCGGAGACGCACCTCTCCCAGCCTCTGTCACCAGCCCAGCAGCGGGAATCCCCCAGCCTGGCACTGCGGTGAGCGCTTAAACATGCATGGGCAAAGCTCATGCTGGTGTCTGTCCAGCAAAAACCTAACAGGCAACAGAACGTTTTCTGTGTCGAGTGTCACTAGCCACAAATTACGTTCATAAAATAAAACCATAATTTAGATTAATGCCATCCCATTATGTGCTTGTTCTCTTGCCTAATAAAAAGTTTAATTAAAAATAGTTAGAGATTTAAAGTTGAATCACAATTTACTACTTGCTAATCAGGAGCTCAGCTTCAATGACAAACCAAAAACATAAGGGCCCAGTAGAACCAGGGTTTTGTATTGACATCCAAACACCACCCAAAGTCACACATCACAGGAGTGAGGACGAGGTTCACTGCTCTAAATTTAAGAGCTAATCCTAGACAAACAGCAATACAACAAGGGAGAAAGAACTGGAAGGATTCAAACCCTGATGATGTTATTCACAACACCATGTGGGTTGAGCACAAGCAGGTACCGAAGTTGGTTTGCTGGAGAATCTGCAACACACACTTTCCCAGGAGAAGCATATTTTGCTGGGTGAAACCTGAATTTGTATAACCAATTCAATCAAGAATATGGGATACATGCTTTGAAGTATTTGTGTATAGAGAAGTACTTATGGCTTCAATGTCCATTCCGGTCCTGAGCTGAAAGCCACCAACCATCTGCTCACTCCTCATTTCCCAGGATTTTTTGGTCCAGCAGGACCTTTTGTTTCACCATATCAGGGTAGATTCCTCATCTACGGCTCATCTACTTGGTCACATACAAAACACCGCACCGTTTGGCAGAGTCTCTTAGGTACATCACCTTCGTCTCTTGAGTAATCCTCCCCAGAATGTGGTTCAAACAGGTAATCCCCCGTGGCCAGCTCGAACGCCTGTGGCAGAGGCAGACACCCAGACATGCCCATCAGGGGCACCAGTCAGTACAGACGTTATTCCAATCAAACGCGTCATGATTGTTTGGAAAAGGTCTACCTGACATTACAGCCACACAAACAGACCAGCCCAGCCCAGCCCAACCCTACCATGCAGGCTGTGCTCCAAATGTCCGCCGGTGTGCTGTAGCCTGAGCCGATAAGCACCTCCAGAGAGCGGTACTGTCGTGTCTGAATGTCCTCTGTAAAGTGTTTGTGCTGTGGAAACAAAAGGCAATTAAAACATCCTTTAGGAAAGTTATCAACACAGAGACCAAGAACAAAACATTTACACTGAAAACTGAGACAAAAGGACATTCTAGTGACTCTTCCTCATGACTTACAGCAACAACCTCAATGGGCAGAGGGGCACTGGAGCAAGAGCCCCGACGGGCAGAGGGGCACTGGAGCAAGAGCCCCGACGGGCTAATGGGTATTGGGGTAAGAGCCCCGACGGGCTAATGGGCATCGGGGCAAGAGCCACTCACCACCCAGCAGGCGTTGCCCAAATCTGCAATCTTCACCCGGATCTTGCCTGCATTGCTCAGTTCCAAAGGGTTCACCAGCAGCTGCCCAGCCGCCAGCTTAGCTCCATCTGTAAGGGAGCCACAGAGAAAGTTGATGTTGCAGCTTCCTTCCAAATAACAGAGTGACCATCTCTGACAGCAAGAGGGCGACAGGGACCCCACACTCACCGCTCCTCAGGCAGTCCTGTGGCCGTGCCTCCATCAGGTCCTGCACTTCCTTCCCTTCCCCCAGCAGCCCGTTCGACTCCGAACAGCCACTACTGTCACTGACTGTGGTGCCGCTGCAGCTGTCATTGGAGCCGCTGTTAAAGGCCCGACTGGCGGAGTGGGGGTGCCGAGCCTCCTGCTGCGGGCTCAGAGCTCGGTGTCGGGGGTCGTCCTGCTCCTCAGCCTCCATCTGCACCTCAGGGCTGGTGCAGGGAGCGTGGCCATTACAGTCAGTGTCCCCTGCATCATCTGGCTCCCAGCTCTCCACTCTGTCCTCTGGGATGGATACGGTCACAAACCGGTCAGTCTGCACAGGCCGCGCCTCCTCCCCGCGTACATGGCATTTTAATGAGATACTGAACCTTCTGCTGCCTCGCATGCGATGTCCTGCAGAGCAGCCTCCTTGAGGGGGGTGCAGGGGGGGCCCTCGAAGATTTCAGGCTCCTCATCCTCCTCCTCGTTAGCATCCCCCGCGATCCGCTCCAGCTCCTCCAGCTCCATCATGCGCTTCTCCAGCAGTTCTGCCTGTCGCTTCTGCTTCTTCTTCAGCTTCTTCTTCTTGTTCTTGGACATCTTCATTGCCTGGGGGGGCAGAGAGGTGGACCAGTGGGACAGAGGCATCTTTTAGCCTCAGAAGGGCAGGAAACGAATAAGAAAAAAAAATTAAAAATCCAGAAATCAGAAAAGCAGCTTACCTGTTTGGGTGGGGGGGCCGTACTCACTGCAATAGAGAAACAGAGAATGAACAGAATGCGCATGGCGGCAAGGATGCGAAGAACAAGACCAACAATCAATACAAGGTACAGGCCTTCCTCCTCTATGAATGAGGAAAGCGTGGGTCAGAGCCTCCCTGCAGTAATTCAGGTTAAGCACCTTGCACACGGGCCCAAATGTGATACGATTACTCTGCCTGCGGGGGGGGATTCACCCCACAATCTCCTCCTCTTTCTGTATCAAACACCTTATCAATTTTCAATTCAATAAATGATAGTGTCACCAACACCACCATGACTGAAATCAGTCAAAGTTTAAAGGTGACAGCTGACAGACCACAGTTATTATAGTGGAAAGGAGGCGGGGGGGGGGGGTACCTGCAGAGCCAGAAGGGGGAGGAGCTCCAGAACGCTGCCACTCTGTGGCCTCGGCTGCCAGCCTCCTGACGTAGGGCTCGGTGACACTCATTAAGATGTTCTCTGGCTTAATATCGGTATGGATGATCTTACACTTTGAATGCAGGTAGTCCAGGCCCTGGAGAACCTGCAAATCCACCAAACCCAGTGTTCACCAGTGGCGTTACGAGATGATGTATGTGTCTCCGTGAATCAAGAGCACATGCGGGGAAGGCTGCGTGCTTATCAAGGGGATTCAGACAGTTGCCATATACTGGTATCTGGCACAATAACATGGCGCAAGTGCAATAACCACCAGGGCTTTAGATGATGGGTGCAAACATTTGTCCAGGTACCAGCCTTGAATTATTAACAAGAGGCATGTTGTGAAGCTGAAAAGTTAGTCAGCAGCATAAATTCAGCATAGTATTAGACTCGCTAAGAGGACCGTCGAAAGGACGACGGCATTAGAGACTAAGGATGCCACATGCTACTGTTTGGTAAATCAGGGAAGTGAGAAGCACTGAAGCAGAGGAGAAGAAAGAGACAGCTCAGCAGCTATGAGATCTTTTGAAAGAGGAGACACTGTACATAAACAAGGTAAAAAGACGTTAGTGGTGTCGAGGTATATCCTGCCGTTTAGAGTCTGACACGTTCATTAAACATAAGGATATACTACAATATGCCTCTCATTAATATATTTGGTGCACTACTAATCTGCTTCCACAATTGTGGCCGTAAGTAAACATCAGTATAGTACCGAAAATTTGGTACCCGGACAAATGTTTACGCCCATCATCTGACGCCCAGGTGGTTACTGTGCACGCAGCAGATAACCACGATGCGTTACTGTGCAGCCCTAGCTATTAGTTGAACAATTTGGAGATTATGTTTACAATCAGCACCTACCATATTTTACTGTTTTTTTTACATACAAGTTTTAGAATGTTAAAATCTTTTAAAATATTATATTTTCAGGGCATAATATCCTGCTGTAGTCTGCCCAATCCCTAAGCAGGCTCAAACTTCCATTTTGTCCTGTGCAAAATTACTACTGGAATTATGGACCAAAAATCAACTGAACATCCATATCACTCGGGATTTACCACCTTCCACAAAACATAAGCAAAAAGGTGAAGAGTTAAGCAGGCATGAGAGATACCGCGCCCTTTTAACAACTTGGCTGTCACCGTACTGTGCCTCTGATAAGCGTCTTTACAGTAAATCCTGATGTGGGTACTCACCATGTCACAGCAGGCCCTGCTCGATAAATAGCAATATGTTCAAAGAAAAGGAAGCCAAAATATTGTTTCCCTGCTTTAAACCAAGGATGTGCAGGTATTTGTGCACAAGCACAGAGAGAAAGTCACCTGACGGATGATGCTCTTGACACACGGCAGCGGTAGGCCCTGGTAGTTGGACTTGATGATCCACTTGAGAAGGTGGTGACCCAGAACCTCAAACACCATGCAGACATCTCAGAACACGACCATTAAGGGTAAACACAAGGATACAAACTGTTTGACTCAATTCACCGACATCAAGGTTGTCCTTAGCATTAAGGACAGCTTCAACACTAGTATTCAATATATCTTAGCTACGATATCTTATATCCCCAGCCTATCACAGGACACCATCTTAAATCACACACTAGGATTATGGCTTAGTAAGACACGGTGACCAGACCCATGTGCTACACTGAAATAACACAGTAAATAAGATCAACTCTGTAAAACCAGCACTATTAACTCCCCAGATATGCTCCAACCAGTATGAAATGCAGACCAAGGTTTCCTTCTGGAAAAAAAGTATTGGCTAGGGAGGATACGAGTTCCATTGCTCCCAGAGATCTTGAAGTCGTCCAGTAGCTGGACCACCTTCTCCCGGTTGGGATCATCAGGATCTGTGTTCCTGACCTGGCAAAAGTATTAGGAAAACAAAGAGCAATTAATGTAAAAGCAGATAAGAACATTATAAAGGCAGCTGGATATGGTCAGTCACACTTTGGTCTCATCGCCACCTGCCCTTAGCCACAGACTCACTGATCGTAGGAGCTTGATCTCATCCAGGGCTGTTTCAGTGTAGTGTTCGGCACTCTTCACCACCTTCAAGGCTACAAATCGCTTCCCTCTGAAGAAGGTGCAAACACACTGTCTCAGGCCAAAGCCCCTCCCAGACACGCACGTCACCTTTTCTAGGCATTACCCAGAAAGGCAGCATGTGTGAACACAAATGTCCAAATCAGTTGTACCAGACTCTACCCTGATAGCTCCCTAGTACAAAGTCCAAATAATTTCCAATTGACCGCCTTGTGTGAACGGTGCGGGGAAAACTCTGGAGTATTTACCGCGAGTGAGTAGGTGTGTTTCTATCATGCGACTGGCATGAAAACTGAAGTACAAGAACATCCTTGATGAAACTGGCTAACTGGAGAGAAGACGAGATTTGGGAACTTCTGTCAGGAGTGGTGTAAACAAATCGATTTCTGCAGCATGCTTTTTGCATCATGTCCTGCCTCCAGTATGCTCTACCGAAGCGCTACCCTCCTCGAAACCAACTGGAGTATTTCTAGTAGGTGTGAACTTGCCTGACAGTGTCCAGTTATGTCCCACATTTATGGATGGATAAATGTCCGGACCTGATTCTCCAGACAATGTCCATAGTTCATGTGTGAAAACGGCCTAATAGAAGATGGCAGGGCAGCAGGTATCTTTCATCTACTCACTGAATGTCCCAGCAGAGCCACACAGTGGAGAAGTGGCCCCAACCCAGCTTGCGGATGACGTGGTACCGTCCATTGAACAGATCCCCAACCTTGACATGATGGTAGCCACCTATGCAGAGAAGTGGGTTTGAAGGTTAAGATGAGGCTGATAGCTTCCACAGCCAGAACGTCAAATGCAGTGATGGAACCACATCTAGTACAGGAAACAGTGACATCCTAACCAGATTACAGTTTGAAATGTACAGTAGTACAAGCTGCAAGAAAAGTCAGAAAGCAGAACACCCCTCAACCCCTCGGGTTCTTATGGTGAATCTGTCAAAGGCTTCACCCTTGCAATAATCACTGGGGTCCTCCTGCTCCTCATCATCGGATCCCAGGATCTCTTCTTCCGGCTCCGGTGGGGGTGACTCCACCTGCTGAGAGACCCCCCTGGAGTGCAGTTCTGACCTGCAGGGAAACGGAGGAAAGAGGCAGACCTCAGACCTTCAGAAGACCACAAGCCATTCATGACAAGCAGTGCATTCATGGTGGTTCAATGACAGTATAGGTATATGACGTTTTTGAAGGAACCGACTAACTATGCTTACGCGTATTATAGATCAATTGCAGGAAGTATAGAACATCTGGAAAGCAACAAGACGCCCAGCAGCGTGATGCGATGCACGTCCTTAGGAGCCCTTTTCTTGTTTGTTTCTCTTAGGCAGCTCAAAATATTCTGAAAGTCCATTACACCTAATTATCTCTCTCAGAATCAAAGCCAGATTTCATAAAATATTGGGGTGGGGGGGCTTCAATTTAGATTTTAATATCATTTGCAATTTAAAAAGCCCTCCTATGCAAATTGGCCATTTTACATCCATAACAACCAGCATTAAATGAATTTCGCACAAGACCATAAAGTGAGTCAACAAATAAGAAATAAAACATAAATGAACCAAAACCAGTGGAAAAAGCAATTAAATTTTAATCCTACAGCTATTGAATTGAACTTGACCCATAACAAGAACTATAATGAACTTGAAGAATAATGAACTTGAGATGGTGGAATTGGTACAGGGTTGCTTTTTTACTCAGTTTGTTAAATGCCCTAATAGAGGAGAAGCCATTCCCCATCTTGTGTTTTCGAATAGCCAGGATAGGATTGGAAAATTTGGGGTTTTAGATTAACTTGGCAGTAGGAATCATGACATGGTTAAATTCAAGGTTAATTTTAGTGTCTGAAGAGCGAAGTCCAAAACAAACAAAAAAAAACATGCAATGTTAGGAAAGCTAACTTCATGGTATGAGACTGAACCTAGAAACTGTAAACTGGGTGGAGTTAAATAACAAAACTGTTGAAGAGGCTTGGAAATTTTTAAAAGCACTTTATTGCAAGTGCAATAGGAAACTGCTACCAAGGTGGTTTACAACTGAAATTAAGAACAAGGTGCATTAGAGTCTAAGGATGATATTAAAAGTTTCCTCTAATATTTTAACTCTGAAAGAGCTCTAAAAGCTAAAATCACTCATCTGCAGGATAGTAAGGTATAATAGTAAGATCATACAATCCCTTGGTAAGACCCCACTTAGAATACTGTGTGCAGGTTTGGTCACTTTACCTTAAAAAGGACATTGCTGCCTAGGAAAGGGTTGGAGGGAGGGCTACAATAATGATGATTCCTTGTCTTAGAGGACTGTCTTATGAGGAGAGGTTAGCTGAGCTGAATCTGTTCAGCCTTGAGCAAAGGAGACTAAGGGGGGACATGATCCAGATATATTAGATTCTAACAGATCTGCATGCTGTTCAGTCAAACAGTTACTTCGATATTAGTTTAAATACTAGAACTCGTGGCCATAGGTGGAAATTAGCAGAAGAACATTTTAAACTGAATTTGAGAAAGCACTTCTTTACGCAGCATGTAATAGGAGTATGGAATAGGCTTTCTGTTACTGTAGCGCAAGCTAAAACCTTGGGTTCCTTTAAGATTTGAACAAATCTGAGCTATTAGTTGAATGCTCCCTAAATGAGCCTGATGGGAAGAATGGCCGGACTTCCTCTCATTTGTAAATGTCTTATGTTCATTTTGGACCCAGTTCTCCTATGACTAATTATAAAAATGGTATGATAGCGAATAAGAATGCAAGAACTTAAAAATAAAAGTAAGCGAAATGTACCATGACAAGGCAATTCCAACTAATTAGCTGTCCTCCGCAGTGTGGCCAACAATGCTTAATAGACGTAACAACAAACTTTAAACAAATAACGTAACCCAAAAGAGTAGAGTCTTTTGGATTGTTATCGAAAAGCACAAGAAAAATCTCATTGTGACAGTAAAAAGAAAGTGAAATCCAAGATGTAAATATGGGGAAAGTGAGCGGAAGAATAATTATCATCATAGCTCAAGTTTAACGGGCATTTTAACGCAATGCAATTCAGAACGAGGAGGGTGATCCTGGCAACAATCTATTGAAGCTAAGCTACATAGGTTATTTCCAAACTGGTTCCAAACTGGTGTTACCATGGCAAGTGACATATGCAACAACATCCACCAAGCCAGAATACAAAAACCTTATTCTCTCCTAGGTTCCCTTTCTATTGGACATACACAGGGAAAGGCTTCTGCATGACTTCAGCAGACTCAAAACTTCTCCTGGGGGGGGGAGGGGGGGATGCAAAAAAACTACTGTCCAGTACCCATGAGCCCCCCCATGACCCACGCCCCACCCCGATGCACACGCCTCTCATCGAGGGGCCAGCATTCCCTCACACTGCTGAAGTCAAATGTGAGCCAAAGTGTACCCAGGCTCATAAATGAAGGCCTATTGCATTTATGTCCTCCTCTCCCAGCGCTCCAGAATTCACTACCTACATAGACAGCACAGGGACTCAATTCTTATGGTTCCAGCAGAAAGAAAAAAAAGACAAAACTCTATCTTTGTCATTGAGCAGCCACGGGATATTTTAGACCCATGAGCAAATCTATTTAAAGATCTCGTAAGACCAGAGTCACGTTTGTTGGGTCAGGCAGTAAGGTGGGGAGGAGGGTCCATGCAAATTAAATATAGCAGTGAGCCATCAACCATGTGTGTGAAATACGGGGAGACTCCTAAACTGATGTTAAATCACCAGGGCCCACCGACACCTCAGGATAGCAGCATCGCTCTCAGAAAACAGCTCAAAGCTACGGGCCATGCTCTATGCATCTGGGAATCACCATATTAAAGCCACTAACGTAACAAGAGCGGCTTCTGCCGGTCCTAGGCACATGGAACACTAATAGCTATATATACTAATCAGCAAACATTGCAATACAAATAATAATAAGATGCTCTCATTCATCAAAACAACAACTAAATCAACAAGATCAACAACTACACGTGGGGCGGAAATGGCTGTACAGTATTTATACAGCAGGCCGTCACAGCTACCCGTAAATCAGAGAGCCTATAACCTGGCACAGTATGAGAAGCGTGTGAAACGAAACACCGTCCAAAAGGGCGGAAAGGTGGGGAAGGGAAATAAGCGCCGCTTCAGAGAGGACTCACTATTAAGGCAAACTTCCACGAAGATGGAAGCCGGCCTCAAAAGACAAGCCATTCCCTTAGCTCCCAACAAGTATTCCTGTGAACAAGTCAGACCCACGAGCCGCCGAAATCAACACATTCCTAAGCACATGCCACAAACTAAAGTGAAAGTCGGAACTAGCTCCGATGTATCCGGAATGTTAGGTGACCAGCAGCCCGTGAGCCGTCCTGCCAGGGGGATATCCAGCCGGCATCAGCCTCCGCGGTGCGGCGACGCGTCCGCGGCCTAGTTCGGCACACCGGGTCACCCGTCAGCCTGGACGCACAAAACACTTACTTTTTACTGGGTTTCTTCGCTTTGCCACGCTTCTTCCTCGCCTGGAGCGCTAGGACTGTCATGTAACGAAAAGCCACAAATAAACAAAACTTTAATCCGGTCCGCTCCTATTTTTTTCGAACTCGGTTTGTTTAAACTTCCGCAATGAACATAAATGACATTTTGTTTCTGAATTATATTTCTTCCTTCCATCCATCCGTGTGACAACTGCAAGATATGGTTTAGTTTATAAAACTAGATTTATAGATCAATACGATTTATAGATATACGTGTGTTTGTATATAGTCTTATCAAATCAAAATCCAAGAAAGTAGCTTCAGGCACCATATAGTCGAAACAACTAAAGACCTAAAGGACAACAATACTTAATTTCCACATATATTTGCTAACAATATCAGGATAATTCATTATACACTTATCGTGCACTTTTCTTGTAGGTTGACTGACCACGAGCTTCCGATTTGGCTTTCCACGGCAGTCAACCGTGTATATTTGTGTAAAAGGCATACAGTTACACATTCAACTAGTTACGTGCAATAGCTTAAACTTACATCTATAAAATATAGCAAACATAATTAGTTCTTATTGTAAATCCAAACGATCGGATGATCAATATATATATAATAAAAATTACCTTTCCTCTCCATGTTGGACTGGCGGTTCTCGTCTTGCGCATGCGCGAATCGGGAATCGTTCACAAACAACGCGACTCTTTGTCCACGCCTCGCTGGGTTATAGATCCGCCTCAACTCCCTGCTACATTTAGCTAATCATATTCGCTGTTAATTTAAACGAATTAAGAAAAATTTTACTTTGCAAAACAAGGAGAGAAAGCAAAATTTATTTTCGTACCTATTTTGAACAATCTGCGCATCAAACCTAAAAGTAGCATTTTTAGTACTATTAGGGCAAATCGTGAGCTAAAATGATTTTATATATTTCCTTTTTGTTTAAATGTTTTTAACAACTTCTCTAAATTAGTAACTGTTTAAGAGGGCTAGAGAAAAAGAGATTTTCCAGACATGTAATGAACGTCATGCGCCATCTATTGGTTGACTTTAGAAAAGCTTAGATAGACAAAAGATAATGAAACGTTTCATTTAGAATCAATTACGTCTACAAAGACAATTTTCATAAACACCATATACGAAAGTGTGATTCCGTTTATTTTAAAGATAATAAGTAAATGATTCTCGGAATATTTTGTTATCTAAGGTGCAAGATATTTACCCATGGGTATGCTGTGTTTTTCTAATTGCAATTCCCAGATTAATGAAATGGTTTGGGCAACAGACTTCTCAAGAGATTGACACAAGGAGAATGCATCATTTAATTTTCCATGGATATATCTAACAACAGCTGCTAGAAAAATGTGAAGCCTTTGGAATGACCTGGCTTTCTACATCAGAATGTGGTCAGATCTTCATCCAAGTTCCAACAATGAACAAACACTCTTGTATATATTGAACACGTCATTCAAACATTCACAGTGTAGGTTGGAAAAAAGTAAGTTTAATAACTAGTAACCTCTTTTGGCAGCAATAACCTAAATGAAGAGCTTCTGGTACTTGTGGATCAGACTTGCACAACATTCAGTAGTTTTGGACCATTCTTACAGAACTGCTTCAGCCGGACTGTATTCATAGGATGTTTGGAGAATACAGCTGTCTCACATCATTCCACAGCATCTCTATAGGGGTTAGGTCTGGGTAAGAAAATTACAATAATTTGTCTTTTTTTAGCTAGAACAGATTGTCTTTGTTAATTATTTTAACTTACGCCGGGAAGTAGTACACTGACATTGCTACCATGAAATGTTTCAAGAATTGACTAGACCTGAAGCTTTAAGAACCATTAAAATTCTGAATGTGATGTAACTTTCTTAGTTTCTCATCTGAAATGTTTTTCTTATCACATTGGAACCTAAGTGATGAATTAAGTAACAAGGTTAAGTTAATCAGCTGCAGTGTTATTGCTGCTAATTTTGATTTTTGAACTTAGTTTATATAGTGTGGTTTGTTTTTGTTTAGAGAATCCAGTATGAATACAGTGTACATTATGTAATATCCTCAAAATGTATTTCCAGGTATTATGAACAGTAATTAAAAAACATGACTTTTGCTAAATGGCATTAATCAGAAAGTACAACAGAAAAGCAACAGAAAGTATTTGATGTGTTTTTAAGTGATTTGCTAAATGATTCCAGGAAACCGTTTTAAAAAGGCAAATCGAGTGCTGTGGCTGAAATGAGGATCCCACGACTGGAATATGTTTCCTTGTAATTCAAATAGGAGACCTTCCACCTTTAATACCATGATCGAATACCTCTATTCATGAATATTAGGGTTTGTTTTGCCAATTAATACTCAAACTGGCTCTTGTTTTTCGTCGTTCATCCAAAGTTACACGAGAAAATTACCGAACCCAGTTTTCACACTCGTACATCTGAAAACCATCTTACAATAATTACAGTAAGATCCAAGCATAAAGTAGGCCATGTAAAAGAAAACGGTACAAAATAGCCTTTATTTTAAAGTGGTACCTAATGTTAACGGTCACACAGCCCAGTGTGGTGGATGAATTCAGTACATAAAATAGTGGTCTTAAAATCTTTATAAGTAAAGCATGTTCATCATCCAGAAAAAACTAAATCAACAGTCTCAATACAATGCGTCTTGCCATAACATCAGATATTCACGTGACAGTCCAGCTACATTAAGTACACCATTAAAGACAAAAAGACAAACTCCACAGAGATAATGCTGATGAAATAATCAAAATGCAGTATGATGAAGACAACAGCACAGAAGGCAGTAACTAGTATTTATTTACATTTTGGAGTACTTGTATTTTATGAAACAAACTCATTGTTGTCGTTCAGAGGCCTCTGGCAGGTCATCTGAAATGAACAAGACTGTTTCCAGCAAAATCCACTTGTCAATTCGGCCAGGAATTATACAGAACACTGCACAGAACCACCTGACAATACTACCGCACTCAAATGGTCTTTGAAGGCATACTGGTTTTTGGCCTGATGATTCTGTTTTGTTGTATAAAAATACATATACAAATTGGATAATATCATGGTAGTTCAGAGGAGATTGTACTGGATGGGACTTCCATTACGTCCCGGATGGTCTCCGCCTGTATAGCTGAAGATTGAGCTGGTCCACCCTCCAGGTCAGTAACATTCCAGAAGTCTGGCACTGGGACCAGTTGGAATTTAGGGTAGGGGAAAAAGACCAGTAGATAACAAGGCAGTGAGATTTTTTTTCTTATTAAATACCCCAAAGACTTAAAACCAGTTAAATGGGAAAAAACAACTGGGCAATGCATGACGTAAAAAGGCAGATACTGGCCAACACCTTGGTGGGTCCTGCATGTGCACTTTCGGGCGGGGAGGGTCTGGTTCAGCCCAGTGCTGCAAAATTGTTTCGTACTTCAAACTGTGGAAACATTTCCCAAACCACACCTGCAAATTACTCAAGTTTTTGATGATAAATGAGGCCTTTTGGGCCAGAATCCAGTGACTGTCCCCTTCCCAAATCCCGGGTTGACACATTTTAATTTTTAAGAGAAAGAAAGGCCATTTTTCATAGCCACAATAGGTGTACCGACTTCCACTCTCTCTTAAAATGTCGATCATGAGAGGATTAGACACTGCTGATAATGTGGCGGACTAAAGAAATAATTTACTTTTCTAATCTGCATTCATTCACTACAAAAATAAGACATTTTCAAGTGAGACTGTTGTCCAAAATTTGAAAAATAACCGCTAACCAAATTTTTATGTCCCACGCCATACCTCACTGTGCAATAACACACCTGCTTAAAAATATTGCAGTCCTGAGACCCAACCAAAGCATGGCCACACCGCATGCAGGATACTCATGGAGAAGCGCCTTAGGCTGAAGTCTGAGCCCTTTGCCCACTGAACCTCAAACCTAGAAGGGAAGCCAGTGTCAGAACCGGTACTAAACAGTCTGTCCACCAGTACAAGTCCACATGGTGTGAGGGGTGGTACATCGGTGGGAGCAAGCTGCCAGCGCGCTCACATCTCCATCTCACAGTCTAAAACCGGGGGCTTGAAGCTGATCACTTCCTCATAGGTGAGTCCTGGCAAGAGGGAAAAAGAAACAGGGAATCATTTTTCTTCAATTATGCGATTAAAAGACTCTAGCAGATCTGTAACGAGCACATTCAAATTATGCATGAAACAAGAATTCAATTAAAATGTGAACTCTGTTTACTTTTTTCTTACACATCATGTACTATATACTGTACTATAACACTTAGCATGGCTTTGGGGTAAAAGTTGGCACCCAAGGAAAATAAGATCAGCTTCTCACAGAGCAACCCCCCCACTCACGTTTCCACTCCTCAATATCCAACTCGCGGCTCTCAAAGCTCTGGTCATAGGGTTCTGCTTCAGGCTCGTCATCCGGGTCATGGTACTGGGAAAAGTAGGGGTGGGCCAGAGCTTCGGCTGCCGTGATTCGCTTATCGGTGTCCAGGACCAGCATCTTCTCCAGCAGGTCTACGGCTAATATGAGGGAGAGCCAGGATGATGCTTTGGCTCCCCATGTCTCGCTGTGATCTTTACTTACTGAGACACAGCGTGTAATATCAGGAGCATCTGCTCAGCTCCCATGGAATTCTGTAATGCATTCAAACGTGATGTCTCCCTGTAGAAACCCCTCCTGTTTCTCACTCGGCCCCCTGGTTACACATCTTACCCTGTGGATTTGCTCCAATGAACACGTCAGCAAAGTTCCTCTTGGGCATCTGGGCCAGAGAGCTGATGTAGTTTCTGGCCTGTCCAAACAGCAGAACCAACGTGCAACTCAGGACATGCTACACAAGAAGCACTTACCAGCAACGAGAACACCAGCAACACTAGGGACTCCAGACATCATCTCCTCAATAATCTGAGTAATCTTATCTAATCCAACATGATCCATTTCTGGAAGAAAGAAGCTCCAGCCAGCTGTTAATCATTAGGCTTGCTCATGAGTATAGTCTGAGCTCCCAAAGTGATTTCTGCTGACGATCCAAACAATCTAGATGACCATGGCAAGATCTGTGTGCCTCTCATTTAAAGGAAATAATTATTAAGTATAAATAAATGAGCAAACTGCTTTGGGAGCTGCAGACAGGCATTGTGCTAATTAGGCCTTAGAAAAGCCCCAGGGGCAAAGCCAGGAGGTAGGGTGACGGAGAAACAGCAGCATCAGAGCCTGGGGCCATGCTTCCCAGCCCGGTCCTCGAGGGCTCCCAGTCAGTCCCTCCCAGCTCTGCCTGGGGCTCCCCAAGGACCAGGCTGGCAAACACTGGATTAGGGGAGCTTTGCGTGGAATGTACTTTGTGCAATGTATTATTTATTTTATCTTTACCCTTATTTCATTTAAGAACTAAACATTTTTTGCAGAGTAAAGCCGGATGATGTTAATTTTATTCAAATTACAGCTTTAACCAGCAGTTTTCCCAGGAAGTGATGGGACGCCCCAGGGCACTGAGCCCACAGGCGTCTGTTAAGGCCAATTCATACTTTTTGCTTCCGGTTGTCATCGGAGGTGGCTGTGATTGGTATGCATGTAGCCCAGATTTTTATGTCTAGTGGAAACCAAGCACGTCCGTCCACATCGACCGTGCATGTGCAAGTTAATCGATTACACATTTCCAGTAGGCTTCACAGATCAGCGGTCAATGACAAAAGAGTAGAGAAAGCATAGATGTTGTTGTAGTCATAGCGAGCGGCTGTATGAGGAGGGTTGGGGATACCTGCACATCTAATTATTTATATTGTCCAGACATTATACCAAGTCATCTGGTGTAGCAGCAGCATTCGGGCAATTTGAAATCTTGGCAATTCGCCAAGCAGTTGGGGGGTTCGGGTCCTGGCTAATTTTGTCGGAAGCATTTCAAAATATTATGGTGTGTCTTACTACCATCTAACAGCCAAGCCCTGACTAATAATTTTAAAACTCTTCATATAAGTTCACCTGTTTCACTACACTGCTTGTATTTGTGTTTGCTGCAACACATCTGCCCTCTGCTGGAGTATCACCGTTGTATGCAACACCGACCGTGACCATCTGCATCCACAGGCAAATTTATTACGATGACAAGCACACAGCCGCCTGCAGTCCAAAAGCGCACACAGAAAAGTGAAGTACAAACTGGCCTTTATACCTCCCCTGGCTACGTGTACAAATCATGCCATTTGGTCAAATTTTTCACAGCACCAAGGCGCCAGTTGTACTGTGACTCAGAAGTGGGTTTTTTGGGGTGAACATACTCCAGAGAGGCCGGCGTTTGAACAAGCAGCCGACATCGCAACCTGCAGCAGGGCAAAGAGGCAAAAGCACAGGTGTGGGGTGGGTGTGAAGTAGAGGGAGTGGCTCACCTCGTGACTGGGCATCCTGCTTATTAGCGAGGCAGGGGGGGTCCCCGTCAGCCGCATTATCTGCTGAAGCTGGTTTATATCTTTGCGGCACAGGTCAAGGCGTTACAGCACAGATTAGGCAAGCAGCAGAGCATCGCATGGGCACCCCCACCCCGAGAAACCCACCCTGGAACGTGTCCCTGGCCTATGGTGGCCCTGAGGCCTACAGGGATTTAGTGTGTGAGAGGCTGGGGTGCAGGAAGGCTGAGTGGTGTGTGCAGAGTGAGAAAACAAACATGCTCTTGGAGATGGCGTCAACACCCAGGCGGAAAGAGGGCAAGTGGAAAAGCAAAGCATGTCATTCAGTCTACGCCACCGGCAGCAGTGAGAATAGTGTCAATTCAAACTGAAGGACAGGACCCCCCCCCCATATACCCCGCTAGAAAATTTCAAGGATAAACACAAAGTCATACCTGTGGTGGTTCCCCTGCCCTCAAACAAAAGGATTAAGAAAATGACACCCAATGATTCAGTAACAGAGGGAAGAGCTGAGTTTAGACAGCCCCCGTCAGTTAAGGTGACTGACCCTCAGTGTCCCAGGTCAGGGTGACATTAAAAATAGGAAAATGGGAAACAGCTTTGAAACCTTACTTTCCTTGAGGACAAGCATAAAAACAGCTGCAATCATAGATCAGGAGACGGACGGGACACACAGGCAAGCAAAATGAAAAGACAAGACTAAAAAACCGACACTCACAGACTCTGAAGATATTTTCTTCAAGAGCTCTGGCCCTGGAGTTCCAACAAGCAGCATAATTAGCTTCAACTGATCAATATCTATCAAGTCATCATAAAGGAAAACAGGGGAGGGGCTGACCTGTCAATCAAGGCTACTGAAGTGATCAACTGGCCAGAGGACTAAGCACACAGACCGTGGATAATGAGTCTCGACTCTCTGCCTACTTTAGCAGGAAGTTCAGTCACTTGTAAAGTTTCACTGTGGATATTCAAGGTCACTATCCGAGTCCCTCTGAAATGAAAAGTCTCATGAAATGTTTGTATTAAACATCCCTCCGTATTAGTGTTCATCTAAAACAAAGTAAAACACCATGATGTGAGTTCCTGCAGTAATTTCAGCCACATCATTCAGCAAACCGCTTTTCATCGACGTTTTTAAACAGGGTGCAGTGAAGGAGAGGTCTGGCAGTGCCGGTCATTACAAAACCAGAAGAGATGACGTTAAGGTTGGCACAGCTAAGCTACACCCACACTTCAAGGTGCTAACAATTCCCTGTTCTTCTTCAGAGTGAAGTTGCAGCTTGTCCAGCGTAACAGAGGACTCCAGTGTTGCATATGTATATAATACCCAGTTAATGTAATGCAGGGGGAACACAGATTTAATTACGTATTGCTAATAGAACAAGATCCGTCCTTGAACCAGCAACCTTATGGGTCCCATGTCCTTGTCATCTGCTGTCCCAAACCCCATCAAGGGCCTAGCATGCATCAGATGGCAAATGGCTACAGTTATGAGCTATAACATGCTGCACGATACATACGTGGATCACACCTGTGAAGGACTGAATCTGTGAAAAGATTTGGGGGTTAAAAATTAAAACATTAAAAAAAAAAAAAAATTATAAAAAAAAAAAAGAAGAAAAAAAAAGGATAATTAAAGGATACGGTCGGTGCCGGGAAATAAGGTCCGTCCCGTGAGCAACTCAGCCATGATGCAGCCCACAGACCAGATGTCCACTGAAGAGGCACAAAGAGAGAAGGGAGACACCCACAACTGCCAATCAGGGTCCAGTTACAGCCACAGCCCCGCCCCATAAGCTGGGAGAGGGCAGCAGCAGCATGTGGAGGGCGGCACCAAAGGGAGACACCCACAACTGCCAATCAGGGTCCAGTTACAGCCACAGCCCCGCCCCCACGAGCTGGGAGAGGGCAGCAGCAGCATGTGGAGGGCGGCACCAAAGGGAGACACCCACAACTGTCAATCAGGGTCCAGTTACAGCCACGGCCCCGCCCCCACGAGCTGGGAGAGGGCAGCAGCAGCATGTGGAGGGCGGCACCAAAGGGAGACACCCACAACTGCCAATCAGGGTCCAGTTACAGCCACGGCCCCACCCCATAAGCTGGGAGAGGGCAGCAGCAGCATGTGGAGGGTGGCACCCAAGGGAGACACCCACAACTGCCAATCAGGGTCCAGTTACAGCCACAGCCCCGCCCCATAAGCTGGGAGAGGGCAGCAGCAGCATGTGGAGGGCGGCACCAAAGGGAGACACCCACAACTGCCAATCAGGGTCCAGTTACAGCCACGGCCCCGCCCCATAAGCTGGGAAAGGGCAGCAGCAGCATGTGGAGGGCGGCACCAAAGGGAGACACCCACAACTGCCAATCAGGGTCCAGTTACAGCCACGGCCCCGCCCCATAAGCTGGGAGAGGGCAGCAGCAGCATGTGGAGGGCGGCACCAAAGGGAGACACCCACAACTGCCAATCAGGGTCCAGTTACAGCCACGGCCCCGCCCCATAAGCTGGGAGAGGGCAGCAGCAGCATGTGGAGGGCGGCACCAAAGGGAGACACCCACAACTGCCAATTAGGGTCCAGTTACAGCCACAGACCCGCCCCCACAAGATGGGAGAGGGCAGCAGCAGCATGTGGAGGGCGGCACCAAAGGGAGACACCCACAACTGCCAATCAGGGTCCAGTTACAGCCACGGCCCCACCCCCACGAGCTGGGAGAGGGCAGCAGCAGCATGTGGAGGGCAGCACCAAAGGGAGACACCCACAACTGCCAATCAGGGTCCAGTTACAGCCACGGCCCCGCCCCATAAGCTGGGAGAGGGCAGCAGCAGCATGTGGAGGGCGGCACCAAAGGGAGACACCCACAACTGCCAATCAGGGTCCAGTTACAGCCACAGACCCGCCCCCACAAGATGGGAGAGGGCAGCAGCAGCATGTGGAGGGCGGCACCAAAGGGAGACACCCACAACTGCCAATCAGGGTCCAGTTACAGCCACGGCCCCGCCCCCACAAGATGGGAGAGGGCAGCAGCAGCATGTGGAGGGCGGCACCAAAGGGAGACACCCACAACTGCCAATCAGGGTCCAGTTACAGCCACGGCCCCACCCCCACGAGCTGGGAGAGGGCAGCAGCAGGAAGCAGTGGACACACTTCACCTGTCATGTTGTAGTGCATCCAGTTGAGCATGATCTCTGGTGCACGGTACCAGCGCGTCGCCACGTAGCCTGTCATCTCCTCATCGCTGTGCCGTGCCAGGCCAAAGTCCAGGATCTGGAACAGATGCATGGAAGAGTGACCCCTGCTGGCAAGACCTTCAAGGTACAAGGCGACATTCAGGCTATTTTGGATTTTTCATTATCTGAGCTGCAGCGTTCCATAAATGGAAGTGTGAAGCCATGGAGGAGAACGAGTCCCCCTCCTGGTACACCGTCTATTTCTGAAGTGATGATCTTCCAAATGAAAGGGAGAACCATGCTGCCCAAGGCTCCCACCGACCCCACGGAGAGGGCCTACTTACCTTCAGCTCACAGTCCTCATTTACAGCCAGGTTACTGGGTTTAAGGTCCTGGAGGGGCGATACATGGGGACGTGAGAGGGTGGTCTATGCAGGAAGTCAGTCACACTGGCCAATCAGAGCCAACTGCAATCACTGACGCAAGCACATGTTAGCAATGTCAACACTCTGGGTCATGAGTTATAACGGAAGTCAGGCCTGACTGCAGCCTTGGTTAACAGTCAAGCCAAATTCACAGGTCATAGCACAGACTTTACAGAGGAGAGCAGAAGACTCAGAACTTACTCGGTGGATGATGTCTGCCGAGTGGATGTACTGAAGAAGAAGAGAGAACTTCAAATTCAATGGTTCAATAATATGCAGCAAAGCTCACGCACTAGGCTGTACTAGGTGACACGGCAGAGAGATGGGGGCCCTTGCCCTCTGACCTTTAACCCCCGCAGAATCTGATAGATGAGGAACTGCACGTGGTCGTCTGTGAGCTTCTGACACTTGACAATGTTGTTGAGGTCCGCACCCATGAGATGAGTCACCAAGTACCTGCCGGGTAGATAAGAAGAGCCCTCAATGATGTTACCATCAGTATAAGAGCAAAAGAACACCTTATGAAATCGGTAAAAGGATTAATAATAATAAATACGTCATTTATATTGTGCCTTTCATATACTCAAGGACACTACTATTTAAATACAATTAAAATTTTCAACCTTTAACAAGACGGTACGTTACATACAAGACGACAAATAATATTCATTGAATTGTTGTTTGAGATGTTTTAACAGGAGCTAAACGAGTTTTCTTCACAAAGACCATGAGGAAGAGCATTCTGAATTTTAGGGGCTGTGACACCAAATGCTCTGCCCCCCACAGTTGAGACTCACTGCACCTAAGCACAGGGTAAGTTAGCATCAGATGATCTTAGTGCGCGGGCTGGACTGTAAGGGAGCAGTAGCTTAGACAGACGGTCAGAGGCTAAACCATGCAGGGCTTTAAAGGTGATGAGTATCATTTTATATTCGTTTCTGGAAGAAACCGGCAACCATGGAGGACAGCAGTGATGTCAGCAGATTTTGTGTGTGTGTGCAAGTAAGCAGGCAGCAGAGTTCTAAACATACTGTAATCTACTGTAATCTGATATATTTATCAGGGTGACGATCAGCAGAGAAACAAACTAAGCAATTTCCTACCTCCTCTGTGCCCCTGGAAAACCTGGTGAAATGAGCTACGTCAGTGTTCGTCAGTCTCCCATGGATTCGCAAATTAATACACGTGCGCGGTTGTTGCTGCGGGTGCTGTAACGGCAGAGCCTGTGCGTGTGCATGAACATGCCTTGGAACGTGAGCACCTCCTCCTGGAAAACCCGCCTGCATATCCACACCCCCCCCCCCACCCACAGCATGCAGACCCCATGGGTCACTTACACGTCGTTAAACTCCTCCAAGCTGGTGGCTGGCGTGAAGACGTCCAGGAGCCCAATCACCTGTGGCAGCATTGCATCTGGTTGGTCAGCTTTCTTAACTAGGTCAGCTGTCACTGCATCTGGTTGGTCAGCTTTCTTAACTACCACAGCAGTGATTGTGTCTGGTTGGTTAGCTTTCTTAACTAGCACAGCTGTCCTTTGTTAATATAAATAGCATCTGAGCCAGAGTGTTAAAACAAACACACACACACTCTTAAGCCTGCTAACTGGGAACCAGCCTAACAACACTAAGCTTGCTGCAAGTACACCACCCAAACGGAGGGGCCCTTACTTGTGTGCAGCTGGTACTAGGGTGGGAACTCACGTTTTCATGTTTCATGTGTTTGAGGAGGCGCAGCTCGCGGTAGGTCCTCTTGGCGTGGATGATGGACTGGAACGGACGGGACAGCTTCTTCACTGCAATCTTCAGCCCTGACTTGCTGTCGTACGATGAGCTAGGGGGTGGGGGGAGGTATGGTTGATCCTGAGGCAGCTTTAAATGCAATGCACCCAAAATTGACAGAAGGGATAACTGACCCCCGGGCTGCAGCCAGTATTCCAGCATGCCACAAAATAGTGGGGGTTTTGTGGAGGGGTTGCTTAATTTCCAAAACTAAAGTACATATTTTAATTTTCTACAACCACTCACAAGCACACATTTTCTTTGCATCTGAAAAAGTTTGATGCACTAACTAATCCATCAGTAACCCCTCCCCACACTGTTTATCAATCTGTAAAGTTTGTGTGTGACATAAACCGGTCCATGGAAATGAAAACGTTGGACAACCCTATTCTTCGTGACCCCAGTTTTGAATGGTGCGTCACGTTTTCAGCATCCTGAGTGACTGATCTCAGGTCTGTTCCTGAGGGAACAATGAAGTCTGGAAACACAACAACGACTATTGCTCTGTTCACACCTGGTATAAACATGCATCTTGGGTGATCTGATCAGAAGTGGACAGCGCTAAATACAGGAACAGGGTCTATAACTTCCAAAGCACAGAACACAGCCTTTACCTATGAGCAGAGACTCCACTGCCTTTATCTCCACCTAAGAAGTACCACAAAATCTACCACAATCTTGAAAAGGTTATAAACTCAGAAAAACAGCGACAAACACAGGAAAAAAAAAAAGTTGGAAAATTCAACAAAAAGATCAGGACGGCATGTCAATAATTCTTTTTTTAAGTATTTTATTTAATATAGTAGGAGACCATGTATATTACGTGCTGTCCTAGCAATGTGATTTTGTTGTTAAAAAAAACAAATGTTGGGGAATTTATAAAGCAAAAAAGAGTTAATTCATTTCTCACAAACCCGTCTAGGAGTGAATTAAACAGCAAGGATGAAAATGGTTATGATTGTCTCAGAGAACGCATGCAGCGTTCATGCAAAAGTCGCAGAGGTAAACTTTAAACTGATTTTTAAACACGAGTGGGACTGTGCTGGGACTCCCTGTGCAAAGTGTAAAACCAAACTGAGTAAGACACCCAAGTGAAACACAACATACAGAATTCTTGTCATGTGTGAAGCATCCCCGCAGCGATAGAAAACACGAAAAACCTTCATAAGCAGATTTTAGAGACACTGCTAAAGTCCTATGGCAAGTGTCCCAAGTGGCCTGGAAATGTTTTTTATTGTATAAACTGGCATACAGAAGGAAATGCTTCCTGAAGCTGAATGGGCCGTTTGGACGGTGCATGGAAACAGTCACATGGCCGCCAGCTTTTCAGGCTGAGAGAGACTTCGAGACTGACTTTCTTTTTTTTTCCTTTAACTGATTGTATCTGTCATGCCATTTGCTTTGTATGTATATTAATAGTCAAGTACTTGATAAGATTCAGAACCAGGGGAAGTTTAAACTTATTATTATGATGCACGAGCCTGTCCTGAGGGTACGAGTCTCAGTCAGTGTGCAGAGTTAAGAGAGGAGAGGCATATGCTGCTGAACTCCATAGCAGGGAAGGTGCTAACATCACTGCTGGATGACTGCATGTTTGTCAGATGATGTATTCTCTAGCAGTCGTTTGTCTCTTTTGACAAAAACGTCGACTGACTAAAATATAACTAAAAATACGAATTATGTGATTCACAGTAACTAGTTTAATTAAAAATACTTAGTAAAAAAAAAATTAAAAATACTTCAAAAGTTAATTCCAGACTTGAGTATTATGACTATACACAAATTATGAGTATGCACAAATATTCCAATCTTGTTTGCCTAGGGGAATATCTGAACACTCATAGAAGCAAGTCTCCATTTTGAAGAAAGACAAGTGAACCAAGGGAAAGACAATCTGGAGGATTTCAGGGCACCTGAGTTTTGTATTTTTAAATTATTACTACTGTTACATGCATCCTGTGAACCAGTTACCTGACAACACGTTAAACTTAAAGAATTAATAAAATATTTAATGGTACTGCCCACAAGGGATTATTATCCACCAGAGCTGCAGAATACAGAATTATGTACCGGTTTTCTATGACAAAGCAACATGTTCTGCGATCAGACACCAGGGCTGCACCACTGGCCAGCATTAAATAAGATATTACACTGTACGGAAGCAAGTCTTACAAGAGGCTGCAGCAGAAAGCCAATACCGACAGTGCGTGACTGATAAGGCGTAAAAAATCAAGGGAAAAAAACTCATTAAGGAAGTAGGGGAACGTGGAAACATCACAAATGAGGAGAATCGGTCATTAGGGTGCTGCTGTTAAAATCAGCATTTTTGAAGGACGGGGGAAGGTGGTAACTAAACGGTGCCTGACTTCTCCGGGCCGAACTACCCGGGCGGCCCAGCGGCCTCAACAGTCCCGGCGCGGAAAATCCCTGAACGAGCTTCCGACACTTACGCCTAATTCTGGCCGTATGAGTCACGGGGGGAGGCCTGACACTGCAGCTAGTCTTCGGCCCGCTTGTAAACCTCAGCAAATACATCCCACGGAGAAAATACACTGACCAAGGAATGTCCTGGTATAATGCACCAGTGTATTAGCCTGCAATGCAAAAACGCGTTTTAGAGACGCAGGTCTAACAAAGTTGCAGGAAAAATAAATGGGGTTAATTTTAATTAATTTTCAAATGTCTGGAATACTAAAGCGTGCACTAAGCTTGACATTTGCTTATGGCTCAGAGGTTTACAGCTGCATGGTTATAGCAAATCGGTCCTAGTGCGATGATCACATTCGGTTTGCCAGGCATGTCCTTGGTTTATTAAGGCTAGGAACCGAGTGGATGCGTCCCTCAAGCTTCAGTACTGATCACCAGAAACACTGACCAGCTAGCATAATGCTATCGGCGCTGCCCGCAGACCGCCCAAAGCAGTCATGGTACCAGGAAAACCATGGTAAACAGAAACACGCTAAACGTTACAGCAAATAATATATTATAATGCATAGCCAGAAGCCAGTAAAACATCTCGATCGATAAATAGGGTGCATCTTAAATTAGGTACCTTGCTATGCGTTAACAAATGCTACAGAGAAAAGCTTCCAGAAAATACTTCTGCAAGTACCTCACTGGCTTCCTTGCACTATACTAGTAAAACTGGTTACTCGTAGACGGCGAATAAACAGCATCAAATTAACAGCTTTACACATCACGCCACGACGTAAAGATGTTTATTTCTCAGTCGATGCACTTAACAAAAGGTGCAACCATTTTAGCCAACTGGACCATGCGTGCTGGGAGCCTGCGGCGTAGCGGTGGAACATGTCCGCGCAGGGCGGCTCGGGACGGCGCCCGGGCGCGAGCGCCGAGTTCGGCAGCGACGTGCAGTGTAATATCAGAGCAGGCCTCTGATCGGCTGCCATGTACGGGGCTGTTATCGACGGGAAGAAAAACGTCTTGGTCTGTGCAAAAAGTATTTTAAATGCATGTTTTACCATACGGATCCGTAGGCACCGGATCCAACTGGAGTCAGGTTCTGGTAGCGCACCGGTACCTCCCATATCGTCTTATTCAGTTCCTGTCTGTAGAAAGTAGGTCTCTCCTTCTGCGACATTTCTGCAGGACAGGCTCTCCAGCAGGCAAGGTAGCAAGTCAAACTTTCTTCCCCTTTCGATTGGGTTGGGACGAGCCCAGCTGGACGAACTGGGGGGCTAAAGTGCCGTGACAGCTAAGAAATGAGGATGATCGCAATGACCGGAAGGAGCCGGTGGATGGCTGCGAAGGCGACCCTCCGGAGAGCGCTGGGCGAGCGGCAGGCGTGCGTGCGTGCGTGCGTGTGTGTGACGGCTGCTTTCTGAGCACGATTCCGCCCACAGTAAGGTGACGGCCCCCGGCTTCGTCTTCGTCTTCCCAGCTCTGTTCCCTAATCCGGGGGGAGGGGAGTGAAAGGGGAAGTAAAATTTCTTCCTTTAACATCATGCAACTTGCTTCGCTTTCATTCAGCTTCTGGGTAGACACCGTTTTTATAGTGTAGTAGTTAGGGAAATGTTTTTTAAAACCCCACCAACAAAACCAATAATTTATATAAATAATACAACGTCAGCAGTGCCTGATAAAATGTATCACATTTTATCTAACTTGTTCTAGATACCTACAGATTCGTTTAATTTTCATGTAGGGTATACAGGGGCGCTGCTAAGGATTTTGGGCCCCATGAAAAGAATCTTGACAGGGCCCCCAACACATTTATTGGGGGCTTCTCTGGGCCCCCTCACACTCATGGGCCCCGAGAATCGTCATCGTTTACCCCCCCTTTACAGCGCCCCTGAGGGTATAATGCAACGAACGTTAATTCAATTAAGGTGTATTGCAAGTGATCTTTGCACCCTCATTATTAACAAGTACAATCGAAAATGCTTCTGAAGCCTTTATAAAAGTAATTCCATTAAACTGATGACCGTTGAACCTTGTTAAATATAGCGGTCGGTGATGCAGCAACAATAAAAACAAACAGTTGTGAGATTGTGGCATTTCATTTTCTCCATGACCAGAAGTCGATTAACATCGTTACGCAGAAGCCGGTGGGGGTGGGCAGGGGGCACCTGTAGAATGTGTGTAACGCTTCCCTTAAGTCAAGTTTTACCGCAGTGCTTAAGCATTACATACCCTTAATTATTTTACCTACATAACTAATGGCAACCATTTTCTGTTATTGTAAGCTATTAAAAGTCCTGAAATCAAGGGGGACGATATTGCTCACGGACCACACTATCGTTGTCTTTCTAATGTGAAATGGTTACTCTGTAAGTAGTGTGAACATTTTAAGTGTTGTATGATAAATCTACAAGAATTAATATTTCATAGATTGGAAGCAGAAGTATCTAAGTAGTTGGCAAAGGCCAATCTTAACACAGCAGTGTTTAGTAGTTTCACACTGAGAAAAGTATTCACAAACAGTACAGAAAAAATATTTTATACACCAGAGGCAATAAGACTGGCTTGGATCCCCATTGTAACGGTAACACAGAAAGCTTTAGCACTGACTTTCAGAAAATAATGTGAACAGAACAAACATCCAGAGGCTCGGATTATAAAGTAAGGCAACTTGGCGATCTGTACAGTTATAATAAGTTACACGCATAACTTGCTAACATTTGGTATGAAGGTGGTGCTTTCTGTAACATTAAGATGTGGCACAGTTGCAATAAAATGACAGTAATGTTATTTCCAAGGTCTGCCTGTACATTCTTCCTCTTTAAATGACTGTCTGCTAATATGGGAACAACTGCAATGTCAATAAACAATCTCCTTGCATTTTCAGCATTTTCATTTCGATGTTAATTCTTTTTAAAAATAAGCCAGAGTAGCTTTAATTTTCTGCTGAACCATCCGCATCACCAAGGCACAGTAATGCTGAACAAACGTGACACTTTGCTATGTGACCAAGCTGCAGCTAATCCTCAGCCACCATGAGTAAAGGTCTTTGGTGTGAATACCAGCAGGATAACAGGCTAGTGAATTAGTGTCACACCTGTCTTACCTTTAACGTGAAAGTCTGACACGTTATAGCAGATTATTGTAAATGTATAAAGAATAGCTAGCTATGAGGGAAACACTTTCAGAAGATGATTACAACCAGACTTAAGATAATTGAAAATCAAGGACAACTCTACACACCTTATGGGAACAATGTACAAGGAGAATAAATATAATTTCTGATACATTCAATTACATTTTTTTTCCCTATTCAAGGAAATAAACTTGATGGACAGCTGCTAGCACATTTCTGGATGAAGGGTAGACTACACAGTTATATAAAATAACAGATCAGGAAAAAATATTAATAAAAATTTACTCCACCAGATCCCGAGATGGAGCAATATCATTAAACAAAACCTGACAAAATCATAATTTAAAAATGTTTCAGGTAAAACATCCACTGAGAAGAAGGTGGCAGAGTGACACTCGCCCAGATCAGGCTTATGTCACAGTCCATGTCCTTGCGTTGCCCTCCCCTGTGGTCATGTAGACCTCCACCTCTCTGCGTGTCTCTGCCCTCCCCTGTGGTCATGTAGACCTCCACCTCTCTGCCCTCCCCTGTGGTCATGTAGACCTCCACCTCTCTGCCCTCCCCTGTGGTCATGTAGACCTCCACCTCTCTGCTCTGCAGCTGAGCTGTTTAATTCATCTCCATCTCCATGCCAGATGATGACTTCAAAGGAACGGAGTCAAACCCATCTGACGTTCTCTGAAAAGACACCCAGTCACACAAGCACTTATGGTTAAATACGGAGATACTCATATACTGTATGTTTCTCTCAGAACTGCACTGTTTTGTTGTGAAAATTTGTTTGCCTTAATTTTTCTGTATTAACATTTTAACACAATTTAACACATTTTAATACAATTTTAAAGTCATATAGTAGAATACATAGGTCCATCCATCCAGAAGCTGCTTATCCAGGGTCAGGTAGTGAAGGCAGCAGTCTAAGCAGGGATGCCCAGACCTCCCTCTCACCAGCCACCTCCTCCAGCTCCTCTGGGGGAATACCAAGGCGTTCCCAGGCCAGCCCAGAGGTATGATCTCTCCAGTGTGTCCTGGGTTTGCCTCGGGGGCCGCCTCCTGGTTGGACATGCCCCAAACACCTCCCCAGGGATCCATCCAGGAGGCATCCTAGATAGTTCCCCCAACCACTTCAACTGGGTCCTTTCGATGTGGAGGAGCAGTGGCTCCTGTCTGTGATCTCTAAGGCTGAGCAAAGCCACCCTGCACAGAAAACTAATTTTAGCCGCATTTATCCGCAATATAATTCTTTCGGTCACTACCCAGCGCTCATGACCATAGGTGAGGTTTGGAATGTAGATTGACTGGTAAATCGAAAACTTTGCCTTCCAGCTCAGCTCCCTCTTTATCATGACAGAACGGTACACCATCCGCATTACTGCTGATGCTGCACCGATCTGTCTGTCCATCTCTCGTTCCCTTCTTCTCTCACTTGTAAACAAGACCCTGAGATACTTAAACTTCTCAGTTTGGGGCAGTAACTCATCTCCCACCCAGAGCGTGCAATCCACCTTTTCCAGTTGAGAACCATGGCCTCAGACTTGGAGGTGCTGATCCTCATCCTGGATTGCAGGAAAATGGATCTGAAACAGAGTGTCTAAAGGAAGCCTATGCAGCACAGGAAGAACATGCTATCTGCAGGCACATAATACAGAGAAAGTATTCAAATTCCCAATTCTGGAGGTGTGAAGCCTTCACCTCACCCCATCTGAAAATATCAGTGACGCTGTAATTGGGAGAATCCATGACCCATTATAGTCTGAAAGAGGAGTTCCCAACGTTTTGATGAGTTATTATGTCATAAAAATTCGCATACTGGTAAAATGCCTGGGGCAGTGGATCGATCAGCAATATTATATGTTTAACATTTTCCTTTTTTTCCCCAGACGTGCACCCAGGACAAACCCAGGACAAACCCAGGACAAACCCAGGACAAACCCAGGACAAACCCAGGACAAACCCAGGAACGCCTTGGTATCCCTCTGGAGCAGCTGTATTGCCCCTGGTAGGGTCTCCCAAGGCATGTGAAACAAACAGGAACACTGCATTTGTTAAGGCCAGTTACACATATGCACACCTGTCTGGAGAAGGACTTGATCTTGCCATAGATGGACTTTTTGGTGAGATAGATGAGATCATCTTCAGCATCTTCACCCTCCATTATGGCACAGCTGTCTGCAGCAGGCAGGTCGCACTCTGTCTCCCCAGTGCTCATGATCAGCTTTGAGTACTTATACTGTAGCCTGCAGAGACATATCATCAGCCCGGAGTCTGTATTTATCTGTATATTGCGTGAGTCTTATGTTTTATAAGTTTTGTAAAGAACTTATGCAATCACTGCTCAGTCTGCACAGCAACCCCTACAGGCACACCCCTCACCTGCGTGTCCTCTTCCAGAAGTAACAGCTGAGCACAACGAGTAGCAGGGCAGCGACGCCCCCCGTCAAGACACCAAACTTGAGCCAGAAGTCCAGAGTGACGCAGGCACTGAGTTTCTGGGCCGGGAGGGGGATCCCCCCACTGCACTGCAGAGGCTGCTGCCACACGTAGGTGGTCCTCTGGTGCACGCACATGCACACACACGCGCACACACACGCGCACACACACACACACACAAAACACAGATACATACGCATGAATTCAAACAGGAATTCAAACATGACAGTTCAGTGCCAGAATGCTATAAATTTGCTCTGTGCTTCAGTGCTTATGGACACAGGACAATGATGACACAGTGTGATGGTGCTCAGTGTAACAGGACATAATGTGCTCAGTGTATCATCAGTGTCTGAATTCCCACAGCTCAGTATCTCCCGAGTGCGTTTCTGGCTACCTGGATGCCCTGAATGCAGCCACTGACAATCTCCTTATAGTGATGGGCGGAGCAGAGCGGGCAGGCGTGCCGAGTCCTCCACAGGAAGTGGAAAGAGCATCCATCGCAAGTGCCTTCGGAGCACATGCTGCAGGGCAGAGGCGCACAAATAGCCAGTGTTCACAACACATGGTCCAAATGCACATGCATTTTAATGGCCCTGACAGCAGCAGAAAGGCATGTTCACTGGAAATCAAGAGGAGTGTTTACACTTTATTCTTATTTATTTATTTCTTTCGGGAGAGTATTGTGTTGGGAGTTGTTTATTCTTTGTAAGGTAGTCAGACCACAATAATGTCCGTCTGTCCGTCCGTCCATCCATCCATCCATCCATCCATCTTCTTATCCTAGTCAGGGTAGTGGGGTCTACAGAGTTCTATCTTAACTCATTGTGAATCAGCATTGCTTAGTTGTACTTCCCAGTTTATTCCACTAGAGGTCACCTCTAATTTGGCTATGTGGTGATTTAGCTATTAATGCACTTTCCCCAGTACTAGATCATATCATGTGTGTCTTACCTTGGGAGAGACAGCTGGTCATTTGTTAAGACAGAGAGGTCACACCTCATCCTAATGGTGGTGGACCGGCCCTTTTTACATGCCAGGGTCGCCTCCGCTGATCTATGACAATGATCAGGGAAAACATTTGAACATTTAAAATATGCTAATTCAATTCTCCAGATTTTCAATAGAAATGAGATTAAGAATGTTTTCATGTTTTGTCAGTAGAAATATTGAAAAGAACAAAATGCCATTAATCTGTTCATAATATTTCAACACAATTTCCTCTGGACATGTAGAACATTGATTGGTAATGAACAAACTTAATGTGATACGAACTGTCTGGGCATGACTATTATATTACTCATGTGGCTTTGCCCACCGATAGTAAAAGATGACATCAGGCAGGCTGGAGTCAGTGGGAAAGTAGGCTGTCGGAGAAGAGATATTGTCCAAGACGGTGTCCACGGTGACGCCTGAGGAGAAGGAGGTCAAGGAATAAAGTCGCTGTTAAACAAAAACTTCAGCTTCACTGACGCTTCACTGACTGGCAGGAATCAAGGCCAGTTTGATAAGTCTGACTGCCTGAGGAAACACTGCAGAGAAGTAAGAGATGTTTTAAATTAGGTAAAAAAAATAGGACATGCATGTGAATGATTAGCAGGGTTTCATTGCAGGACAGTAAATGTAGGACACTGGAACCAAATTATCATGCCACACTGTACTGAGAGGAGAGCAATGTGGAGGTGAATCCTCTGGGACATTACCGATCAGAGTGTCGGCGATGCTGAACGGCTGAGATGACACCATCCTCTGGCCCCTCACTTCAGACGGCACCACAGTGGACTGGCACACGTGACCTCTCACCTCCCTTTTACTCTCTGTGACATTATCTACACAGAGTGCAGCTGGCCCCCCCTGCGAAGCCCCAGACACAAACGCCATATTTATGCCCTGCATTTGTACTATGTGTAGGCCATTGAGATACTTACTTATGCTTTTTATAGCCCCCCCAAAGTCTATCAATGGGTCACTTCTCCAATTCGGCCTGTGTGGGGTGGCAGACTGAAGACCCACAATATTACAGGTCATAAGTTGTGCCAAACTGATTCATTGATTGTTTGTGTATGTACCTTGAATACGAGCTCTCAGGTTTTAAGCTCTTAGACAGGGGTCATGTTTCTCTGTCAGGAGACCTGTGGATTAGGTTAGGATGCTTTCCATAATACTTTTCCTTTTGTTACAGCTCTGTCACATTATGCGGATTCAAGGCTGCATTTAATTTACTGAGCTCACCCTGCCTGTTTACTTACTCAGTGCCTGATACTCTAATGCATTTAACTGTAATTCTCTGTGGAACTAAATTCTAATGCATTTAACTGTAATTCTCTGTCTTCTAAATGAATTAATATAAACATATTAACCAACACAACGATACTGCATTACACAGACTGTTCTGCTGGTCTTAAGTATCAGGGTCACCTCATTTCCACAAAGGCTGACGCTGTACTGGTGGAAGTAGCGCAGTCCTTTGCTGGTGAAACGGGCGTTGCTGCGGAAGTGGGTGGTGTTAGCCAGTAAGGAGAAGTCGTAGTGAGCCACGCCCCCCCCCTGAAGCAGCAACGACAGGGTGCAGTCGCTCACACAGGCGGTGCGGTCCTGAGGCACAGTGGCACCCATTAGTGGCCGGTATGAATATCACAGTACATGAAGTATACTAACAGAGTAATAGCACATTTATATATGGTCTGCTGGTATGCTATACAGTTTATGTAACAGTGTGTAGCAGCTGGATGGACAGTGTACATTCTGTGTATGATTAACCTTCATGCAGTGAGTCAGCAGTGTAGCAGATGGAGGGACAGTGTACATTCTGTGTATGATTAGCCTGCATGCAGTATGTCAGCAGTGTAGCAGATGGAGGGACAGTAGACATCCTGTGTAGGATTAACCTGCATGCAGTGAGTCAGCAGTGTAGCAGATGGAGAGACAGTGTACATTCTGTGTATGATTAGCCTGCATGCAGTGAGTCAGCAGCATAACAGATGGAGGGACAGTGTACATTCTGTGTATGATTAACCTACATGCAGTGAGTCAGCAGTGTAGCAGATGGAGAGACAGTGTACATTCTGTGTATCATTAATCTGCATACAGTGAGTCAGCAGTGTAGCAGATGGAGGGACAGTAGACATCCTGTGTATGATTAACCTGCATGCAGTGAGTCAACAATGTAGCAGATGGAGAGACAGTGTACATTCTGTGTATGATTACCCTGCATGCAGTGAGTCAGCAGTGCAGCAGATGGAGGGACAGTAGACATCCTGTGTATGATTAACCTGCATGCAGTGAGTCAGCAGTGTGACAGATGGAGAGACAGTGCACATTCTGTGTATGATTACCCTGCATGCAGTGAGTCAGCAGTGTAGCAGATGGAGGGACAGTAGACATCCTGTGTAGGATTAACTTGCAGACAGAGTGTCAGCAGCGTAGCAGCAGAAAATGTCCGTGTTACAGCTTGTATTCACAGCATTTACTCACTGGATGTAATCAGCTACTGTTTAGTGAATAAATTCTAGTCACAAGCAGCACATCTTGGGATGACTAGCTAGATCCACCACCATCTCTATTAAAAGTGCTGGAACTCAACTGTTAATACGCTGCATATACACAAAATATACATCCATTTGTCTGTATGTAGCTACTTATCCAGCTTATAGTCCCATAAGCTTGGAACCTATGCCAGTAAGCACAGGGCATGTGATGCTAAAACACACATGACTAACATGTAGTATGCAATCAGATAAACAGTACAATATACTGATTGCATATAGATAAAAAGGAAAAGGATTGCATGACTATGTGGCTGACTGGTTCTTTGGCTAAAGATGCTAGAGGAAGCAGGCAGGACACTTACCTTGTTGCTCTGAGTGTTGGGGCCACAGGGCTGACAGGCCTCCTCTCCCACAGGCTGCTCCACCCAGACTATGGTTCTGTCAGGGCAACTCCGACAGCCGCTGGAGTCATTCAGCATGTAGTGACCAGCTGGGCAGGGCACACACTCCCCGTCCACCAGAGACACGCCCCCCGTGGACGTGCCCAATAGGCAGTGCCGGCACCCAGATGCCACGCCCCCAATTACATTGCTGACCTTGACGTAGTAGAGTTTGGCAAAGTCGGTGAGGTACTGTCTCTGGTGGGGGATGGACAAGGGCAAGGCAGTTACACAGAGCCTAGCTATATGTCACTGCACTCCATCCTTCGCTGGACCCCCTCCCCATATGCCCTGTGTGGTCCCACCTCCAATTTTGTCCACATATAAACATGATTTTGATTAAATTTCCACTGACACGAAGCACAATTCACTGAGTCTTTACTGACCATTTCTATGTGTGTTCCACTGCATGGGCTTACTGCAGGGGCCTCCCAGGTAACCCCCCGGCAATTGACTGCCACAACACCCATCACCCGCGGTTCATAACCACACCACTGTAAGAAACGGTGGGGGGCTCCTCAGTGGACTGGAACAGCCTGGGGGACTGTGGCTGAAGTTACCGTGCCGTAATCCCTGGTCCGCTGGAAGGCCCAGGTGAAGCAGGTGCTGTCGTTGCTCCTGACGATGTAGGAGTAGGACTGCTTGTCCCGGCTGCCCTCCCAGTGCTCCACAGTTCGGCTGCTCCACTCACTGGAGCCCTGGCCAGAGACGGGGGCAGAGCGGCTCACAGGGTGACTGCAGGCTCCCTCCCAAAATGGAAGCCATCTTCAGCCAGCCAGTCACATTATGGAAATTAAAACTTTGCATCCAATTTATGGGTGATATAGTCGAGTCGTTGTATTTGATATAGAAAATCCAGCAGGTGTTAACCAAAAAGTTGCACAATAAACTGAACTAAGGTAAGATAAACATTTGAACAATTAAACAGAGAAGGTAAAAAGCAAAAACGATAAGTTTTTTTTTTTTTTTAAAAAGATAAATGACTAAGATTAAAAAGTAATAAGGAGTACAACATAACTAACTGACAGAAAGATTATAATGCAAATTAATGCAAATTATAATGCACACAGCCAGTAAGGAGTTCACGGTATATTAGCGCTTAGGTGTATAAAGCTTAAAATCTGAAAACCTTCAGTTAACTACATGAGTCAATTGAAATAATATATTAATAAATCATTATTTTTTTCATCTCATCTTCTGTTGTTTTTAAAGGTGCTAAACAAATGAATTGACTTGATTTCTTGCTCATGCTTAGCTTAGTGGCAGATGTCTCAGAAATTCGTAGTTTCTCTCTGTCCCCAGAAAGAAGAAAGGAAAGAGGTGAGATAGGAGGATTCCTCACCACGCTGAAGAACAGCATGCAGTCAGCTGTGCACTTGGTCTCAAAGACAAAGGAGATCCGGGACAGTTCACTGTTGTGTGTCTCCCGGCCCGTGAACTGTGCTGGTCTGCACAGGCCAAAGCAGAAACGTCACTTTAGTGAGGTGAAAGACAAGACACCCTCTTGGTGTGGAAAAGCCTATCGAGCACAGACCGCTGTGTCCCGCACCTGTACCCTGGCACCGTCAGCATCAGCACCACATAATCCGAGTCCAGGTCCCCAGGGGTGGTGTAGATGTACTCCCCAGCCACCTCCCACGCTGCGAAAAACACCAGCAGTCAGGTCCCAAAAAAGGCCAGACAGACGGAATCAGAGCAGAAGTGAAGCAGCCAGCAGACTGGACAAAAGTGACAGTCTGTCAGTGAATGTAGATTAAAAAGGGGGTGAATGTTGACTTCAGGAACCGCCGTGCTGATCACTCTCCACTCTCCACCAACAGCTGCTCTGTGGAGATGCATCAGGTATCCTGATGTGCACACCACAGCAGCTGCTCCTTAACACCACCTCTCTCAGCAAGAGAGACCAGCCGTGCCTCCATTTCCTGCAGAGACCAGGAGGGGGTGCTCTAAGCCCCCATCTACACCACATCCAGCAGGGGTCCACACAGGGGTCACTGTCTGCTATGGGAACTGCACCATCCCCGACCACAAGACCATGCAGTGGCCAGTGAAACAGCTGCAAATATCACTGAGCTCTCAGTACCCTCCAGTTAGGACAGTGACCCCACCATCATTTGTTAAAAACATCTTATATTTCAGGTTCAGTTTAAGAAGATAAGTGTTTGGCTGCCTTTGCCATCCAATAATTTATTTTTATTTATTAATTTACTAGTAATTCAGGTTTCAGGGTATTCTGTGTGAGTACTGTGTACTCTCTGCACTATGTTTACCTTTGTGCACTGCATCCTGTCTATGCACTTTGTCATGTTATCTCACCACTAGAGGGCCCCAATGTGGTTCCACAACAGCTGTAGTACGGTGCTGAGGCAGACACACCTGTGGTTCTGTCCGAGTCACTGTACTCCCGGCTGTACACAGACGTCTTCATGTTGCCGGGCATCGCGTTCCACCACTTGTACTCGAACCCAAGTATCGGTTCTGTTCCAGCTGGGCACTGCTCACATGCTGCTGAGAAGTAAGGAGTGAAACGCCTGTCATTCTGTCCTAGTCTGCTTGATTGTGCTCGCTGCTCTGCAGCACGCCAAGCCACCAAGCCGCCGACCCTTTGGCTGCCTGCACCTGTGCCGTTGGAGTAAGATCCGGAGAGGCAGGCTTCACAGATGGAGCCGTTTACGGGGAAGTAGCCAGGGTTACAGGGGCGACACGGCTCCACTGCCCCCGAGGCCGGCAGCTGCGCTGCATCAGGGCTGTTCTCACTGCAGATCTTTGGCTCGATCCACTTAAACATCAGCTGGGTCTGGGGGGTGTTGTGTGCGTTAGCTGGGGGGGGGTACCAGTTTCCAGGGTCCACAAGGGTCCACAAGGGTAAACACACATTAAATATACACTCATACCATAAATAAGTTCCCATACATTATTTCACTTACAGAAAGGCAAAAAAGAAAAGAAAGTAGTTACAAATCAATTATATATCATCCGATACCTGCTGTTCAAAGTGCACTGCTGTAGCTGCTGTACCTGTCAGTACATCAGATTGTGTGCTGCCTTGAATTTCACAAGTGACTAAATAAATAAGGCATATATTAAGCATAATCCACAGGACAGCGTGAGAGAAACACTAACCCTATAATCAAAATTCAGACCTGAGTTACCAAAATATCCATCCAAACATCCAACTATCTTCCCACCATTTATCCACTATAGATTCATATTTCAGTTATCGTCATGTATAATAATAATACGTAAATCCGTTTTTTTGCCTGATGTTTCCCCGTTTTGGGTGCCAGACCCCAATCCATGTGCTTAGAAGATGAAGAAATAAATAATAATGATAATAATAATATATAATTCTTGGGTACCTTGCCACTGGAGTCACAGGGCATGTGGGTGTAGAAGTAGTCACTCTTCTTACACACAGGCCGAAGCTCACAGCTTCCTGACCCAATGCCTGAAGACAGGGGTAAAGGTGGGGCAAAGGTGGGTACAGAGAGTGGACGGAGTAACAGAGGGTTATCAGAAAATGGCAGGGAGGGAAAAGGCAGAGGGCCAGTGAGGGTAGGCTAAGGTTTCCAATAAGACACGATGTAATCAATGGACAGGAGGACAACTGCAGGTCCCTCCACACTGCTGATTTTAAAATGTAATACAATTATTAATAAATATGCTGTTTCTACCACCAAGAGCATTTACATAAACTGCTTTTAAAAAGAACCAATAATCAATCGACCAATAATTAGTGGAAAAAATCTGGAAAAAGGCAGTCACCAGAATAGAAGTCCTCTGCGCAGGACTGGCAGGAAGTGGCACCCTTGTTGGAGTACGTGTTGGCTGGGCAGGGGGCACACCTGGCGGCTCCTGCCTCCCCGCTGTAAGTTCCAGGCTTGCAGTGAAAGCACTCGGATGTGTAAGCGACCCCTGTGGGCAGACCACATTACACACAGGGCTATCCAGGCTTGCAGTGAATGCATTCGGATGTGTAAGTGACCCCTGTGGGCAGACCACATTACACACAGGGCTATCCAGGCTTGCAGTGAATGCATTCGGATGTGTAAGTGACCCCTGTGGGCAGACCACATTACACACAGGGCTATCCAGGCTTGCAGTGAATGCATTCGGATGTGTAAGCGACCCCTGTGGGCAGACCACATTACACACAGGGCTATCCAGGCTTGCAGTGAATGCATTCGGATGTGTAAGCGACCCCTGTGGGCAGACCACATTACACACAGGGCTATCCAGGTTTGCAGTGAATGCATTTGGATGTGTAAGCGACCCCTGTGGGCAGACCACATTACACACAGGGCTATCCAGGCTTGCAGTGAATGCATTCGGATGTGTAAGCGACCCCTGTGGGCAGACCACATTACACACAGGGCTATCCAGGCTTGCAGTGAATGCATTCGGATGTGTAAGCGACCCCTGTGGGCAGACCACATTACACACAGGGCTATCCAGGCTTGCAGTGAATGCATTCGGATGTGTAAGCGACCCCTGTGGGCAGACCACATTACACATAGGGCTATCAAGGCTTGCAGTGAATGCACTCGGATGTGTAAGTGACCCCTGTGGGCAGACCACATTACACACAGGGCTATCTAGGCTTACAGTGAATGCACTCGGATGTGTAAGTGACCCCTGTGGGCAGACCACATTACACACAGGGCTATCCAGGCTTGCAGTGAATGCATTCAGATGTGTAAGCGACCCCTGTGGGCAGACCACATTACACACAGGGCTATCCAGGCTTGCAGTGAATGCATTCGGATGTGTAAGTGACCCCTGTGGGCAGACCACATTACACATAGGGCTATCCAGGCTTGCAGTGAATGCATTCGGATGTGTAAGCGACCCCTGTGGGCAGACCACATTACACACAAGCAATCCTGCCCACTCTGACCAGATCGTGCTTTTGAAACAGGAACTTGAAGACTTTAACCACATGTGAACTGCAGACTATCCTATAAGTGGGGCTAAAAGCCAGCCTTTAGGGTCTGAGGTGAAAAAGAAAAACAGAGAACTCATATGGAACCTGAAGAACTCACATAAAATTCAAAGACACTGTTGTCAGCATAGAAGTATTCAAAGGAGATGGAGCCCGTCTGCTTGAGGTTATGGTTTGTACCTTTAATGGCAATGTTGCGTACCAGCACTGGTTTGACTGAGCTTGTCCCCAAGGAGAAACCAGTGGTCCGCCAGTACAGCACATTGTTTCCACGGCTGAGCTCCACCTACGGGGGGAGGGATTTCTGTGTCACATGCTCATCCAGCATGCCCCACCCTCCTCCTACCTCACCAGGCATCCTGAACGGCCAGTCGCAGTGCGAGGCCAGAGCATCAGACTCACGTAGTGTGTGCCCCAGTCGCAGTGCGAGGCCAGAGCATCAGACTCACGTAGTGTGTGCCCCAGTCGCAGTGCGAGGCCAGAGCATCAGACTCACGTAGTGTGTGCCCCAGTCGCTCTGCGTGCTCTTCATCCACCTGCTCTCAGACTCTGTGGACTGACACTGGTCGTTCTGGACCTGTAAGAACGTCACGGAGGTCACTGAGGCCCAGCTGCCACTCAGCTTTCGGGTTTTCGGTGCCTCTGTGGGTTGGTTCCTCCAAACTATAGCCCAACCAAAGCTAAACAAGCTCTCCCATTACAACTGATCTGCAGTATCATGCTTATGAAACAGTGAAAAAGCTTTCATGACTGCATCACGTCCTGAATTAACCAAGGTCACAGGGAGAACATGCTGGCCACTTTACTAATCCTGATATAAGTAAAACCAAACACTAGTGTTTACATAAGACTTATTCTCGTGTACTACTTACAAGACTTACTTTTAAAAACAGCAAACTCACAATGACTAATCTTAAGTATGGCCTGGGATTAAGCCGAGCAAGAAATAAATAGAATATTCTGACCAGATCGTGCTTTTGAAACAGGAACTTGAAGATTTTAACCACATGTGAACTGCAGACTATCCTATAAGTGGGGCTAAAAGCCAGCCTTTAGGGTCTGAGGTGAAAAAGAAAAACAGAGAACTCATATGGAACCTGAAGAACTCACATAAAATTCAAAGAAGACACTGTTGTCAGCATAGAAGTATTCAAAGGAGATGGAGCCCGTCTGCTTGAGGTTAACTGCGTAAGTCAAGGTGGAGCTGCATTCGTCAGAGTTTGATGCGATATAGTCACCCTTTGGCAGCCAGGTTGAGCTGTAATAGAGAGTGAAGTTTGAAAATAGAGCTGAACATCAAAATGAGGGAAACTCAGAATGAACCTAAACGATGAGTTACTGTGTTATTAGTACATCGTGTCCTTCCCTAGACATAGGTACTGTGCATTCTGGAAGAACATAATCTCAAAATAAGTAGTAGAAACCTTTCAAAAACTAGGTAAAATATTCAGCTGTATAAATGGATAAACTTGTAAGTTACTTTGGATTAAAGTTAACCATATACATTGCAAAATAATAATAAATCATTACTAAATCTGCAACTGAGATGACTTTGTAGGTACTTCAATTGCATTGAAAGGGAATCTACTGTATAAAAAAAATCACAACAGCCTAATGAAAAAACATTCTCTTGTCACAGAATTGCTTTTTTTCTGCAGCTGACTTGCATCCGTTTAGGCCAGTGAGCATCAGTGGTGGTTTTAGCGATGAGACACATTATGTTTCCTGCAGAGCATTTTTTCCACCAACCACTGCACACCCACTGCACACCCACTGCTTTCCTGCTGTGACACTGACTTGGAGCAGTTGGAAACAGCAGTCCCCATGCTTGTATCTGCACCATAGCTGAAGAAGCCAGCGGGCAGGCGGTCCCAGTCATCAAACCACACTCCAGTCCCCAGTGAGAATGTTCCAGCGGCACACTTCTGGCACTCCTGTGTCTCCATGTCCAGGAACTCGCCAGCCTTGCAGGAGAATGCTGGTGGGAGGATGGAGAGAGCAAGCTTAACCGGCAGGCACATGGCTTATTGCCTGACAGTTAATGAATTAAAAACAGGTAACAGGTAGCAGGTAAGGCTTAATGGCTAGTAGGCTAATGGATAATGCTTAACAAGCTATTGCTTCAATGTTAATAGTATTATTAACAGGCTAACAGCTAATCAAGGAAGACTGCAGCCCAGAGAATACCCCCTCAGCTGAGTACTTCCTATGAACGGCTGAAACCACGGCTTGACTGTATAAATTGATACATAAGTAAAACCAAATGTGTCCCATAAGAGTGTTAGCTGAATGCGAGTGTTTTGGCGTGACTGCATTAGCTGCACGAATAGACAAGAAGAGCAGATTGTGAAGTCAGGAAAGGATTAGACTTACAGCACTCGGTGCCCCTCAGCGGGTCCGGCAGACCCGTGCAGGTCTCTGGTTTGTTAGGGACTGCCACCCTCCAGCGGGAGCCCAGAACGTCACACTCTGTGTACTCAAAGTGAAAGTCTGACTGCAAATACAGAAACACACACAAAGGTTTCTGCCAAAGACTGTGACATTCTCCAACTAAGAACCTATGCTCAGGAAAATGTATATATCTTCAGCTTATATGCTGAGATGGACAAACTTGCATGTTAACCCACTATCGAATAAATGTGAATAATGTAAACTCTCCAAAACTCTCCAAAAACATTATCATCATCACCATCATCAATGTTCACTCGTAGAAAAAAGGATAAAAGGTTGTACCTTGAATTGTCACTAGGGTTGGTACCCTTGTAATTGTACCTTTTAAGGTACAGAAATGGACTCTGAGGAACATCCCAATGGTACAAACAGCATTAATGTACCATCATCAGAGTCCATTTCTGTATCTTAAAAGGTACAATTATCTACAGCTAAGGACAGACTTTTCAGGGTTCAGCCCCAGTGACAAGCAAAAGTACAAATTTTTACCCTTTTTTCCGAGAGTGTATGATTGTGAAATATTTGTCCGCTTTTTATTATAGTGTAGAGATGTTGTAGTGAATCAGCTTGGAACCCGGCTGTTAAGCCAGCAGAACATCACTGAGATGATCTGGGTGGGGTACTGAGACCAAGATGGCGCCTCCCACAAAAGGAGACATGGATTCCACCGGCAAGTAACAGATATTCTTTTATGAGAGTTGAAGCAATCACTAGGGTCAAAGCCAAATGTTATTAACGGACTGGATAAAAAAACATGTAGGATCCATATCAACACATATCATTATCTATCATTTAAGTTCGTACTGGAACACTCCTTAACTGAAAACATGACATGCAGTGGAATCCTCTATGGTTTCCCATAAACACCTCTGTTAATAAAGCAGAAAATAAATATTTGCACAGGAGCCTGTCTGGCCTGAAGTCTTAACTGTATTCTGGAAGGAAGACTGGCAGACATATTATCATCGTGACAGTGAGTTCGTGGCCCAAGTATATTTACTCAGAGGAAGGATGTTTCACAAGGAATTCACTGACAGCAAAAATCCATCTGTAGAAAATGGGCCAATGTACTGTCACTGTTCACCAACTTCATGAACACACCAGTCAGAAGACACAAGCTTCCGATGCACCTTGATTCCGGGAATTCACTTTCCAAACAAGTTCTTTCCTAATCAAGGTGTATCAGGAAAATGCATTTAGAAAATTGAATGGCTCACTGAATGTCTGTTTAGCGACCAGTTATTAGGCAGCAAAATGAGATGCCTAAATGGGACAAAGCAGACATTCATTAAATAGCGAAGCCGGGGCCACCTACAGCCAGACGGAGCTAAACCCATTTTCACTCACATCAAGGTTAATGATTAATGAAAATGGAAATGGCTGAATTCAGCCCCAGGGCCTCTGTTTTTTTCTGTGCCATTAATGCTCTTTTGCTGTGTTGGTGTATGTTTAGGGAACATTAGAACCTTTCACGGAACAAAGTGTCCCATCTAGTGTTTCAATCTGTATAATTCAATTCCATCCTGCTCTTTTGCAATATGTTTGGTGCAGCACGGAGCTCGGCATCCTTGAGAGGATTTTGTTGAACCTTGGATGGCAATGTCAGATCAAGCGTGCTCTCGTCCCGAATGACGGAGCCCTCGTGGACACGATGCTAATTGCCCTCGGCTTATTGTGAGCCAAGCATGGCTTAGGACTGCCGCCACAGTCAGGGTCAGATGGAATTATGCTCCGAAGTGAAACCCCAGGCCGGCCAGGTAGCTCCATATTAACAGGGTAACCTGCCCAGCAACAAGGCAGGTTGACTAAACACTACAGGCGTGCTGCACAACATCACCCACAGGGCACTGGATAAATACACACTCTCTTTTTCAGAATAAAGACCTTCAGGTTCACTGTTTGCCACCATTATGGATGAGGCGGGAGAGATGTAAAATGTTAACTAGACAACATTCATCTTTTCATGAGAAAACTAGAGAACAGGAATCAATAGTTAAGAGGTAAAGACTTTGAATACAACACTGAAATCTTACCCAGTTATTTGATTATTTTGCAAGAAGGAAAATGTTCCAAGAAACCTGATTTTTAAATGGGCAGATTCTTAATTTAGTGATAAAACACTTCAATGCACAACAGTAACAAAAGTGAAGGGTGCTTTAACAACCATTCAGTAAAACTACCCTCAAAGCTAAAACACAAAGCAAGCAGCAGGCCAACCACTGGCACATGAGCTCACACCTTTGTCAGGAGCAGAGCTCATATTAACCACACAAACTCCCCACCACTGCAACTGCTAAGTAAATAGACAAGCAGGGAAGGCGGGAAGTGACAGGAGGCATGTTAATCTGGGCTGATGCCCCTGGGCTATTTGCCTTGGGGGGGAAGGAGGGGGGTCCCCAACAACAAAAAAAAATAAAGGGGGGTGTTTGGTCTCATGTTAAATTGTATTTCAGTCCAAACATTAACACACGGGACATATCGCGTCCAGTATTGGCTCCAAACGGGACACAGCATTTTATTTTTATTAACTAAAGGTAGCTGAGGCCCAATCTTAGTGGAAGAGCTGTGCTTCGGCCCAGGGACGCCCCTATGTTAGGGTTAACACAGGCAGGCAGTGCCGAGAGTTATAAACGGTTAAAACTGCAGATGTAAAGTGGCAGAGTAAACACACACATCAGGAATCTCTCTTCACCAGTTGCCACAATCCTGGTTTTGGTTATAGACACTTTATTGACTGGAAACTGACTTATTTAGACATTTTTACGTGTCACATGCACGTGACCAACTTCTCTTATTTTCGTCTTTGATTAATGAATCCTTCTGCAAACCTGTGGCCTTTCTAGGCAGCACATCTGCTCTGTGCTTCAGCTTAGAAGACAGGAAGCCAACATTCTTAGGAAATCCTGACTCCAACCTTTTACGCTGCAGGTAAAGCAGCTGCCGGATTCACACACTTTTGCTTGTGTGGTATTCCACAGACAAGCCTAGAGATAAGCTCCCTTCTCTGCTATTAAGTCCTGCATTACCACAGGACCAAATAGCAAAACCATGTTATCAATGCCTATACCTGCCAAACATAAAACAATAATTACTCGTTGGCTTTTATTTGTACTGATAAGCAACTGATAATCCACAACTGTTACCGTAAATCATTGAACAAGGACACATATACTGTACATAATAATCTGTTTAACCTTTCATTTTCTAAATCAATTTCAAAAAACACCCACGGCTAAGCAACACATGACGCACTAAACCTTCAGTCTGAAAGCATCTTTTAAGGACCCAGGTACTGCTAATAATTCTAATTATTATAATGCATTATGGGAAAATTGTAAAGTGCTTTAAACTTTAGAAAAACATTCAAAAAAGAACAACTTATAGCAAACACACCAGTATGGGAAGTCGTACCAAGGCAATGCATTCACATAAGATCCGTACTATTCGCAGACACATTAACCTAACATTGAGAGGAGCATCTTTTACCCCGAGCGAAACTGATAACTGCAAGGAACGTATGCGATATGCAAACAGCGGATTAGATACGAACCTGTTTTCCATTGAAACTTTTATAACGACATCCTGGTATAACGAAAATGAACAGAGAAGTAAATCATGGTGACACACAGAGCTCATTCCAATCCGTCGGGCAGCATCTTTCGCAGACTGCAGAATCGCGCTATTCATTCATGAACTCATTTACCACATAAAGCGCCGGTATATTCAGGGCAGTATAAGTTTATGTAGTCACTAAAAAGTTGTTAACGTTTCTATTTAAAGCGATAATACTAAAGAAAACAAGTCAATATAATTGACTTTTATATATTTTGCACAAACAGTAATATAAGGCTGTGAACCATTTAATATGTGACCATTCTTTAACATGAAGCTTATATTGACCTATTTTTTTCTTGTGCGTTTAATGACAACGTGGTAAACAGTTTACAACTCCCGATATGTTGGCAGCAGTAAATAAGTCAATTCGCTTGCAGCTGCTTGGTGAAATCTACAGTTACCATATGTAGCTAAAAAAGCGTGGCGTTGCAGCTGGCGCTGGGAGATTTACTTTCAGGTTCATTGAATTAATAATTATGATATTGCATTAAAGTGAATTCAAATTGTAAACGAAAAACAAAAAACTAGCCCCAACAATTTGACAACTGCCTAGTAATTATGTAGAAATACATGCAAGTGGATATGTTTTATGTACAGACTTCATACGGCAATGTTACAGATTGTAATAACCGATGACCCAAACCACCTGATTCCAGCAAAAGTCCTTACCTCCTTACACATTGGCAAATCTCTCGCATTAATTTCTACGGCAAAAAGAAAAAAACACCAAATGTGACATGAAAACTGCCAAACATCTTTAGGATGAGTCTGCATTGTGTCCTCAAAAGGTTTACTAAAATCGGGAAGAGCAGGAGAAGTCCAAAATGATGTGTCCAAGACACGGCTCCTCCTTGCAGTGTCCAGTCAGAACTAACCTCAGATCTACGCTGCCGTTCATATACTTTCACGGTGTCGGAGACGCTCGGCTTAGGCGGAAAGTGCCGAATCGAACAGGTGCATCAAAGTCAATGTGAGGCTTACTGTGAGCCTACTGTTCACCTCTTGGTCTCTTGGGACATTTATAAAGATAACTCTAGATAACTTTGTTTAAGGGGTTATCTGGGTGGTAGCAGCAGAGTAGCTTTAATAGAAGGTAAACAAAGACGGAGGATTTAAGGAACGTCTCGCTAATCCCATGCATTTAAGGAAATACCAACATTGGAAAAAAATCTTTTCATACATTGTTTTCCGCAACCATATACTTCTACATTCATAGAACTTTATTTACTGATAGTTCATGTAACACTTGAACCGAAGCGTGCCATTTTCTTTAAAATATGTTAATCAGAAAATGTTAAAATATTGCCGCTATTCTACCGTTGTTTTGCAGTGTTTCTCGGAGGTCCCGCTATCTTTGGTATAAAAAAGTTAACAGACGTTTTACCTAAATGGAAATACTGGAAATGGAAAGCATTTAGAGGCTAATGCATAATTTCAGGCTGGCGCGTTTGACTGGAACCGGTGTTCTAACGAAACATCCCACCCATCGAAATGATCTACTCACTAGGACAAATCGGCAGAACACCGGAGCCAACTGCGGTGCGTCTCTTAGCAACCGTATCAAGCGGCAAACATTCCCGCGGACAACGTGGCATAAATAAGGAGCCCGATAGGATTTATTCAAGCAGCAACAGATTTCCAAAATGCCAAGCCATCGGGATCCGTTCCCTCTACTTAAATATGAAAATGATAACACGTTCACTGGTAAACGGGAGTGTCAGGTAAATCGAGGCTACTTTCTGGCTACCTTCGCAAAGCGCTTGCCAGCCATGTTAAAACGGAGCTATGCTGAATATTAAATAACTCGCTTTTCGATGCCTTTTCATGTTATTCTAATTTTAACAGATGCCGAACTATAGCAAACCCGTACATCTTGCTCAGAATGACCAGCCGTGGTGCCGTTTAAGTGAGCGCGCAACTTTGGCTAGTACCAGACGCTGCGTTTTCCATCACGACGCAGGGGTATAGGCTATAATATTTGAATCCGTTTTATATATTGTAAAATACTACAGGAAAATAAGATCAGAATACTGGATCGTACATGCTACAGAGAACTACCTTTTCAGGTTCCAAGGGACAGCCTGGACTTGCATCTAAAGGCTACCTATGATCACCACCAAGAATTTCTGAGGACCAAAAACCAGACCCTATTTCAGAAGGAGACCTTCACCAATGGCGACGGGTAACTTTTACATGTTATTTTCTGCATTTAAACACTTTTGCGGCAGTCATTGAAAATTGTTCAGTATACTTTAACCATAATTAAAACTCCAGCATGAATGCTGTCTTTGCAAACGGTGTTGTGTTATGTACAATGAGCGAGGGGAAATCATCCAGCGATGCAGAAACATTACTTTGATATTTACCTGTACAATAACGGTAAAAAGTGTAATGACCGCATATCAGCCATTTTCACAGCAAATCAAAAGTGGAGACCCCGCAGATGTAATAGATCAGCTCAAAATACAGTATTTCAGCATGACAACCCGCCCCCATATAACCCACCAGTCATGCTGTACGATCACTATTTTTGAAAATAAACGCATAAAATATTAAACTTTGCAGGAGAATTCTAAAAATTCGGGCGGAGGATGATCCACCCAGGAACAGCGGTGCGACAGCGCAAATACAAATGTGGGTTAACCCCCAGAAACTGTCGATTTACAGCATCAAAGGAACAATCGGTAAGAATACAATCCATTTTCTCATGTTATTCAAACATGAAAAGCATCTGTACATATCTACCTGTATGAATATGAAATTGTGTGCAAAACAATTGGAATAAAATCAGAGATGTGATTTTGACGCAAGTGCAGTATTTCGTAGTTTCGGTCAACTTTTGAAATAACATTTATTAATAAAAAAAAAACGAACAGACAAACCATGCAGTCCGTTATGATCCTCTACCAAAGCAATTGGTGCATTAAACAAAGACACAAAAACATTATTCTGATATTTTTTCTCATTTCAGCAGACCCTAATATTAATCAAAGGGGTGGAGCACAACAGCATTCTGTAGTCAATATAGATAGTCCGCCAGCCAAAGTGTATACCTTTGGACTGCAGAGAAACGCAACAGAAAAAACACGAATACTCCACTCACACCGAGGTGGAATACGAATCTGCCCTGAGCCACCACGACACATACCTGCTGCTCACGTTAAACCAATTTTATTTTATAAACTCAAAGGTTATTCATACAAATGCGTGTATTTGTATTAGTAAAAACTATACCTTCAATATTGGCAACTGCCTGTGTCAAGGTTCACAATTTGCTTATTTGGTGGGATTAAGCGTAATGAAATCAGCTTTTAAACAAAGGCGACGGAGCTCTGGCTAATAATGATGGGAAGGCCGGCATAGTGTTTGCCTAGCCCACTGAATCGTTTTGAGTAGGAAAACAAGATTTAAATGGGTGTGCGACAGACAAAAGAAAAGCCTATTAACGTGGTTGTTTTTCTCAACAGAGAGCCACCATAACGCCTCCACAAACAGGGGCTACTCGCGAAAGGAGGGCGGCGGATTCTACTCCACCTAACGTATTCACGTGCTACTTTGGGAGTGCTTCAATGCACAGCCGCTGCTAAAATATTAAAAAGCTCTTGAAAGTTTGATGCTAGATTGAATTACATGGATTACCACTCCGATCAGTATAGAAATATTCAGACAACCGTTTAGTGAACTCCTACAACACAGATCCCAAACCGTTACCAAAGTTATTGGCGAAATAAAAACTTGACCTTAATAGTTGTATCCAGAATAATTTGATCAAGTGTAAGACACTTCATCTGGTATTTGAGTAAATAGAAACTTTACCGTTTCCTTGCTAGCTTTACTGTCTTTACACAGAAATACTCTAAATGATAATCAGTAATCTATATTTTAAGTAGAGCACACACCGATTCGGCACAATGGTTAGATCAGAATCGCCTTTATACTCATGGCCCGAGCAACTCGGCACTAGTATATCTGATCAATTCATCATTTCTAAACCATAAAAAGCCTTTCAATCGGTGATATACACGCACACCGCCTAGTTAGCTAGCGCATCGTTTTTTATCATCTCAGTATTAGAGTAAGGCCAGACTCCAACCTGATCAAATAAGATCATTGTGTAGATTTTAAAAATCCTAAATAAACATTTTCATTCTCCCTCTCTCTCACTCACACTCACACTCTCACACATACATACATACATACATACATACATACATACATACAGTTATAGAGAGATACTCATTCATTCACTACCTCGGTCGCTCGCACCCACATCACACTCATCCTTCCACGACTAACAAACGCCGACCCACACTTCCGGCTTAAATAATTTTGCGCGCGTAGTGGTTCGCGAGACATGTTACGTTCACTCAAAAGATTTCTTAAGTGCGCCCCTAGTGGCTGGAAGTTAAAACACACCGTTGATCGCTTAGGAGTTCAGCTACAACCGATGTAATACCAAGAAAGCTGTTCCGTCACATACCACTTCTTCTGGATGAATTTTGTACGTCATTTAACATGTCACAGTGCATTCCGGTGAAAAAACACTGGCAATACTACTCATAAAAACTACTAACAACAAAAAAAACACTGTAGGGTACTAACAAAATTAACGAAATCAGTATTGTTAAACGTGACTAACTGGTTTAATAAAGTATAATTAGTTGAATGCCAGCCTATGGCTTGTGGTACTTTACCATTCTGTAAAACACCAACATAAATAAATTCATAAAATCAAATAAGACATGTGGTATATATGAAATCATGGATAACCCTGGATGTCCTGGCACCCCAGGCAAGATTCTGTTAAGCTCCCCCTCCCTCCAGAACAGCAGTAAAACAAATTTTGTCAATTCATTCATGTTATTAAAAACATTTCAGTAGCCCAGGGTATCTGGCTGCTAACTATCTAGCTCACATTTGTACACTGTAGTAAAATATTAACACTAGTGCAAATAACGTTATTGTCACTTTTTTTCACTCACCCTTTTGCACCCCCTAATGAAATGGCACCCTAGGTGAAGGGCTATCTCACCTATAGGGCAGGCTGGCCCTGCCTGATGTTATGACTATAAATACTGCTCCTAAAAACTGCTGCATATATACAGGGCTAAAAACATTCTATTTTTATTTTTGAACAAAATATTTCCTAAGTAACAAATGAATAAACTATATTTTGGGTAATGCACATGCACGAATACAGCCAGCTCAGAGGAAGTTCTTCGCTTTTAACCTCAAATTTCACGTCAACCTCTCATAACCCAGGTATAAAAAAAGTACAAATAGCAAACATTAGACCCACAGCACACTGAGATACATCCAGTGTTAGGGTACACATTTCTGTGGACTGGACAGAGACACCCCACAGGTAGACCCTGGTGCAGAAATCTAGGGAACGACTCACCGGAGACGGCTAAGGAAATTCAGGATCTCTTCTGTGATACAAAAACCCCTCTGTAGTGTCTAGCATTTTCAAAGACACTCCCAAGCCATGAACTGTTCCAAGTGTCTGGAGCCTTACGGCTGGGACTGAGAGTCTAGGGAAAGCCTCTACTCCCTGGAATAAGTCATAACTACAACCTGCACTATATTTCCTGAGATATTTAACTTTGTCATTTCACTGCTGCTGTACCAGATCATACATGCATGTAACAAAATCGTGAATCTACAAATTTGTTCTGGAAGAGCTGGTAGCTCAGCGGACACCACTGCTGACTGTTCTGTCCATTCATCCTCTACCGCTTGTCCGGGTCAGGTCACTGGTAGCTCAGCGGACACCACTGCTGACTGTTCTGATTGTATTAAGCTCTTAAATCCTGCTGATGTAATCCCCAAGTTTCTTTAGTCAAATGATAAGCAATCATGCCTGTTTTATACTGATGAACAAAAGACGACATACAGGACAAGGGTGCTAAAAAGAATGACAGTTTATTTGAAAATATAGAACACAAACAGGAACCAGACCATCAAAGGAAAGATCAATAAACAATCCCAATAATAAATCATGTAATTCATTGTGTTTTCCAAGGTATTCAGCTGTGAAACATAAGATGAAAGAACATGTGAACTTTGAGGTTGTCATCTAGCTGTTAGACTCTCAAATGCCATATTTATAATTAATTCCACATGCACTGTAAATAACCAATAAACAATTGTGTCATATGCAGGTGCTTGTGATGGTTTGATTCCTCTCTGTAAACCAATTTCTCCAGCACTGAAGCCTCCCCCTGCAAAATGCTTCTCATATCAAGAAAGGGAGTAAAATCCTGTTTGTCTCTGTTTACAGTCATTGGATGGTGAAGCTGGACCATCAGCAGCATATTTAAGCCATAATATTCTCTCTCCCTGTCCCCTATTCCGTTGACCTTGTATTTGAATCCATGATTCCTAGAGGCTCCAGACAGCTTGAGTTCTTCCGGTTCACTCACAACTGTGTTTGACTTGCACACTAAGATCCTGATCTGCCCAGCTTTTGTACCAGTCCAGATACAAATTTTTCCCTAGGGGGAAAAAAGTAAAGAACTAAAACACCAACAAAAGACAAATCAAAGGTTAATGATTTATTTTAAATCCTCCCCCATATACTAATAAGGAGGAAAAAAGTATAACAAAGTTTGGCAAATCATGCCCTAAGAGACCTGACCAATTTCTCAGGTCTACAAAATACAAGTTTTAATTAAATGTGAAACAATGTTAATTAAATTTAACACACAGTGAAACTGAATTGGTTAGAATTTTAGCATAAATTGTGGACTGGTGCAAAAGCTGAGAACTTACATGCCACTTGGTGCCAAACAGGAGTAACATGCAAAGAAGGGCCAAATCGGAGCCTCAGTCTCCAGCAGGAATCAGCCCCTCCCTGCTTCTCCTCCGCAGCCTGAAGAATTTTCCCTCTATCCAGTATGAGCACCAACTATAAAGTTTCTCCCCACCTCGGCCCCCTTTTAAATGTGACAACACTGACTTATAAAAATGCCAATCCACAGATGCTTACATACATGTGAGTAATATCAGACAGCCTTGGACATTTTAACAGACTTTCAAATTTACTTAAATCTATATTATGCTTCAATATCTCTATATATTTATGCAATTAATTTCCAAAGGGGTTATAACAGCTCAAAAGATCAAAAAGGCGAGGTATTAAGAATTCCATGCGGCACTAATTGCTGCATTTTAAAGCTTAAAAAATTCATCTTCAATTTTAGCATTTATTTCACCATAAAACCTTAAATAAATTTATATAATCAGACATTTGTAACATACAGAAAATGAACTTTGGAATAAGTTGAAATCACTAGTGTTTATGTTTACACTCTAATTGGGCAGAACACATTTTATAACCATTTCCCCTCTTCTTAGACAGCAGCCTATACTCTTTTAAAAACAATGTTTACAAACTTGTTCTTAAAAGCTAACACAGACTACAGCAAGAACTTAAAGCAAGGAAAAGTATTAACACATTCTTATTTTATTCATTAGCAAGACCTGGCTTATATCAACAGTTTTCCAGTAAGACAAGAGCTTTCACTGAATGTGCCCTGTGAAAGGCCCTAAATGGACTATTCCCTCTCGGCTAACCCAAACACCCCTGGAGTGGAGGGGAGACAGGCATGGTGGAGTACAGTCTACAACGTTAAACATGGGTGTTATGGGGCAAAGAGGGGTATATTTATTGTAACTATTAGCAACTAAAAAAGGAGGCATGAATAAACTGTATGAAAGATAATTTCTCGGTCGAATTCCCAATTGCTTGGGTAAATGAAAAACAGCACACTTTGAGGTTTACATACCCCTGTTCTAAATAACCTAAACAGCCTGAATAATTTCCATGTGACCCAACTATAACATACATTTAAAAAAAATCTTTTACCCGCTTCTTTTCAAACAGTCAAATGCAAATACAAAAATCTCCGGCCAAAATAATTTTGCACTTTTCCTTCCTTCACAATAACTGCTACAAATTACATAACATGTCACTTGCAGTATTAGCGTACCGAGAACATACTGCAGAATTCAGTTCTCTTGTAGTGTAGGTCTTTGCTTGGTAGCTGGGAAAAACACCAGATGGTAAAAAGTGTCTGGACTTCCTGGCCAGTAGAGGGCGGCCTTCGCTGTACACGCAAGTCCTTGGGCATGTGTAAGGTACCGTTCATTGCATCCAAATGTAATATTGCCTGTCATTTTATGAACAGAACATAAAAGGCCATGGCAAAGCAGGAGAATGCCACACCAAGATGAAGTCTCGTCCCAATTACTGCAGCTGTATGTACAGAAAAAGACAAGCAGAACAGGAAAAACGTGAGCGTGGACTGGTCACACCACCTCAGCCACTGCAGCTGATGTTCCCTTTGGGCAGTAACTGACAGTACATACTTAACCCTAACCCTCCATGGGTTTTGAACCCCAACCGACCTTCGCCTGTTTTTTATTTTAGTTATTTTGAGTCCTGGATGGTATCAAACAATTCAGCTAAAACAAACAGTACATGCATTACATTACATTGTTTTTGTTTTGCATTGCAACATGAGCTTTTTTACGGCAAGTGGCTTTCAAATGAAAAAGTTCAGGTGCTGGAAAAAAAATTAAATGTTATTATAATGAGGATGATGCACAGATTTCCTGTGGCTGGGTATTTTAATGTGTCTGTATCTCACTGCGCAATTTAAAACCTCGTCTGTTTACAGTTTCAAGAACTACGCCACCTGTCACCTTTGCTTTATGTCCCATTTAGGTAGCTAATGTCCCGGTGAGTCGGCTGAACAGATTTCTCATCCACAGCAGCTTCAACCAAATGAACACATTAAACAGGCCTATGTAACTGGACCATGAGTATGTAACATTTTGTCAGCTGAATCCAGTGTTTAGCTGTAACATTTCTCTTTGCTGGTGTCTCTTCACCTATTGTATGTATTATCTATTCTTATTTCGTACCTTTATAGAAAACGCCCCAAACCCCTTTCTTCTCCGAAAGTAGCCAATTCTTCAGGCGAGGTACTTTCTTTAGGTAGGCACAGGTGCAGATGAACAGGAGCCCGAACACCAGTATGCCGTCGAATGAGTACACTGTACAGGGACAAAACATGCGGACAAAAATCTATCCCGAATCCACATTCTCCCACCCTACTACGAAGACGGCAGGAATTAAAAGCTACACGTTTCATTACGGTCAAACAGATCCATGTTAGCCATAACCAGAAAATAACCAGATGGTTACCCGAATCTCGCAAACTTGAAAACAGGTATTCACGAAACTGCCACTTCCCGGGTCACCCATTTTGTTGCCCCACTGACAAATTCTTTCATTAATTACCAAAGAAGTCATAATAAAGAATATGGTCTGTCTGCTGACGCCCAGTCAGGCTGTCATGCCTCACGCCACTTACCGCTTAGTAAGCATTGGTTCGTTTTACCGGCTACGTAGCTTAGCCATGTCGGTAGGAGCTAAATGGAGTTTATTGTGTTTTTATTGTATAAACACCCACCCGTTGTGTTTAGATAGACTAAACAGCACACATTGTGATTTTCTTCTGAAAAAGACAACCAGTCTTTACGGCCTAATTGTTGTAACAACAAAGCCACGTCCTCACACATACTTATTTCCTGCTATTTCCTTCGCGAAAGAGACCGGAGGCAGAAAACCTAACTGCTAAAGTCAACGTTACTGTAAAACGTAACTTAAGTACCCACCGTTCGTCATGCTCTCAGTTTTTTTTTTTTTTTTAGATATTCGCAAAAATCTCTGTACTTTAGATCCTCTGAATCTTTTCTCAACGTTTCATTTCTCTCGGCCTTCTACGTTGACAGTAAACACGTAGGCCAGACTAAACACGCACAGATATTAGCCGGCCTGTCAGGGAAAAGCAGCAGAACACAGATAAAACCACCGGGCGCCGAGTTACAAAGAGTAACGCAATGCTAAAGTAGTGAAAATATTTCATCATTCACAGAGGGAGCACCGCTTTTGTGCTCAAGAGAAAGATACTTCAACAGAAGTACTTTATTAAAACACATTTATATCTGTACTTTAGATTTAAGAAATTCCAATAGAAAAAGTTTGGATTTACACCAAATGTCTAGCTTTCCCTTTCAATACCAAGCTGGATTAAAATAAAAGAAAATTTAATGATGGCCTTAGACCATTATTCAAATTTGACATTTAGCCCTCAAAATAATTATTAGATTAGATTAGATAAGAATTAAGTGAATCCCAAGGGAAATTATTGTGCCAAGGCATTGCTCTCATAGTCCAAGATTAAAATAATAAACAAACCTTAAATTACCAAATATTAAATAAAGAATATGAGTACAAGGACAAAAAAGATGAGTTATGTAAGGTAAGGATGCCATTTTACATATAACAGTGACTAAGTAAGAAGGTAAGAATAGAGAGTAACTAACTAAAGTGGAAGTGAACAAAAGGAAGTTAGACAATGTATAGGGGAATGACTGAAGGCTCCCAGGAAACAGAGCCGGTTCATGCTTTGTTTGTACACAGCCTTCATGTTCCGAGCTCAGAACATCTTGCTGTCCAGCTGCACTCCTAGTTTTGTGTAACTCTGTACTATCGCCACCTCTGTTCCCTTAATGGAGACTGGTATCTTGGAGGGCTTCTGTTTCCTAAAATCCACTACCACTTTTTTTTTGGTCATTGTGCTGTTAAGCCGCATGTGATTTAGCTAACATGCCTCAGCAAAGCTTCTCCCCACACCTCTGTACTCCGCCCCTGTCCATTGTTACATGCCACAACAGCAGACTCAGCATACAAATCTCTGCAGCGGACAAGTATACAAGTTGTAGAAGTCAGAGATGCAGAGCGTGAACAGAAAATGCAACAGTACCGCCCCCCAAGGTGTAGAACGTGAATAGAAAATGCAACAGTACCGTCCGCCAAGGTGCAGAGCGTGAACAGAAAATGCAACAGTACTGTCCCCTAAGGTGCAGAGCGTGAACAGAAAATGCGACAGCACCATCCCCTGAGGTGTATAATGTGAACAGAAAATACATCAGTACCATCCCCTGGGGTGTGGAACGTGAACAGAAAATGTGACGGTACCATAAAGTGAGGTGTAGAACGTGAATAGAAAATGCAACAGTACTATCCCCTGGGGTGTAGAACGTGAACAGAAAATGCGATGGTATTATTCAAAGTGACATATAATCGAGAATACAGAGTCAGGATATCCCTGGAGAACTAGGGTTATGGGACTTCAGATGGAGAATGGTGAAGTCATTCTGCTGGTTCTGGGATTTCAACCTACAACCTTCCACCCCTAGGTCCAGCTTCCCAACCTGCTTAACCACAACAGTAGTCAACTTGCTTAGGGCACAAGTTCTTATAATCAATCTATGCTTCATCCATCCATCCATTTTCTGAAACTGCTTGTCCTGTTCAGGGTCACAGGGGGTCTGGAGCCTATCCTGGGGGCTGGGAGGAGGCGGGGAATAACCCAGAATGGGGAGCCAATGTATCAGTCAGTTACAGATGCACACAGTGTTGAGCATTTCAGGTCCAGAAGCTGCAACGTGACATAGAGAAAACATGCAAACTCCACACACACGGAACCAGAAGCTGCAACGTGACATAGAGAAAACATGCAAACTTCACACACACGGAACCAGAAGCTGCAACGTGACATAGGGAGAAAATGCAAACTTCACACACACGGAACCAGAAGCTGCAACGTGACATAGAGAAAACATGCAAACTTCACACACGCGGAACCAGAAGCTGCAACATGACATAGAGAAAACATGCAAACTTCACACACGCGGAACCAGAAGCTGCAACGTGACATAGAGAAAACATGCAAACTTCACACACGCGGAACCAGAAGCTGCAACGTGACATAGAGAAAACATGCAAACTTCACACACGCGGAACCAGAAGCTGCAACGTGACATAGGGAGAAAATGCAAACTTCACACACACGGAACCAGAAGCTGCAACGTGACATAGAGAAAACATGCAAACTTCACACACACGGAACCAGAAGCTGCAACGTGACATAGAGAAAACATGCAAACTTCACACACATGGAACCAGAAGCTGCAACGTGACATAGAGAAAACATGCAAACTTCACACACGCGGAACCAGAAGCTGCAACGTGAAGTAGAGAAAACATGCAAACTTCACACACGCGGAACCAGAAGCTGCAACGTGACATAGAGAAAACATGCAAACTTCACACACATGGAACCAGAAGCTGCAACGTGACATAGGGAGAAAATGCAAACTTCACACACACGGAACCAGAAGCTGCAACGTGACATAGAGAAAACATGCAAACTTCACACACACGGAACCAGAAGCTGCAACGTGACATAGAGAAAACATGCAAACTTCACACACACGGAACCAGAAGCTGCAACGTGAAGTAGAGAAAACATGCAAACTTCACACACGCGGAACCAGAAGCTGCAACGTGACATAGAGAAAACATGCAAACTTCACACACACGGAACCAGAAGCTGCAACGTGACATAGAGAAAACATGCAAACTTCACACACGCGGAACCAGAAGCTGCAACGTGACATAGGGAGAAAATGCAAACTTCACACACACGGAACCCGAAGCTGCAACGTGACATAGAGAAAACATGCAAACTTCACACACGCGGAACCAGAAGCTGCAACGTGACATAGAGAAAACATGCAAACTTCACACACGCGGAACCAGAAGCTGCAACGTGACATAGAGAAAACATGCAAACTTCACACACGCGGAACCAGAAGCTGCAACGTGACATAGAGAAAACATGCAAACTTCACACACGCGGAACCAGAAGCTGCAACGTGACATAGAGAAAACATGCAAACTTCACACACGCGGAACCAGAAGCTGCAACGTGACATAGAGAAAACATGCAAACTTCACACACGCGGAACCAGAAGCTGCAACGTGACATAGAGAAAACATGCAAACTTCACACACGCGGAACCAGAAGCTGCAACGTGACATAGAGAAAACATGCAAACTTCACACACGCGGAACCAGAAGCTGCAACGTGACATAGAGAAAACATGCAAACTTCACACACGCGGAACCAGAAGCTGCAACGTGACATAGAGAAAACATGCAAACTTCACACACGCGGAACCAGAAGCTGCAACGTGACATAGAGAAAACATGCAAACTTCACACACGCGGAACCAGAAGCTGCAACGTGACATAGAGAAAACATGCAAACTTCACACACGCGGAACCAGAAGCTGCAACGTGACATAGAGAAAACATGCAAACTTCACACACGCGGAACCAGAAGCTGCAACGTGACATAGAGAAAACATGCAAACTTCACACACACGGAACCAGAAGCTGCAACGTGACATAGAGAAAACATGCAAACTTCACACACGCGGAACCAGAAGCTGCAACGTGACATAGAGAAAACATGCAAACTTCACACACACGGAACCAGAAGCTGCAACGTGACATAGGGAGAAAATGCAAACTTCACACACACGGAACCAGAAGCTGCAACGTGACATAGAGAAAACATGCAAACTTCACACACACGGAACCAGAAGCTGCAACGTGACATAGAGAAAACATGCAAACTTCACACACACGGAACCAGAAGCTGCAACGTGACATAGGGAGAAAATGCAAACTCTAACCCTAACCCTAACCCAAATACCAGAGGTGTGAGGTGACAGTGCAAACCACTGAACCATATATGATTCATTCAACTGTTATTCAACAAATAATCATGTTTCTATCTGATGTACAAACTAACCAAATTAACTTAAAATGACTCATGATACATTCTAAAATGTACAAACATAATACTAATCTTTAAGACCATAAACCTTTAAGAAATGTAACATCTACATTAAAATTCTATATCAGATCAACCAAACTTTGTTACTTAAGTTTTTGTGATAAAAAAAATTGTATATTAGGTTCTGAGTGCCATTGCTGAATGAACTCTACTCAGGAACTTAACTGTCCCATATGAATTGGGAACAGGAGGAGAAGATGGGAACTGTGACACCAATGGGTTTGGAACAAAAGAAATGCCATTTCAGTGTCAGCGCAGGTTGGATACAAAGGGGTAGAAAATGGCTGCTGGCTCTAGGGAAGCATAACCAGACACTGGTAACTGAACAGTGTACTCACCAGATTTTGCCTCACCAAAGAACCTCCACCGCACACTGTTTTACAAGCTCATTACTGATTTTCAATCTCATTTGGCTAACAACAAACAACAATGGCACTGTGGAATGCTAGGGTTTGACGGCTTTAGATTTCTGTGCAGATTTGGAGGGTTTTTCTTCCACAAACCATCTGAAGAAGGGAGAGTCCCAGGCTCAGCCCACAGGTTGATCACCCACTGGGCAAGTGTTTGCTTAAGACAACAATTCAAGGAACGAAGATCCCTTTCTATCCCACCTGTGGTCTCTTGTCTAGTGTAGAGATCCTTCATAAGGACAATGAGGAACTTTGGTACAGCCGTTTTGAGAATATTCTACAGCTTGACATTCTCAATACAATCAAAGGCTTTGTTGTTTTCACGACCTCCTGCATTCTGGCCTCCTTGTACGGCTGCTGCCCACTTTCTTCTTCGCAGGTTTGGTCGGGCACCTCTAAGACCTGCCTGCCTTGAGGGACCATGAAAGCAGCCGAAAACTCCATGCAGCATAATTTGTTCAGTGACCTTTTGTCTGTCTTTCCTAAGTTTAAAGCTGTGGCATATCAAATTAAAGCTGAAAGTATTCTGAGAAGATCCGGAATAAGTAACTGTGTAGAACATATTGGAGTTTGTTTCCTTAATCAGACTACCATCTGCTGCCCGCTGGGGATGGAACCAATCACCAGCAGGGTTACTGCTAAGGTGGAGTAAAGCATATCAGGTGTAGTGAGCTGCATTCTGGACGGTCCAGCGGGTATCACTTACCGTCCACCCCCAGGCCATTGCAGGTGTCTTTACATGCACAATGACACATGGAGTGCGCTCCTATCTCTGTGTGCTGCTGTCTGCTTCTTGCGGAATGTGATACCCCATGTGTGCTGTGCACATAGTGCTTAGCTTGGTAATCTTCTTTGAAAGGCACAAGAACATCTCCTTAAGGGAGCCTGCGTACCGTCTTGCTAAGCTACTGCTCTGCCTCTGTCTCCCTGGAAATCTGTTAGCTGATATGCTGCCCTGCCGCACTATGGAACAGGTAAAGAGCAGGGCTTTGGGGGTGTAACTGATATGCATGTTCAACAGGTTATCTAATAATGGATGGGGAGCCATATGTGGTGAGAAGTTTGACTCTTAAAAGCTGCTGTTTGTCACAGCCTAGCAAGTTGAAGGATTGTTGATGATTAAAATATGCAGCGCTGGAATCGTCCCGAATTCTTTTATTTAAGCACCTGCTTCCTGAATTTTAAATAGTTTCTGACTGATATTTATTACATCAGTAGATATCACTTACTGTATATGTTCTTATAAAAACAAATATATTCATTCCTGAATTAGAGCAAAAACCAGTCTGTGATATATCACAAAAACACTGTAGGTAACGTAAATTTGTAATATATTATTGCAATTTGTATGCAGGTAATGTATTGCTAATATAAAATTACAATATTGCAATGGTAAACACAATATTCATGTGGACATTGTATATTTTGTAAATTTATATTTTTTAAGGAATTTTGGCAGCCAGGAATTAGTTACAGTTATTGGGGACTGATGGCTTACATACTATTGCTACTTTGGGGCTGGGTGTTTTGCCTGTATTTTGTGAAGTTTGTCACTGTGTAGGTAAAGAAAACCACACCTCCAACAGGCCGCAGTATAAGAACAGCAGTCCTGTAATTACACTCTGTGTCCAGCAGGGAATGCTAAGAAACTGTAGTGTGTCGGTCAACCGTGGGAGTCTAGTAGCCGCAGGGAGTCACAAAGCTTTCAAAGAAGGAAGCTGCTGGCTTTGTTGCTCTACAGGCTTTGTGTGGTGTGCCACTGTGGCCCTGCTGGTGGTATGAGTTCCTGATGGCCTAACCAAAGAGGGAAGTGAGACGTATGTAATAAAACAGCTCCACACTTCCTTGCAGTAACTCCAAATGTATTAATCTTGTTAACTGTCAAAGTTCATTATGAAGATAGTCGCCAAAAAAAAACTTTAATTTAAAGACCATATTAGCTACTGGAAAAAAAATGAAAAGAAACTACATGACTATCAAATATAATGGCTACATATATGAGTGCTATAGCAAAATATACCTATAACAAGATTAAAATGCAATAATCAATAGAGAGATCTGCAATGGATCACCAAAATATTAATACTGTAATTCTTAAGAAAATTCTTAAGAAAATCTTAAGGACAACTCAGGTCCACATTGAGCCCAAACTGCTGCAGTGTCCCTTGTGCTTGTGCAGTCAGATTGAGTTTCCAGTTTCATCTATTAGTCTATTAGCTAATGTTTAAGTTCAATAATTTTATTCTTGTAAACCATTCATGTACATGCATAGGTGTTTTATATGTGTTTTATAATTATACAATCACTTATGCAAATTCTTTATTCAGTGGTAGAATAGCACAACTGTTCTGGGAACGTGAGTAAGTCACAACATCACTGGAAGAGAGGGCAGTTGGTAGTAACTCTGTCAGCCCCAAGACGGATCCTTGGCCTCCACCTCAGAGTTCATCAGTCTCGGCCATGGAGTCGCCTGGGGGAGTAGCCCATCGACCCAAAAGGACATATGGGTCTACAGCAGAACCCCCCCGCTACCAGGACCTACACCGGGAACTGCTTCTCACTCACAAACGGTATGAATGGTAGTTCAGAACACAGCCAGAAAGACTGTGTATTGCGGGCACTGCATGGGCTACCTGTGGGAATCGTGTTAGAGACAGTGAGGCCACACTCATGCATGTGACACCACTGTCTCTGTGGAGGGGTTTGTCGCCAGGGGCCAAGCCAGAGCTGCAGCAGCGCCTGGAGCAGCGCCGACTGAATCTGCACCGGGAGCAGGAGCAGGCATTGCAGCCACTCTCCGATCTGGAACAGGAGCTGCAGAAACGGCAGCATAAAATGCAGCAGGTGCCGCTCCCTCGCTGACACTACACCAGTGAGGGGCCGCTCCCTCGCTGACACTACACCAGTGAGGTGCCGCTCCCTCGCTGACACTACACCAGTGAGGGGCCGCTCCCTCGCTGACACTACACCAGTGAGGGGCCGCTCCCTCGCTGACACTACACCAGTGAGGGGCCGCTCCCTCGCTGACACTACACCAGTGAGGGGCCGCTCCCTCGCTGACACTACACCAGTGAGGTGCCGCTCCCTCGCTGACACTACACCAGTGAGGGGCCGCGCCCTCGCTGACACTACACCAGTGAGGGGCCGCTCCCTCGCTGACACTACACCAGTGAGGTGCCGCTCCTTCGCTGACACTACACCAGTGAGGTGCCGCTCCCTCGCTGACACTACACCAGTGAGGGGCCGCGCCCTCGCTGACACTACACCAGTGAGGGGCCGCGCCCTCGCTGACACTACACCAGTGAGGGGCCGCTCCCTCGCTGACACTACACCAGTGAGGTGCCGCATCCTCGCTGACACTACACCAGTGAGGGGCCGCTCCCTCGCTGACACTACACCAGTGAGGTGCCGCTCCCTCGCTGACACTACACCAGTGAGGTGCCGCTCCCTCGCTGACACTACACCAGTGAGGGGCCGCGCCCTCGCTGACACTACACCAGTGAGGTGCCGCTCCCTCGTTGACACTACACCAGTGAGGGGCCGCTCCCTCGCTGACACTACACCAGTGAGGGGCTGTTCCCTTGTAGTCATTACCGCAGTGCAAGGCTGCTCCCTCGCAGTCATTATATTTACATTTACAGGATTTGGCATACGCCCTTAGCCAGAGCGACTTACATAAGTACTTTGAGACTCTGCGATGAATTTCCGATGCTAGCTCACATTACTCCAGTGTGGGGCCATTCCCTCGCAGTCACTACCACACTGTGGGGCCAATCCCTCACAGTCACTACCCCAGTGCGGGGCTATTCCCTTGCAGTCATTAACCCAGTGCAAGGCCGTTCCCTCACAGTCGTTACCCCGGTGTGGGGCCGTTCCCTCGCAGTCGCTACTCCAGTGCGAAGCTGCTCCCTCGCAATTCGTTACCCTAGTGCAGGGCTTTTCCCTCGTAGATACTACCTCAGTGCAGGGCCCCTCCTTAAAGCTTTCTGGGTTGTGCCTTTACACCAGCACAGATTTAGGGTTTCAATGCAATATTAAAAGAGAACCTTAGACTTATGGAGGAGGAAAAAAAAACATAGTTCCTCATTATTCCCAAACTTCATCCATCCAGCTCAGGGTTAGCAGCGGTCAGTGCAGGGATCATCCTGCTCAGCCCCAAGGTTCCTCTTTACTTATTAGTCACCCTTTTTGGTCACTGTTCCTCTGCTTCACTTCCACCTGCCTCTTTAGGCTTACTCAGTGTGCCATGAGTATCCCTATAAAAAATAAAATGAATTACCTGAAGTCTATACCAAAAGTACAAGGAGAGGGACAGGGAGGCCCACACCCATCCAGCACAGCACACACAGCTGCTCAGAGAAATGAAGTGTCAGAGTGTCTCTAACACATCCCTAAGCAATACACTCTGCCACTCCTCTCCCTCAGGATGAGCTGGAAGCGATGAAGAGCAGGCAGAACCAGGAAAATGCTCCAGAGTTTGTGCGTGTCAAGGAGAAACTGCGCCACATCCAGCTGTCTGAGTAACAGTGCCCCCAGATTCCCATAATACCCTAAGCTCATCTCCCTTCACAACTGCTGACATCACAACCACTGGCCTGCTCAAAAAATGTCTCCTCATGGCATTAGTGGCGGATCCTGGCAGGGGTAAGATGGGCAGTGACCCTGGGCAGCGTCCTATGACGGTGCAGCAACTTAGCAAACTGCTGGCATCAAACTGCCACCAATTTTACAGATTACATGTGGGGGGGAGGGTCCAGTGGTAAAGCTTGCCTGAAGGCCAATTCTTCACTTTTCTGATGTGAGACAAGGGGACAAGACGTAAATATCGTCATCAGGGCTTGGCTGCGATGGGAGCACGTGTAGCCCATATATTTATATCTAGCGGAAAACTTGCGCGTCACTGCGCATGTGCACGATAATTTACTACGTATATCCAGTAGGTGGGATGTATGTAAACTTTCCCCTTTAAATTTGTTCAACTCAAAATAATAAATATCAACTGTTCTGGAAAGCTATTCTCATCTATATTTGTTCAAGATTAATGATATATTACTACGGAGCCCCTAAGAGGTCAGGGTAACAAAATGTTTTTCGAAATAGTTTTACGTTCCCTCGCAATAGTTTTCTGTTTCAAATAATAACTGTACTGTGTTAGTTTAAGGTATAAAGCATAGAATTAATCGAGTAATAAGTATAAACCTGGACGATACAGACATGTTCATTGTAGTAGGATCGCAAAACTATTGTGAGGGAACGTAACATTATTTAAAAACATATTTTCCCACCCGGACCTCTTAGGGACTCCATACATTCCACATATTTCTAGATTATTATTGATTTTTATCCCAAAATATATATTTTATCACAAGAATCGAATAGTACTTCCAATGAGAAACGTGATCGGACAGAGGTAAATGTTAAACATATTTACTTACAAATTGTTTGTGAGAAAAATCCGACATCAGTTAAGTAGTTTTATAAAAGATAGTTATGTTTATAGTTTTAAAAACCTGAGAACACTTGAAACTTGCGGATTTAAATGGTATCTCATCCTGCTTTTGCGTAAGCTTCATTAAGACCTAGAAGACAACATCTGCCCTTTACTGGTCTGGAGGAATATCTTTGCAGTACGTATGCGCCGCCCGCAACCATCCGCAAGCTGCCGCTCGGACAACCGCCTCCAGACCGGAAGCGCACGAAAGCATAAAGTATGAGCTAGACGCCACCTGGGTGTCACTACTACTGTGTGACATAACAGCTGTGGGCGTGTCCAAACACACCCTCTGCCTGGGGAGCTGATAGTTGTCCATTCGTGCATTTGCAGCATCATACTTTCATCATTCTTCCTGCTGACCTTCTAACCACAGGCCTACCTCAACGCATTCCTTCCTTCTGACATTATGATGAGGCCAAAAAATCAGTAGCCCAATATGTGCATATCTCTTTTCTGCTCCAGCTGAGCGCTGCATTCAATATAAATTGTTAAATTACATCAAACGATGGATTATAGAAAGAGACAATGAAATGAGACTGAAAAAGTGCAAACTGTTTAAAAGAGCAGAATGTTTCTGTTTATAGGAATGCAATATATACTAAAGCTTTATTGCCATACAATTTATTCATTGGACATATCTTGTTATGAATTCCACAGTACAAAAAGTCTATATTTAATTTTATTAAATTTTATTTTGTGGTCAAATGGCATATATGTATATACATGTTACAAAGAGTTTTACAGAATAGTGTACTGATGTTTTATTTTCAAGTTTATTTGCTTTAACAGTTCAATAAGCTATTTTTTCTTATTGAAATGTCTGTAATAAATTCATTGAGATAATAAGACTTGAAATGTGGCATCATTTATCAAAGTTCCCCCAGACCGCAGACAAAATGGGCTGGTCTTTGGCATAAAACTCCCGGGATGAAAATTAGTTCCCCTCCGTGCCTGAGCTGAGGCATCCGCCACTACACCGCCACCCGGGGGCTAGAGGAGGGTGAAGGTGGGGAAAAAACAAACACTTGTACTAATTAAGTAAAAGAAAATATAGAGGTCAATTTATTTCCCTCCTCACTATGTCATGTTAACAAAAAATATATGATTCAGAGCTCTACGGTTCACGTCTTGTTTCGCAGTGCTGTTGACAGAGTTTCGTTTCGCACCCTGACCCCTCTAACATCAGATCCCCTCGGAGACCGGCTGTGGAGTTATTCCACTTCAGCGAATATGGAAATCAACTCCTAAAACTCATCGGCTTTCACATGGAAATGGAGCGCCGTTTAATTAGCTGGTCTTTTCACTTGGAACTGCGCTGTACAGAGTATAAAAATGCGCCATCTGCCAGGTCAGCGACAAACCCCATCTGGCTGAATAAGACAGGCATAGCGGCGTGTGTGTGTGTGTGTGTGTGTGTGTGTGGGGGGGGGGGGGGGTCGACAACGGGAGCCGGAGTTTATGGTCTACTGATTCAGCATGATCACTCGTACCATAGACCATAGGTCTCTACAGATTCGTCTTCCGCGACAGTATCAATGTTATATAAACCTGATATACGTAAATACATTTCAATATATTCTTATTTGGCTTGTTTCAGTCCAGCGTAACGTGATTTAAAGCAAGGAAACAGCGGGCGTCTGAAATCATTCATTACTTTAAAACTAGTAACAGCCAGGTGTCGTAGGCACTCGCCTTTTCAATGCACTGCTGTCACGCTATTCATTCGCGTTTACAAACCTTCAATGCCCCCCCCCCCCAGTCCCTTTAGGACCGTCGTATAGCGCATGAAAAGGCACGTTCAGTCTTTGTAATGTTATTTGTCCGCAGGGATAAAGATGGAGATCGTGTTTCAAAGACTGTACTTTAATATTTAACCCTTTTTATAGTCGAAAAACTGAATGTTTGCAATGTCAGTACTCATATTCCGTCATGAAGTTTGCTAGTGTTATTTTAGTTCACGAAAATTCAGCTCATTGACTCTCCCCTTCGTGAGTGACAGTGGTATGACCGAAGTAAGATCTCTGAAAGCGTGAGTGCAGCCTCTTGCTTTCCTGGACGAAATTGCTGCTGCCTTTTTTCCTTGTTATGGATTTACGAGAATGCTTCGTAATGTCTAGTTTCTGACTTGCAAAAGGTAAGTAATGCACATTTCAATCAAGAATAATAAATGATTGTTAAATGTTTGTTTTACTAAAATATTCTTCGTTCCATATTACATAGCCCTTTCATAGCTATTATGAAAATGATTTTGATAAATATTGTGATATTTTTTATAATGTTTGCATCATGTATGTACAAATAACGTAATGTTAATATCAGAATGATACATTAATCACACACACATAAAAACACACCTATAAGTTAAAGGCAGCTTTTCCGATGCGAGTCTTTCCCTTTTCAAAAACTCGTTAAGTAGGCCTACCTTCTTGCCTTATACCTTTCGGAAATATCATGATTTATGAATTAATTCCATATAAATATATATTCAGACTGTAGAATTAATTTCATGAAACACCTGTTGCAATACAGAGAATCGGTGATTCGTAGCTCTGGGTTTGCCAGGTAACAAAATTCAAAGGACAAGTTTGCCAAAAAACTTTCAGTTTGCATTGTTAGCTTCTGACAATGTCCTGTGCTAAGATCGCTAAGATCACTAAGATCAAAGACCTACTTTTCATTTGCTCCGAACGCCTGCTGCTTCTCTTATTATTCTCCTAATAGCGTATATTTATTAACCATCATTAAATGAGGCTCTGCTTTTAACTGTGTTCTATCGTGTTATTTACATACTGACCACTTTCAGTTGTAAAAGTAAGGACTGGGTTAATCAGTTTAGGTAAAAACATAATACAATAGGCGTTTCATAATCGTGGTATACGGCTTAATGCTGATCTCTTTGCTTGGAATCTTGTTTATTGAATCTTTATAAAGGACTATTTAAAATGTTTTAGGTAATCAGTCAATCTACGGACTACATCAGATGAACGATGCCTTAATGCCTAAACTACAATATATTGCAGCCAGTAAACTGAATGTAGAACTTTGCTGCGGTTATGTCCGTTTCATGATATGTAGTCTATAATTATCAGAAAGGTTTTTAATTTGCCAAGGGTTACTTATCTATCCCTGTATCATCAGATTTATTTAAAAGGAAATCGTAGGAGAAGCGTCTGCAGAAATAAATTCACACTTGGCCACTTTTCTCTTTTTTTTCAAGCGCAGTGAAATGCTCGCATGTATGCAGATCTGCAGTGTACTGTAGTCTATTTGCTGCCCATGCAGGCGCCGTTAGCTTGCTGCGCTGGTAGTTTAGGGTTTATGTGACTGTTGCGGGTATGTGAGCACGGTTTCAGTTTGGAAATGAGCCGTCTCGTTTGGGGGACGGGTGAGCGGCTCGCGGAGAGCGCAGGTCCATTGCTTTCAAGCGCCAGCACAGCTGTAGTGGCTCATGATTGGTTACCGTTTGGTGGCGCTTTTAGAGTCAGACATCCACACGTCCTACTCAACAAGAACAGTTCTTACTTCTGCTGTTCAAGATGTTTTCTGACTTTGTTATTAAGATTGTTTGTATACATTTTGTCGCAGCAACTGGCATATTAGCCTGATATTAAATCCAGCATCCCTATTTTGGTTTGGGAGAACATTTCCTATTATAAGGTTTTGCAAAACTTTAATATAATGAAGACACAGTCTGGATTAAAAAAAAACAGACTTGTAGTCTAACTGAACTGTGTGGGGGTCACAGCTGTCATTGCAACCAGACTTATTCTGATGAAAGTGAAGCATGTGTTTGTGGTTCCTTTCTTGTCCTCTTCCTGGAGTTCTATTCCTATTCCTGCTTATGCTATCAGTCACATGCCGAACGTTTGTTAGCTGTAATGCCTGTGCTGTTCCCAACAGTACAGCAGTCCTGATATATGGGTCACGGCTGCTGCTAGTTCGGTGTTTTGCTGCTTTTATTTTACCTCCTGCAAAACTGAAGAATAACGTAATAACTGAACATTGCCTGTTTTGGCTTTTACTGTGCCATAAATCCTTATATTTTCTCAGAGTAAACGGAGCTGCAGTGTTCTTCGTATCTACTATAATATCCCATCAATGTCATACCGCCTTGCTTGTGTGGGTCTCCAGTCTAAACAGGAACAAACACAACCTGGCCAGTTTCCCGTCTTTAGGTTATCATTGATGCCACAGATTTTCTGGGAAGACTGAGGAAGCAGCATCTCCTCTCTGCCGGGGCAGATGTTTGTGGGTTGCTCAGGCAGCGTGTCACCTGTACACCACCAAACACACCATTCGTCTGCTTTCTCCTCCAGTGCCATTCACGGAATTCTACGCCACCAATCCCACAAGTGGCACCTTTGAGCAAGGAACTCAACCTTGCATGTCCTTTGTGTTCTGTTTCTCAGTGTAAGCATTACACTAAGCCAAATAAGTGTGAACTTGTATGACCAATAAATCTTAGAATTAGGCAGAATTAGGGATGGGAGGATCGGGGGAGGGGTACACAGGAAGCAAGCGTCACCAAATCCAACCCATTTGGAGATGCTTTGGGCGTGACCTAACCCTAACCCTAACCCTAACCTAACCCTAACCCTAACCCTGACTCACCATGTGCCTTGGGCTGGACTGTTTGATGACTTGATCCATGACAGCTAAGCTGAGGCCAGTGGGGCGAAGGCCACGCTGCTGTTTTGCAGAGCCATGGTTGCCAAGCTGTAGGCTTAGGAATCTAGTGACCTTTGACTCCCCGTCCACATTTAAGGTTTTAAAGTGCGTGTCTGAGCTGGCACTGTATCAGCCTCCTTTGTGTAGGCAGCTGCCTCCTGCACCCCCAACACCCCTGCCCCCCACCCACGGAGGCAGAAACTCTGAATGGAACAGCCCTGTAAATACTCTGTTCTGCAGATGGACTCGCATGGCACATGGCGATGCACACCTTGCAGTTAGAGCAGACTATTGTTTCATGTCACTTCTTGAGTATTATCTGCATGATATACTGGGTACTCACACCATTGTTAACACCGACAGTTAGTGCTTGGTTTATCTCCCTGGTTTATTTGTACGGGGAAAGGTTCAAGCAGCTGTTTCGAGTGACCTCCATGCCATGGGCAGTGGCCCTGGGATTTGATCAGCCCTGACCAACAGGGCTGTTTAACGTTTGATATTGTGCTAGCAGCTGAAATTCTCTGTTTTATCCTTTCTGTGGAGTTTGAGTGAAGGTGCAGCACCACAAACAGAAAAGTTCAATAATGGTATTAACAAAAAAAGTGGCTGGTGCCGGGACTGGAAGTCGGGAGGGGATGCAGGGGCAGGTGCAGCTGACCCAGAAGCCATCTGTTCCTCTCAGAGGGAAGGGAGTCCTCGTTTTTGCAGATGTCCTTGTTAAAGGCCATTTGGGTCAGTCCCACCCCACAGACACACAATGCCGACACAGACATGCCCTCCATTCTGCCTCCATGGCACTGCAATGTACCAGTAGGCGGTGAAGTACTTAAGGAATCAAATATATATATATATATATATATATATATATATATTTGTGTTATGTATATGTCATATTGTGAGGACCAAAATATCCCCACAATGGGATGAAAACCTGCTATTTTGGGGACCACTTTTCCACAAGGGGAAACTCTATGGCTGCAGTCAAAAAACTAAAAATGCAAAAAGTCTTGGTTACTGGTGGTTAAGATGGGTAGGAGTTTAGGTTGTCAATGTTGGAATTAGGGTTTTTCCCACTGAAATGAATGGCCCCCCAAAGATATGAATAATAATTTTTGTATGTATGTATATGTGTGCGTGTGTGTGTGTGCCTCTGTGTCTGTGCGTGCCTGTGTGCGTCTGTGTGTGTGTCTGTCCATGTGTATGTGTCTGTCCGTGTGTGCTTGTATGTGTGTGTCTGTCCGTGTGTGTGTATGCCTCTGTGTGTGTGTGTCTGTGTGTGTGTCTGTCCGTGTGTGCCTCTGTGTGTAAGTGTGTGTGTGCCTCTGCGTGTGTGTGTGTCTGTCCGTGTGTGCCTCTGTGTGTGTATGTGTATGCCTCTGTGTGTGTGTGTCTGTCCGTGTGTGTGTGTGTCTGTCCGTGTGTGTGTGTGTCTGTCCGTGTGTGTGTGTGTCTGTCCGTGTGTGTGTGTGTCTGTCCGTGTGTGCCTCTGTGTGTGTATGCCTCTGTGTGTGTGTGTCTGTCCGTGTGTGTGTGTGTCTGTCCGTGTGTGTGTGTGTCTGTCCGTGTGTGCCTCTGTGTGTGTATGTGTATGCCTCTGTGTGTGTGTGTCTGTCCGTGTGTGTGTGTGTCTGTCCGTGTGTGCCTCTGTGTGTGTATGCCTCTGTGTGTGTGTGTCTGTCCGTGTGTGTGTTTTTTTGTGGGGCTATAAAAATTCTATAAATGTGCAATCGTTATGTGCTTATACTTACACTTTAATGTAGAAAAGGAAACTTGAGAGGCCGAATAGCTGTTCGGAAAGGACTGCGTACCTTATTAATAGAGTCGGTTTTTCCCCATACTTTCGATTTTTTATACTGTGATCATAATAACGCTATAACTAACAAAGTCTGAAAATATGAAAATACCAAGTTGGCAGGCATTACTTTAAGGTGTTATTCCTGGGGTGGTTGCGCTTATTTCCTGCTTTTTCTTGCGATAATGGGACAAACACTAAACTTGAGGGGTGGTGATGGTCGTTTTGTCTGTCTTAGCTGAATTTGTATTAAAAGGAGTAAACTTGAGTATTATTGATGTAAGTTTGTATGATTTGCCTTTATGAGGACGTGGTAATGTGCCGTTTTAAAATTTGCTTTTGTTCTTACAGCATAATGTATACAGCGAACAACACCTTATTGCAGTTTAATGTTTTGGTATTGCTACGCTTGTACGGCTTTACCACTGAACCGTCTAATCTTTAAAATCTCTGGCAGTTGACGCTGCCTACTGTCATACAGGCTTGATTTAATACCGCGTGTAGCGTCTAAGAAATGTAACGTGCCTTAACTCGCACGTAAAGGCGAAAAAGGTATTATTTAAAATTCTCAGAGTATGATACTGTTTGGTATTAGTGTTTATAACAACAATAACAACAATGGTGGTGACAACGACAATAACAACTACAACAACTACTACTATAATAATAATAATTATTATTAGTGTTCTCATTGTAAATTTTATACATGAGTTAAACTACATCTCTACAAACTGTAGTAATTTGGTATGCAGGAAGCAGGATGTATTGCATCACACATTTTTATTAGTCATTTACCAGACACTGATTATGACAGTATTGTGCTTTCATTTTGTCATACTGTTTTTTCAGACACACTGTTACTGGAGATGATTAATTTTCTTGGTAAACCGTATAAAGTTTTTAAAGGTACCTGAAAGAGATTTGCCCTTAAACTCAATGCCGCTGGCCCTGTGCGCTTATGCCCAGGCCGAGTTATGCCCAGGCCGAGTTATGCCCAGGCCGAGTTATGCCCAGGCCGAGTTATGCCCAGGAAGAGTTATGCCCAGGCCGAGTTATGCCCAGGAAGAGTTATGCCCAGGCCGAGTTATGCCCAGGCCGAGTTATGCCCAGGCCGAGTTATACCCAGGCAGAGTTATGCCCATGCAGAGTTATGCCCAGGCCGAGTTATGCCCAGGGCGCTCCAAGGCATTGAGGCTTCCAAAGACAGCCTTAGCTCCGGCACCCCCCATCCTAGGCAGCCGCCTATGTCCCTTCAGGATTGTCCTGCCCTGTGTGTGTGTATGTGTATACACACACACACACACACACACACACACACACACACACACACACAGACACACACACAGGCAGGCAGCTGCTGATGTCACGTATAGGATTGCCCTGCTTATGCTCTCAGAGTGATGGATTATAGACGCTCCTCTACTTAAGAACTTTCAACTTACGAACTTTCAGACACACGAACAAAGAGGGCTGCGAGTCCAAATTGTCTTTGTTGGGCTCCCGTTTCCTGTCCGCCACATCAATTTTGTTTTCTGTGCGCCAATTCCACTTAGTACGACTTCTGGCCACTACTCCTGCCACGCAGCAGCGTAGCGTGCGTACTCCCAGCATCCTAGTTCTTTGTACTTGCGTATACCCTTAAAATAATGTTGAATAACAATTTACGAACATTTCAAGTTACGAACGGCCGTTCGGAACATAACCTATTTGTAAGTAAAGGAGCATCTGCATATACGTCAGAAGTTTGCTCTCCCTCTATGTGTTTCCAGCTGCATTTTCAAAATGAGTGTATCAGTATTTCTCTGTTTGTGACTATGTTCCCTGTGATGGACTGGCACCCTGAACAGACTGTCCCACGCCCTGTTCTAATCCGGGCTGTCCCACGCCCTGTTCAATTATATAGGAATCATAATGTAAAACTTGTCTTTTGTTTGTGAGTGAACATAATGTAGAAACAATATATTATTAATTATTGTTTTATTAAATTGTGCTTGTATTTCAGAGACAAAATATTGTTACTTACAATGTTTTACTTGTCCACATTTTGTAAAACAATTAACAAACTGGTCTGTCTTCATTTCCAGACACCACCCAATTCCTGAAGTTTCCTTACACACAGAACTTGGAAGCAGACACAGAGATGGACAGCAAAGATGAGATTAGTGATAGCGACAGCGGAATTATCCTCCAGTCTGGTAAGAATAAATCATTTGTTTTTTTTTAGACAGAGCACACAATCAGGTGTTCCTTGACCCGCACAGTGAGCCAACACACTAAGGAATCATTTTATAGTAGCCAACTTCCCATTTTTGACCAATGGCATCAAACAAAGGAAAAGTATTTAAGCTCTACCATTTATTAAAAAAAATAATTTTTCTTCTGAAATCTTATCAATTATGGAAGAACATTGTGTGTCTGGAAGGTCTGTTGCACAGAGTGGACTAAACCACCTACTAAAGACTGAACGGCCACAATCAAATGCATTTCAAACAGGTCTGCTGGTTACATTCCTGGCTGTTGATGTAACTCAGCTTCATGCTCTGCCAGTTCATCACAATGGCAGATTATCTACAGAGAATAGATAGAGCAGGTTTTCACATTTTTACAATTCTAGTTTGCAAACTGGAATAGGTTCCGCTTCTCAGGCAATAAAAGTGCAGAGGAAGTCCCCTAATATCCTAATCTACTGACTTACTTTTACAGACATACTGAACAATGTTAGCAAACCACATTTATTGGTGGAAATTATTACCTTAGCAGGATTTGCATTAAAAACAGTATTTTTGTAGATGTAAACTTTTGTAAACCTAATGATTTGCTGAAGCAATTTAGGAACTTGATCCTGATAATATTTCATCTATCACCAGCTGGAACCTCGAACAAAGATTCTTAAGGTTACAAATCTCTGTCTGAGCACAGTACTAATTCCCACATTTGATATCCATTTTGGAGTTCTGACTCCTTGTACAGTGTAAAACCATTAGAGTGATAGGTGTACATTGCAATTCAGTCAGTGTGTCAAAAAGTTGTTTGGTATTTTGTTTCATTTAATAGAGCATTTGGTGAGACTTATCGTTGCTGTTGTTGACAGGACCGGATTAGTTGCTCTGGTTTGTTCCAGTTATCATCACAAACGGTGGCATGGACCAGTTGTTAATGAAAGCTCTCTGCTCTGGTTGTGAATGTGCATTGCAGGCCCTGACAGTCCCACATCGCCAACAAAGGAGCTGGCCGTCCATACCAGGGCCGTACGACTGAAGCATCAAGCCCTGGAAGAACGTCTGGAGCAATGTCTGCAGGAGCTGAGGAAACTCTGCATCCGAGAGGCAGTAAGAGCTGCCTACCAACATTCTTATAAAAGCAAGATCACAAATAACCCAGATCCCAGGCTGTTAGGGGGTCCTGGAGGACTGACTTGAGAAAGTGGCCTATAGTGATTCTCCTGCGGTCTCTGGAAAAGCAGCTCAACATTCAGTGTATGACAGCAGTCTGAATATGGCGCAATAGGAGCTTTGCATGGCAGACAAGAGTCCTAGCTTGTCTTGACGTGCCTTAAGCACTTACTGGAAATTAGGTTACTTCTTATTCATCAGAATGCTTAATGTGCTTGTCTTTCTGTGGCATTCCTTTGAAAAACAGAAAATATGATGTATATAGTAGGTAGAACTTCCAGAAAGTTCCCTAAGCTACTTCAATGACCAAGCTTTCTGTGGTTTTCAAGCTGAATGAATGGGTCCTGGGAAGAGTCCAGGTTTTTAGAAATAAAACACCAACAGCCTCATTCTCTCTGTGTTACAGACGATTGTGTGAATTAGCTGTAGTCTGGCTTGTGTTTGCTGCACAGGAACTGACAGGACAGCTGCCCGCAGACTACCCCCTGATGCCTGGAGAGAAACGGCCGTGCGTGCGGCGGCGTGTCGGGGCTACCTTTTCTCTGAACAGGGAGAGTGTCCAGACTGAAGGAAAGGTACTAGAGTTATGAGATTTGGGGGATTCGGCTGGGGGTCTGAGGACTGTTGTCAGGGTAAATGTCAGTGGCAGAGTCAAATAAGGTTACTTCCATTAAAGTACCGACAGTGATGGAAAGCAGGAACACAAGTCATCATTGTCTGCTTACTTTTCACTGTGCACTTGACATTGTATAATTATATAATTTGGTTGGAAATGGCTAATTGTGTTGAGTTCTGCCACTTGTCAGTCAGTTAGATCTGTCCAGAACAGGTTTGCTGTGTGGGTTTGCCACACTGATGGTATGTATCCCTATTGGCATGAATGCTCTCCAAAGGACCCCGAGTTGCTTTCATTGGAAGCAAAGCTGGCGCTACAGATGCGCATCCTAGAAGCGGCCCGTAAACTGTGCCTTGAGGAACACCTGAGCAGGTCAGTGAAGAAGAGCCGCCTGCAGCAGAGTAAGCGTGAAGAGCGGAAGCTGAAGGAGCTGCAAAGGGCCTTATCTCTGCGAAGAGACATTTTCTCTTACCCTGTGGCCAAACCTAGTGGTAAGTAACATGCAGTAGAGCCAGAACTCAACTGCGACTAAAACTATGTAAAATTCTAGCAACATTTTGATGAATGACGTATAATGACCTGACAAACTCCTAAATAACAGCGATGACTCTGTTTTGCATCCTCCTGCCTGTCTGTTATAAGCCTTCAGTTACATGGTTACTCTTGTTTTCACAGGTCCAGATACATTAGATAACCCTCTATCAGACTCTGCGCTTCAAGAGGAAGGTAAGTAAGCTGCCTGTATATCACCAATGTGTGATGCAGTGAATGAATTCTCACCGAAGCCCTGTTTTGCGGTACCTTGTGGGACAGGCACAGACATTACTGGATAATATGTGAAATATACATACCTGTAAGATACATCACATATATTTGTAGCCAATACTAACTCTTTTTTTATTGCCTACATTAGTGGAAGACCAGGCAACACAGGTGTTCTCAGAACACCTTTGTTCAGAAGACCCCCCAGAACATCTTCAGCACCACCCCCAGGACCCCCCTTCGGACATTCTGGAAGGACCAAGGCCGACACAGCGCTGCAGGGTGGAGTATGAACGCTGCCCTGTCCCAAACTCGCCGTGGAAAGAGTCCAGCTTGGACCAGCCCTATCGGAAGCCCACCAAGGCCCAGTCTACTAACAGCAGTTGTTCCAGGTAAAAATAAACATATTTGACAAAAACATTATAGTTTTAATATCTTGATGAGCAGAATAGTTCGGTTGTTACATAGTAGCTTGATATCTCTGGGGAGGGTTTTTGAATCCTGGCCTTGGCTTGTTTGTGTAGAGTTTGCATGCGTTTGGGCAGGTTTCCCTCTGAGCTCCACAACCCTCCCATTAATGTAATGCTTGTTCTTTCCAAGGCGCATCAGTCTGGATACAAGCTTATGCTAATGTTTCCCACTAAATTCTCAAGAGTGGGAGCCTTCAGATTTTTTTTTTTTAAAAGAGATATTAAGTAACACATGGCAATTTGAAGAGTGGATACTGGTTGAAGAAATGGAGGGTTTTGCTGAAACATGCACTTGATTGACAGACCAAAAAGAAAGCAATTTGGGTTATGAAGCGAGGTTGTGCAATGCATGGATGTCTGCCAAGGTGGCCTCTGCCTGAATGTGCTCCGCCGGGCTGTCCGCTTTGGATAACTCTTAATGCAGTACACAGACGGATAACTCTTAATGCAGTACACAGACGGATAACTCTTAATGCAGTACACAGACGGATAACTCTTAATGCAGTACACAGACGGATAACTCTTAATGCAGTACACAGACGGATAACTCTTAATGCAGTACACAGACGGATAACTCTTAATGCAGTACACAGACGGATAACTCTTAATGCAGTACACAGACGGATAACTCTTAATGCAGTACACAGACGGATAACTCTTAATGCAGTACACAGACGGATAACTCTTAATGCAGTACACAGACGGATAACTCTTAATGCAGTACACAGACGGATAACTCTTAATGCAGTACACAGACGGATAACTCTTAATGCAGTACACAGACGGATAACTCTTAATGCAGTACACAGACGGATAACTCTTAATGCAGTACACAGACGGATAACTCTTAATGCAGTACACAGACGGATAACTCTTAATGCAGTACACAGACGGATAACTCTTAATGCAGTACACAGACGGATAACTCTTAATGCAGTACACAGACGGATAACTCTTAATGCAGTACACAGACGGATAACTCTTAATGCAGTACACAGACGGATAACTCTTAATGCAGTACACAGACGGATAACTCTTAATGCAGTACATAGACACCGGAGCCAGTCCTATGGAACACAGGGACTGCACACCCTGGATGCTATGCTGTTAATGCGGTGCCCTAAATGACATCATATTTACATTGCCTTTACTTCTTGAAAAATGCATGCTGTGGTTGATTGTTTGATGGTTATACACAATGGTATGTATCTAGTTATTGTAAATAGTTTCTAATTTAAGCTGAATTATCTGATTTATCATTGATTGATAATGATATCATTAATTATCAGCATATTGTCTTGTTTTTCCACTGTGGTGGACTATTGCTGCAGTTTCGTACTTTAAGTCTCTTTTGCATTACAATGCACCTCTTGCACATGGCCAGTAAAGACTGAATCTTGAATTTGATAACTGGACTGTATTCTTAGAGTTCTGTCTCCCTCTCCATGCCTGTAGCAGCCCAGTGGTGACCCCGCGTTCCCCACCTCTGGACCTCCAGCTGGGAGATGCCCTCCCACCACTTCTCCATGCTCAGACACTGGGCCACAGTCAGGCCAGCAGCGCTCCCTGCACCCCGGAGCTGCCACAACGCCGCCCGCACTTCCAGTCATTCAGGTGAGCCCAGAGGCCTGTCAGTCTGGCGAAACTGAGCAGAGGCAGGAGCCAGGAGGGAGCCTGTGTGGTACCAGTCAATAATATCATGTCTTACGTTGTACTCTTGTGTACAGAAGAGACCAGTCATCAGCGGCATGTTATGCTTGAACACAAAGGCATTCCTCTTTCTATCAGCGGCATGTGATACTCCACAGGTGTACTTAGGCTTGCAGCCCTTTTTTCTGTCGCTCATGCGTTGCTTCTCTGGCAGACTGCCCAGGTATCAGACTCCTGACACCTCAGAAAATCGTCCAACAGGACAGCCAACGTGCCGACGACCCTGTGACCTTTCCATGACCCCGCCGGAGTACTTGGCCCTAATGACTGGCTTTGGGAAGCTGCGATATGCGTCCAGCTCTGAGGACAGCAGCTCGGAGCACTCTGTATCCTCACATACCAGCTCTCCTGGTCGCAACAGCCCCAGTGAGATGACCAGGTCGTGCCCCCCCCCGTACGGATACTATATTGCCCATCACAGTGGCTCAAATGGCACCAGACGCCAATTCAGTCCTCATGAAAGCAGACTCCATAGAGGTCCACCGAACAGCAGTTCTCATGTCAGCAGCTACCCCCACAACAGGCAGCACACTGGACACCCCAAGGGGCCCCAGCCACAGTCTGGAAGCAGCTTCTGCAAGCCTTCTCAGGTTCAACATCCAACCAGCTGCAACAGGGCTCCAATGGGACAAGAGCTGCCATACCCCCCTGAGCTGCATGTGGCACGTCTCTACTTAGGCCCGCCCCCTCTAGCCCAAGGTGCCGCGCCACAGTACGATCACTGGAATGGGAAAGCTCCACCCCCCCATGTCAGGCTGGCCCGCGCACCTTCCCTCAGGGAGTACCCGCAGCACCACAGCTGGGCGTCTCCCCAGGGGATTGTGTCCGAGGAGCTCCGCAGCTGGCAGCAGCGCACGCAAAGTCACGAGGCCCGCTCGCGCTCCCTGGACAGGACTGGGGCTGAAAGGGCATACCAACCACACGCTGCAGGCCTGCAGGTAAGCACCAGGCATGTGCTATGCAACATACATCAATAAATGACTGAGAAGGTCCCAAGATCTGCTGTTTACGTAATATTTATGTGATTTATTATACCTGAAAACTATTGCTGTTTATTACGAATCATGAATTAGTGTTCATTTAGGCGTCTGTGACATCTAGCCATCCACCACGCAAGTCGGTCATGTGATCTTCCTTTCTGCTCCCCCAGGCCCCAAAGGTTCCCCAGAGACGAATCCTGCAGAGATCCCCTGACGGGACCCCTGTGCAGTGGTTTGAAGAGGAGGAGTGTGAGATAGTGAGTCAGGTGTAGATCGGAACACAAGGTTCCTGTTACTGTGCTCCAATTCAGGATTCTGCTGTACGTGTAGCTTGATGTTTGAATGAGCACGTTTGGGTTAAATCCTTCCCTCAAGAGCAGAAGAGTAAGACCAGTGGTCAGCAGCCTGGGGAGAATCACCCTCCACAAGAGACACTCTCAACTGCTATTCATCATGTGCTTGAAGCAAGCCAGCGATCCCTGTGTAAGGCTGTATGCCTGTTTACTGCTGTAGGCAAATATTAAAAACTGACCTTTTAGAAAACTGAACTGAATATGCTCTTTGCATAGTCTCTGCTGATATTTCTTACATGAAATTTATAATGCTATTATATCAAGGGCATTTTTGTAAAACACTGATTTGTGTCTGAGTAATGTTAGCTCCAAATTAATATAGGGATAATAATATAGAAATTTTTAAATACCACAGTTTATAGAGACAATAGGCTTAGCTTTAGCTTTCTTTTCTTATGCGTTTCTGATTTACATTTATCTTCCACATGAGTCTGGCAACTCTACAGTACTGAATTTCTGTGAAAATGGCATATTTATAATAAAGTATTTATCATTTTTGATGTGGCAAAGTGCTTTTTAAGCAGGTGTGTCTATCATTAGCCCCAAAAAGCCTTAAGTGAAAAAATCAAATTACTAGAGGGGCAAGACCGTACAGCCCCCACACAAACGAGGTAGGAAGGTGCCGGTAATTCTCACACTGAGGCAGGAAATTGCATAAATGTTTCTATGGTGACCCCTACTGGATTATTTATGAAATATATTGAAATCTATGCCTTTATTTTGTTTACTTTAACATGCTTAGAGTAGAAAAATCGTCCATTAATAAAAATGAAATCAGACATAATATGAATGGAGCATGACGGGTTCAGTAGTGAACCAGAGAACTTTTGTCAGGTGACGAAACCCTAAGTAGTAGTTCTGTATACATTCCCTTATCCTTTTATTTTTATGATTATTCTTTCTGTGACTCTATATATTTGAAACACTTGCAAGACTGGTGTCACGCTGTTTCACAACATGCCAGAAAAACGTCACCAAAAGCCCCCCCCCCCCCCCCCCCCGCAGAAAGTGCGTCCCGCCCTGGAACAGGGTGTCTCTTCATCAGCTTTTCCTGAAGGAGTTTCACCCTGGGGGGACAGCTAATTACCCTGGACGTCTTTGTAGTTCTCAGGATCACCACTATGCTAAACCAACAAACTCCACGTTTACAGAAGAACTGAAGTTCACTTCCCGTATTTATGAAGAGCCTGGGAGTCACTCATAAGAATCGCGCTAAGAGTCTCACTGGGATAAGAGTTTGGACGACCGCAGACGAGGACGTAGTTAAAGCACACATTAGTGGACATATCTGCATCATTTAGTTTCATTTGTATCATATTTATTAGTCCATTAATTCCATCCTTTGTTCTTTTAACTGATTCAGCGTAGTTAACAGTAACGTCCAAGTACTGCGAGACCTCACAAAAGGTCCTGTCAAGTCGGTATCTTTCTATAAGCTGTGCTGTCCAGCCTTTCTGACACATCCCTCATTTACTGTCCTAGGATGAGAAAATTAACAAAACACTCATACTCCTAGCTCCCAAGAGTAGGACCAAAATTGTGTCACTGAATCGTCTACCCAAAGTAATATAAGGAAATTAGCCAGAATCAGTCCTTCTTAACAAAAATATCCATTCAGCAACACCAATCAGTGGGGAATTTCCAGCAGTGTAGTGTAATAATGATTCACGAATGCATTAGTAAGGTGCGCGCAGTGATTCACGAATGCATTAGTAAGGTGCGCGCAGTGATTCACGAATGCATTAGTAAGGTGCGCGCAGTGTTCTGGGCCTCACAGGTACAGATTTGCGGCCCCCACTGAAACAAGGAAAGGCTCCACTTTGTCAGCTAGAGACTGAGGCTTCTCATTGTGTAGCCGTTGTGACACACTGACACTTACATCTTCAAATACTCACTACGATCATTTTGTGTTTTTTGTTACCTTTCAGTCATTTGTCGACTGTGTGGCATTGTGGTGAAAAACTTAACTCATGCTGCACAGGTGAGTCTGCTGTTTAATCAAAATGACACAGAGTCATGGAGCTTACTGCCCAAAACAGATTCAAGGCAATATTCTAAATCTTACATCCATAATATGTGTTTAAATGAACAATCAAAGGTATGCAATTCAGAAAGACAAAACATATTTTTTCCAATGTTAACAGAATCCTCTCTTCCACACACACTGACAGCTTTCACGTGAGGACAGGTCACTGCTTTAGTTCTAGGAAATGTTTTGGGGGGGTTCCGAGCGAAAGATTCTCCAGTGTGAGATTTCATAGTGAAAAGATGGAACCCTGCAGACAGCAGAGCAAAACGCCCAAAAGCACAATACAAGGCAGTGCTATGAGGTACATCCAGAACAGGATCCAGTGGCAATAAGACAGCCAAGGCTGTAGGGGGCGCTGTTTGTTGCTATCAACAAACCTGTAGAAACAAGACAGCTTTCAGTTTATAATTTACAGAAGGAAAAAGGGGAAATAGAGAGGCCTGTATAGGTAATAGCACAAATAGTGGCAAAAGAAGATACCCTTGATGTAGAAGGGAATGGGGATTTTAGGTCTGAGAGAGACACATACGAGTCCAAGCTGAACTCCCTGCCGTGGCTGAGCTGCAGTTCAGGCTTCGTCTGAGTACTCCAGCCACCTGTGTAGCTTCCCTCCTTCAGCCCTCGGCTCCTGCATCGTGTGTCCGCGGGATCCCGTGATGGGCTGTGTACACAGGCTCAGCTTTTACTGTCACCAAACAGGCACACGGAGGCCGGAATAAGGCCAGACCAGGAAGTGCTCATACGAGATCAACTGCCAGCCGAGGCACCTCACCGGAAGTTCGGGAGTGGGACAAACAATTCAGGAAATACCCATGCAGGTCCAGCACATACACTGCAGCTTTTAGCAACCCAGCACTGTGAAGGACCTGGCACCCGAGGAGGGGTGCAGGGCCCCCCTGCTGTCTGGAAGGGGCCACTGTCTGATGCACCATTCAGTAGCTGACTACAGAGGGATGGTGGTAAAACAATAGAATGCAGACAGCAAGCAGATTGACTGTCACTGTGTCCATGGCACAACTGATACTGATAATTGTTCATTTTGAAAGTGCAGGTCTTGTTCCCAAATACCCTAAGCTTTGCTTGCTCAACCTTCTCTACTTCTTACCAGTCTCTAATCCTTTACAACAAGGTTAAAAGTTTTACATTTAATCAGGCAGCTTTTTATTAAAAGGATTAAGATCAAATATATTTAACACAAACCCATAACCTTGCAGTCATGAAGCCAAAGCACTAGATTGTATGTCTGACACTAATATAGCACCAGTCGCTATTTCCAGGATATATTTTGTATTTCCTGAAATAAAAGCAGGGATTCAATTAAAAGCTGAGTCTCAGTTAATGGCCGGATGTGTGTTCAACAAGCAAATAAGGCCCAGACCCCAAATACAGGCCAAGAGGAAAACAAGGATGGAGGAACTCGTTTATAAATAAAATACAAATAGTGCTCACGTTTATGCAAGGACTTCAGGATTTATAAAGAAGCAACATAAAACATACCCAATAAAAGTTTGTACATCTAAGAATGGTCTAGGGCAATCTAACAAACGTTTTGGAGGAAACAGCAAACAAGCAAAATCTCGAGTTCAGATAGAAATGTACATCTACTGTAAGTTGCATTCAGTCAGTTTTGGCGCATGGTGAAATGCAGTTCAAAGAATACAGAAACATTCTTACTATATCTGACAGACACCCAACATTCAGCATTTGTTTTATTGTACCAGTGTATATATTTTGTGGAATTTAACTTGCGCATGAGGTTGCGTACTGTAAGGCAAGGTGAGCCACACTCAGGACCAGGGTAAAATCATGGCTACGCTCCTAAGTGTGATCCCTTCCTAGCTGTGCCCTGTAATGCATCACAGTTATTGGAGCTGCAGAATAAATATTAAGGACTTGACCTTGGTGCCCTCAGTATCAGGGATGGTCACGGCTACGATGTTATTTATATTTAGGAAATGTCCCAGCTTTTCCATTTTTCTTGTAGCTAAATCAGATAATTATTAGATTTTTGACAGTGCTGTAAAAAGGGAATGTCGATTAATGTTAATATTTGTAATAACTAATAAAATGTTCTGTTTTAATGTTGTAGCGAATCAGTTGTGTCACGTTAATTTAGCCAATCAGAATGATTCATTTTGGAAGTAACTGGTACCTGCTGTCCAGTTGGCTGAGGTTCGCCATGGGGCTCGCTGGCAGAGTTTGCATCTCACTCCGATTCTGTGGGTGAAATGGGGACGTGTGTCAGCCTCCCAGTACCTGTTAAGGTATGTGCACACATTGACATTCATTGTTTTGGTGACTCTAGGCCAAAAGCACCATAACAGAGACCATACCTGACTAGTGGGTATGACAGCAACACTCACTCTGCGCCGAGTGCTGAGCTTAAACAAGAAAAAGGAAAGATGCCAATTATAATGTGCAGCGCAATCAATCGTAAGCACATTGCATCAATGTGCCAATGAGCTTCTGTTTAGGGGCTCTGTTACCTGGCCTGACCTAATCAGCTTCTGCCTCATTTCACCCTCATCTGGAAAGAGATCGTCAGGATCATCAAGAATGAGATTGAAAGCAGTTCTCACTCCGTATTTGTTAGCAGAATCACATCCTCACATTAAAATCTATGATTTCACTGGGTCCTCTGTGGTATAACTCCACCCAAAATTAATTTAACTGTGGATTAAGACACTTTTTGTCCCTGCAGCACATTTATAGGTATCTAGCAATTTCCCACAATAAGCCATGAAGACCACTGGGTGGCAGGACTCACCCCTGGGATCGCTGAGTTGCCGAGAACAGTTGCTCCTCTGCACCATCCTCCTTGCCTCCTCCAGCTCAGCCGAGTCTTTGACATGTCGCCACTGCAGCTTCTCCACATGGGTCATCATGAGCCGTACGGCATGGCTCACACGGGCCTCCTGGGGCATGGGTTCCAGGTTCGAATGCATTTGGCACAGCCGTGTTACACAACGCTAACATTCAGTAGCAAATACTATTACTCATTTTAACACAAATCAGTTGCAATGGAGAAACTGCTGTTTTTAGTTGAATATAAAATAAAGACCTATGAATAACTTCCATCCATCTGCTAACTCTGCTCGGCGTTGCAAGGACATGCAGGGGGACATGACAGGCTTGACAAACAACACCCCCCCCCCACCCCACATACAGTACAAATTAACACTATCAGTCCTGTAGGGAACACCATTTTCCTGGTTTCCCCTTAAATCGAGCTCCTGTGCCTCTTATTAATGTCTGAACTGTAAACCAAATGACCTGAGATATTGAAGCTCTCCGAAATCTGAGTTGCAGTCACCCTCATGCACACGATGAGCCTGTTTGGTGCACACACTCCATCAGGTACCTGATGCACAGCACCCAGCACCTCTGCCGTGCTGGTGATACGCTGCACGGCACCAGCCAGGACATCCAGGCACAGCTCAAGCCTCTGAAGGATTTTGCTCCTCTTGCTGTCCAGGCACAAGTCCTTCAGTGCCTGGTCACACAGACAGGGTCACACAGACAGGGCCTTCAGTGCCTGGTCACACAGACAGGGTCACACAGACAGGGCCTTCAGTGCCTGGTCACACAGACAGGGTCACACAGACAGGGTCACACAGACAGGGTCACACAGATAGGGCCTTCAGTGCCTGGTCACATAGACAGGGTCACACAGACAGGGCCTTCAGTGCCTGGTCACATAGACAGGGTCACACAGACAGGGCCTTCAGTGCCTGGTCACATAGACAGGGTCACACAGACAGGGCCTTCAGTGCCTGGTCACATAGACAGGGTCACACAGACAGGGCCTTCAGTGCCTGGTCACACAGACAGGGTCACACAGACACGGCCTTCAGTGCCTGGTCACACAGACAGGGTCACACAGACAGGGCCTTCAGTGCCTGGTCACACAGACAGGGTCACACAGACAGGGCCTTCAGTGCCTGGTCACACAGACAGGGTCACACAGACAGGGCCTTCAGTGCCTGGTCACACAGACAGGGTCACATAGACAGGGTCACACAGACAGGGCCTTCAGTGCCTGGTCACACAGACAGGGTCACATAGACAGGGTCACACAGACAGGGCCTTCAGTGCCTGGTCACACAGACAGGGTCACACAGACAGGGTCACACAGACAGGGCCTTCAGTGCCTGGTCACATAGACAGGGTCAAACAGACAGGGCCTTCAGTGCCTGGTCACACAGACAGGGTCACACAGACAGGGTCACACAGACAGGGCCTTCAGTGCCTGGTCACATAGACAGGGTCAAACAGACAGGGCCTTCAGTGCCTGGTCACACAGACAGGGTCACACAGACAGGGCCTTCAGTGCCTGGTCACATAGACAGGGTCACACAGACAGGGCCTTCAGTGTATGCTGCTGTTTGGGTAGCGAGTAAGGTGGAGAATTTGTCATTGTGTTTTTGTAAGTTAGCTTTGGCTTGCGTTCGGAAGCTGGGTTTTGCTTATTGTTTTCGCTGTAGTCACTCCTGAGTCCTTCTGCACCAGGTTTATTTGTTCTGTGTCCGTGGCGTATCAAGAAAAACACAAAGATATAAAGAAATACCCCTTTGTCACACCACACCCTGTTCTTCCCTTACTCCACTTCCCCTCTGTTACAGCCCAACCCAAGACTGGGGCTCGTAACAGTGGTTTTATATTATCTACATTACTTTATAAGGGCCTTTGGACTATGGGCCCTAATGCAGCACCATAAGCCCAACCAGTGTAGCGGAAGGAATACTGCACCAGTACCCCAAATTTCACAATCCTCAGTTACGTACATGTCTCAGCATGTCTTTGGACTGTGGGGGGAAACCGGAGTACCCAGAGGAAACCCCACGACGACATGGGGAGAACATGCAAACTCCACACACGTGACCCATGCGGAGAATCCAGAAGAAGAATCCTAACTACAGCACTGTACCCCTAAAAAAAACCCACAATTTTTTTTTTCCTTTGAAGTAATTTAACTTTGCTATCTGTAACTTGGAAGAATGCCCTAAGCCACCTTTTTGGTACCCTGATCCAATCCACTGAATACCATTATCTGCTGATTCCGAGTCCCGATCTTTTATAAATATTTACATATACATACTCTGAGTAAGCCTCGCGATTTTGCAGTATTCTTCCTTATGATGCTTCTGGAAACACCAGATTATTTTGTGGTATTAAACGACGCGCGATTACTGCAGACATCACAGGATGCTACTGGATCACTTTCATTTTCCAATTTACAGAATTCTCACACGGTTGACATCTGAATACATTGCAGTTTCAAGCCAAATGCCTCAGGCTTACTGCAGCGTGTGACAGAACATCACCTGCACAGCTGACGTAAATTGCGTGAACCTGAGAAATTAGATGGGGCTTTGCATTGGACTGTGGTGGCCGATACAGATCGATTAAAACTGCCTGGCTCAGCCTTCATCTTGATTTTTGATATCTGCTCAGGACCTCACTGGTAACTGTCATGCCCCCCCCCTATATTTGGTCCCCACAATGTAATATAAACATAATCCACACACACACACTCCAGTACCTGGAGGGCATCTCGCCCCTGCTCCAGCTCCAGCTGAACGTTCCACTCGGCCACATTGCGGGCATGCTCTTCCGCCCGCAGTCTCTTCTGTAAGGTATGCTGGTCACAGCGGAAGGCTGAAGCCAGCTGCAGGAAGGTGCTCTGTGGCGAGACCAAGACAACAGACTCTCAAAAGGCACGCAATGTGGAATGCGCTTGCCGCATTTACCGAGCGCAAAGCACTCGCCGCATTTACCGGGCGCAAAGCACTCGCCGCATTTACCGGGCGCAAAGCACTCGCCGCATTTACCGGGCGCAAAGCACTCGCCGCATTTACCGGGCGCAAAGCACTCGCCGCATTTACCGGGCGCAAAGCACTCGCCGCATTTACCGGGAGCACAGCACTCGCCGCATTTACCGGGAGCACAGCACTCGCCATTCTTTTCTAGCCCATAACCTCTCATAATGCTAACAGAACCCAAAGAGCTCATATTTATGTTCCTGGGCTGTTTGTATAAGCACTTGAACAATTGGTGGTGGAGGACAAAATATACTATATATTGTAACACTACTACAGATCAAGTACAGCATGATGCAGAGGCGAGGGCCAGTACAGCCAACTCAAAATGCTGAGAGTCAACCAGGAGCTGAAGGCATCGTATGAAGCTTGATAGTGAAAAATCTGGAGCAGAGGCTTGAATAACAGCAGGAGAGTCTTACCTCCATTTCCTTCTCTGTCATCTCTGTACTGAGAGGGGGAGAAGGTGAGAAATTAGAGAGGGGACAAGAAGGTAACTGTCTTGGGATTCTTCATGAAGAGAAGTGAACAGAGCTACATTACCAGGGCATGACAGGGCCGTTGGCCTGCCTCTCATCAATGCAGTGATGCAGAGCTGCATTACCAGGGCATGACAGGGCCGTTGGCCTGCCTCTCATCAATGCAGTGATGCAGAGCTGCATTACCAGGGCATGACAGGGCCGTTGGCCTGCCTCTCATCAATGCAGTGATGCAGAGCTGCATTACCAGGGCATGACAGGGCCGTTGGCCTGCTTCTCATCAATGCAGTGATGCAGAGCTGCATTACTAGGGCATGACAGGGCCGTTGGCCTGCCTCTCATCAATGCAGTGATGCAGAGCTGCATTACCGGAGCATGACAGGGCCGTTGACCTGCCTCATCAATGCAGTGATGACTGGGCTGCATTATACAACAAAATTGTCATTACAAACCAACTGCCTAATCACTTTGGGGCAACTATGATGCGATGGGCACCATAGAGTCAGCAGGAAGGTTATTATGTATTCCTGCAAATACTGAATGATGTGGCTGCAACTGAACACAGCGCGCACACACACACACACACACACACACACACACACACAGGGTCATAACTGCACTGAACGGTTTCATTAAGCATTAGAACCGCAAAGGTGCCTCATCTAAATGTGGGGTAATTCTTGACACCAGTCACCCTCCTCGGATTTGTACAGATTGCAAAGATGGGGAGAGAGACAAACAAAAAAATCTGCAGCATTTCTGTGGTTGAAAACACTGATAATGAGGGAGGTCAAAGGAAAACAGCCAGACTCATTAAAGCTAACGGGGAGGCCAAAAGTGCAAAAATAATGCTCCAGTACAACAGTGGCATGAAAAAAACATAAATAAGTTATTTCTCATGAGGCAAAAGTGGCTCCTATCCAATACTACTAGCTAGATGTGCCTAATAAAGTGGCCACTGGCTCTATATTGGGATTGCCACCCGACTAAGATTTTCCAGGTATACCCCGGATTTTGGTCGTTTGTCCTAGAAAAAGAGAATTTGATTCCAGGAAACACACTGTCCATGTCAGTTTCCCATTCAAACAGACATAACTTCATAGGTTTGTTTAGGTCACTACATGTGAGACTTTTTGTCGATGACTGGATCTCCAGGACTTTACGGGACTGAGGTGGCAGCCATCGTCCATATAAATAACTTCAATGAATAATTTAATTCATCATTGTCCTATGTCGACAAACATTGTTTATTAATAAAAGAGTAACACCTGCTAAGGCCAAGCCGGTCCAGAATGGGGAGATTTTCCCAGCGTGCCAATGGGTCTTCCTGGCTGAGCTCTGTCAGGCAGAAAGACTTCAGTCATTAAGGAGTTCCAGTAATTTCAGACCCAGAGTCACTGCAGAGCAGGCCGACAGAACTGCAGCCAGCAGAGGACCTGTTTGGAGCTCTATGCCTCAGTGGACCCAGAGGTCCAGTACCCCATAGCCCTCATAACTTATTACAGACACCAGTGTTATATTGCCGGTAGTCTGGTGTTACTGGTCAGGGTAATGGGAGAGTTATAAATTCCAGGCCGATTCCCTATTAGCTATTCCAGCTTATGTGAGAATAATGGGACTAACTGTACTCCCAGCTGTCAGGTACCTTCCTCACTGTCTTCCCCACTTTCCCCCAGCTTGTTCTCACTCTCACGAGGCTTAGTGCTTGATGTTAGGACCTGAAAGAGAGATGCACCACATCAGTCATGGCCCGTCAGGATTGAGCTGGGTGGGATTCACAGCTCTGGTTCTGCTAAAAACATGCATGTATTCTAGGCAAATAAAATGCTCTGTAGAGTAATTATAAGTGTTTGAAGTCAGTACATGTAGTGCAAACACTGACCTTCTGTTTTGCACTTGTGTTTGTATCCATCCATCCACCCATCATGACAATTCTTTGCCTGTTTTATTGCACCTTATCAAACTTAGGTAGCTGAAATTCTTTGTTTTGCAGAAGTGTCACAAACCAACACTACAGCGATGTGTTGTACAAACATGCTATCACTGCACTGCACTGTACGTCTCTCCAGCTTCCTTACCCATCCATAGCTTCTTTCATAGACAGCTGGCGACTCGCAAACCATCCACTGCTTTTTTTCATATTACTCACGTTGTCTCACACGATTGCGTGTTTTCTTTAGTGGGATTTTCCACTAAATTCTACTCACTGAAACCTCTCAAAACTTTGTTTTTACAAAAATAGTGCTAATAGCTGTGCTACTAGTCGTTAAAAGCACAAAATACTTCCAGAACGCCACCCTCGTATCTGATGTTCTTACGACCCGCGTGCTGCAAAGGGTATGCGTATGATGTCAGAGCAGGCGGAAGTCACTGCGCTCCCACCACCTGACTGGCAAAAAAAACTGAGTAGCAGCATTAGCGTTCAGCTTGAATGCTGCATTCATCAAAAATGGCTGTTGTTTGATTTATTGTACAAATCAATTCAAGACAGATGACCTCTGTTTTTATGACTGATACTCGATTTGTCTAAAAGGTATGAATCGGTGCAGATACCGAACTGAATACCGCACCGGTTCACCTATAATTTTGGTAATTAAATTCATGCTTTATTAGCACAAATGCATTCCTGGCAAAGTGGAAAATATAGGCAACACACATTGCAACACAAATATGACACAATTCTGTTTCAAGGGTTAAAGCTGGCAAAGCAGCACTTGCATTGTCTTAATTTTCATTTTTGAGTAACTAAGCATGAAACATGAATATGCGGAAATTTTTATGGTTCAGTATTTTACACAAAACACAGGCACCCTGGTACCAGGCCTCACCTCAGAACTCCTGGATCGGCCAGACAAGGAGGGGCAGCGGGTCCGGTCAGACTCACTCCATCTACCTGGAGCTTGGGGAGATGCAGCAATGAGGTACATTTGGTCATGCGATCCATATAAGTGTTACGTTATGACTCTTGGGAAATGCTCAGGTGTAGGAACTGGGAGCGGGGGATAAACCCCCACCCCAAATACTTAATCTGGATCCATTCATTTGGGGTTCATCCTCCAGTAAATAGTTATTTGTATTTAAATGAGTATGTCGTGTCCCAAACTCTCCCTCCATTTGGAAATGCTGCATCATTAACAGTCATGGTCTGCAGTTAGTGAATCAGTTAGTGAATCAGTTAGTGAATCAGTTAGTGAATCAGTTACTTTTCATCCGGCATCTGGAACACCTGAGGTTTTGTTTCTTTCAAGAAAACTTAAAGCTTAACTTAAACCAATACAGACTCAAATCAAAACATCCCAGCCCCAAGGTGTTTTCGTGGGTAGCACATAGCAGGGAGTGTACCTGCAGCTCTGCTGTGACTGACATCTTCCTGGACTTGCACTGAACTCCTCGACTCATCCTCACTGCAAGACAGGTCATTCTGCTCCTTGTTTTATGTTCCTCTTAATGCAAACCTGATGATACGAGGGTCTAGCAGTGGGCACATTTCTTACACCGACACAATTATTGGAGCCTCATGTAAAGATTTGTAAAGGATTGGAAAAAAAAAAATCCACCTGTTGATGAAGCAGCTTCATGTCACACTGAAAAATCGAGAAAAATCAGACCTTTCCTTAAATTCAATTTATTAAAGGAAAAATCCAATAAAAAAATTAATAAAAACATGCCACAATTATTGCTCCCCCCTCTGCTTTTAATACTTTGTACAACCTCTCTTTGCCAGTATAACAGCACTGAGTCTTCTCCCTTAACATTTTATAAGGTTGGAGAATACAGAGCAGGGCATCTGAGACCATTCCTCTTTACAGAATCTCTCCAGATCACCCAGGGTCCTCGGCTCTCTTGTGCACTCTCCTCTTAATCTGAGTCCACAGGTTGTCACTGGGGTTCACTGTTGTTCAATGTTGTCCACTTTTTTATTATTGCCCTAACAGTAGAAATGGGCAATTTATGGCAAGTATTTTTCAATACCCATTGCGTAATTTATGAAGGTGAACACACTTCTCCCTCATTTGGTTTGCATGTTCTATCTTTCCCATGTTGATGGATAACTAAGGGAATTAGGGCTCTGTGTCACCTCATGTTCATATCCCCGTTAACCTGGAAATCATGGATTACAGCTTGAAGGTTCTTATTCACTCGACTCAAAATTGTACAAGATGTACAGTTTACAGGGGAAACATGCTTCATTTACATTGTGTTCACTATAATTTACAGGAGGGCAGACACAGCTACCACACAATCATCATCAGTAACACACAATGGCTCAAAATTATTCACACATTTCTAAACCTGATGAAGCCAGTAAGTGAATAGAAGACTGAATGCATGCTGGATGAGTGCACAAGTGCCTTAGGTGAGTAGAATTTCTATGTCAAATTCTGGATGTGCCACAGCAGAGGATCCCCCCTCACTGCCAGAGAGGGAGAAAATCCCATGTGATGCAGACAGTCTCCTGGCCAGACCCGGCACAGAGCCACAGTGCTGAGGCAGAAATAATGATTTCACAGCTGCACAACATTTACTGTAGTAAAGTGGTTTTTATTTTGATTATCTATTTGTCCTTTGGTCTTAATCTTGCAGTATTGTAATTGTTGCTACAAATTAACTACTGAAGATACATACATGGACCATACAATAAGCTGCACTGTTACACAAAGTACATAAACTGTTTTGTGTTTTTAGAGACTGCTTAAATGATTGTTATTTCTTTTTTTGCTGCTAATTTCCAGTAATTTGCAGTCAACTGCACACTGTATAAGAATGCCAAAGACCAACAAAGATCTTTACCAAACCATAACAGTTTTTTTTAATTTTGCCCAATATGCGCAGTAGTGTCTCTGATTTGACTGGCTTTGCGTTTGATCTGAGTAGCAATATTTGGTTTTCAGAAAAGATTAGTTGAGTACATTGTTGGATTTTTGCAAGACAAAATGTTTTGTGAATATAGCTTGAAAACTGGGTGCTTACAGTTTTGAGAAAAGGCACAGGAAATGTGGCTTAGCAATTCATAAAAACCGCAATGCAGTACTTGAAGCGATGCTCACCGAGTGAAAATGTGTATTCAGTTCAATAACATCTCTAGTTTTTCCTAAGTTATGCATTTACCCAAGTGAGCTTGTCTCCGGCTTCTCCTCCATCATCCAGCTCTGCTTACAGCCACAGCCCTGTCAAAACCAGATTCTGTTAGGAAGGGTGATACGCCGCACCATTAGCTCGAGTGCAGCTGCTGACTATTTCAGGTTGCCGTTCTCCCTATGCGTTATCGTTTATCTTCAAAATCAGCCCCCTCCCCCATCAAATTCCCTAAAAAAAAACCAATCAAATAAGGTTCCAGTCCTTGTGACAGGATTGGGGGCGTAGTCAAAGGTGGAGGAAGATGACGGGGAGAAGTGAAAATGAGTAAAGGGTGCTATATATTTCTGCATAAAAGCTACACAGTCGGTAGCCGCGTACCCTACACCCCCAGTTTCTGCATACGCTACACAGTCGGTAGCCGCGTACCCTACACCCCCAGTTTCTGCATACGCTACACAGTCGGTAGCCGCGTACCCTACACCCCCAGTTTCTGCATACGCTACACAGTCGGTAGCCGCGTACCCTACACCCCCAGTTTCTGCATACGCTACACAGTCGGTAGCCGCGTACCCTACACCCCCAGTTTCTGCATATGCTACACAGTCGGTAGCCGCGTACCCTACACCCCCAGTTTCTGCATATGCTACACAGTCGGTAGAAATCTTACGGCAAATCTGTATACCGTTATAAACCTAAAATTTCCCTAAAAGTGTTTGAGTAGTTTGCAAACCTTACAGACTATTCACAAGGTAACATAGCTGTCACTTATGAGTGGGTGGGCAGACTTGGCTCAAATTTAAAATCTCACTCTAGCCTGTGGACTACAGTTGACAACCCCGTATTTCCGCTGAGCTGCACATCTGCCCATGACGTACCCATGGCATAGATTCTGCACACAAGTACAAATCAGTCTAAATAGTGTAGAAAAGATGGCATTTGTGGGAAATACTGCTCCCAAAAATACATAAGGGAGATGCTTCTGTTAAATATCTGCCTGGAGAATTTAAGTAATATTATCTGGACTGTACAGCACTTTGGTGCAACTGATGTTATAAATGTGTTATACATATTAACATGACATGAGGGTCTCGTCTGCTAAGTTCTGATCTAGGGACACCACCTCTGTACCACCTATCCGGCCCACAGACAATAGGGTGATTAGGAATGAAAAGAAATTTTATGTCGCCTGCATGTGGTGAGTTACTGAGCCAAGGAAGGTCTCCCTGTGGATAAGCTTTTAGGGTAACGAAACACCACCTTAATGCTCTAAATGTCCATCCATCTATAATAATTGATTACTGAAATATAGAGCCGTGGTCAGCCTGGACACTCCCAAGCACAGGATTTATCCCAAAGTTCCTATTCAAAATTGAAACCGAGTTGGATGAAATATAAAATTGCAGTAAATGTTAACTTTGGATGGCATGCTTGAGGTCTGCCTCACATTTACAGAGCATTCGGCTGAAGGGCAGGAGCATTTATACTGCCGAGAGCAGGGCTGTCTGCCCCTATATGTTCACCACACAAACATGGAAAGACATTTGAGCTTTATCAACATTTTATCTAATTTAGTTTCAAAGCTGTGCTTGGACAACATAAGAGCAGAAAAACAAAATATTACCAAGTTGAGGTCAATATTAGTTTCACAATGAACATTGAAGTACAAAAAGTACCATCCCATCGTGTCAAGAATTTCACAGCACATTGAAGAAACCAGAACACAAAACTTTCATTGACAATTTAGGTCAAAAGAAGTAATTCTGCAAGTCAAACAAATGGTTAAATTCAGAAAAACGTCAGTCTGACATCCTGGGTTAAAATGCTTCAGTGCTTGTCAAAAGAAATGCTAGAATACTGGAAGAAAGTAAGTGAAGGATGGGGTCTCACCTAGGCCAACGTGACACGCAGAGACAGTGACCATGAGGCGAGGATGATCTCTGGGCAAACAGCAGCCGGAGGACAAGTTAGGTAGATCCAAACTGAGCCTGCCTGCCTCACCCACACGACTAACAGCTGCTCACATTCCCACAGATGCTTGCATCACATTCTCTCACTCACACACAGTTCATACATTCCTATCACTGTGGGGACCATCTATTCATTTCAATGGGCATAACCCTAACTGCACTACAAGTAAAAGAAAATACAAGACGTTTGACATATAAAACCGAGGCTTATATAGTCGGAAGGAGAAAAACGGCCCTCACAAGGTAATAACGAAAACAGACACATTAACACTTAATGAAGCTCCAAAAGATGTAAAATATCTCACAAGCAACTCATTGATACACTTAGACAAGTACTACACTAACGGAAATTCTCAGAGACAGACATGTTTCTCTCTCTCAAGTAAAATCTCAAACAGATATACTTGGACAAGTAACAGAACAAATTCTCAAACAAAATCATGTTTCCCACACACATACACACCTTTTTCAGAAACAGCTGCCATCATCTTAAAACTGTTTATACACCCACCTTACACATGCTATCTATTGGTTTGCCCAATAGCATGACGTAAAGTGCAGATCTCAGAATCAGACTGAAACAGGTTACATTTTTGGAGACATCAACAGAACAGGCATAGCATCATAATCACCTTTCAGTCACAACTACCTTAAAGTGGCTTTTCGCTGAACTGTCTATATTAAGATCAACAGGTCAAGGTATTGAAGAGATCACAAATATCAGTGCCAGAAGTGTGCTTCTGCCTTACAGTCGACGGCATGTCTGATGGAGGGGAACAAACAGCTACAACACCTGGTCCTGTATTTTCTGACCAGGTGAAACCCCCCAGAAACGGAGCAGCTTTGACACGAAATCAGTGTAGATACAGGACTAGTTAATAGCCATCACCAACCGAAGTTAAGGTTTCTTAAACCTTTACCTGCTTGAGGACTTTTCTAGAAGCCTAACAAAAAGGTTAGCTGTGAATATTGACATTTAGACAAATCTAAGTCTAACACGCAATTCACAATAACAGAAAAGGTAGCACTGTTCATTACAAGTCAGGCTTAACTCACCAGGAGCCACGTGGGTGTATGTTTACTTCCAGTCTCTCATTATATGTAAAAACATCACCGATACCAACTGCGGAGCTCATGAAATTTCACACCACAGGAAGGTTTCACCTAGTGCAGGTAACAGACCAGACTAGATATGACCCTGATATGAACGAAAAGCCATACCCACACAGACACATGGCACCAAAGGAAGAAACACACACAGAATATATGGTTTTTCCCCTCGTTTATTGAGTAAGAAGCAACTGAACATCTAGTAGAGCCGTTGGGGTTTTCCCATGGTGCTCTTGATGTAGAGCGCCCGCACATTCTGCCAATTCTTCTTCAGCAGGGACACCAGGAAATTAACTGCCAGGTGGATATTGTAGACCAGCTCCTCCTCAGTCATCTTCACGTGTCCTACTGCCACAGCCAAACAGAGCACCTTTGCAGGCATGGGGAAGAGGCTGTTATTGGTGTGCCTGAGGAACAGCTCTCTAGGAACCATCACCACCTTCTGGTGCTGACACACTGGCCCAGTTCACACCTGGTATTAACATGCATCCAGCGCGATCCAATCACAAGTGGGCAGCGCTACATACGTCCATTCACATCTGCCATTAACATGCGTCTTCACATGCATGTTGACTGACTGCTTGTAATCGGATATTACTTTCCCTGAATTTAAATAAGCATTTAAATTACTTCCGCAGAACCTGCCAACCATTAAAAGGTTGAGGAAATCAAAAGCTATTACCACATCCCAGGCTTAGGGTTATGTCAAATACCGTTCGTATGTTTATTGAGTACGTATGAACTTCTGCTTACAGGAGGACGTCAGCTGAGTAGGCGACCCTCCAACGTGGTCTGGTACACAATCAAGTTCCCGCTGCTATAAGAATGTGGCCATATGCGTCCCAGACTACCTCCGAATGTGGTTTGAAGAATCGGATACATTTTCACTGCATTTTGGGTGCGTTGACATCTGCATTTAGCGCTGCCCAATTGTGATTGGATCACCCAGAATGCATGTTAATACCAACAAAATACCGTGTTGTCTTAGTAAATAACACTAAATTATTTCTTGTCATACCATCCTCAACTTCTTGTATCTTCTAACCAGATCACAATTTAATCATGGGTCTTTCCACACATCCATTAGTTTGTTTTTAAACTTCATTTATTACTTTTCCACTTTTCCAGTGGAGTTTTCCCACTTTTTTCAAGATGCCGGTTGTATTGTGCTTCAGAAGCAGGGTATTCGCATAACCAAATCAAAGGAAGTGTTTCAAGTCCCACCCCAAAGTATCGATAATGTACCACAGTTGGTTTAGTTCTTGGGTACTGGAACTTTTGGTATTGGTACTCAACCAGAAGTCAATAGAAAAGTACCAAAAGTACCGTATCAAAAATATAGTAATTGGCACGGTGGAAACCCTTAGAAGACCAGACAATGAAATTTCCTAATTAATTTCTTAATTAAATTTTGTCTTAAAACTTTAGGTCAGAAAATCTCAGTGGGATACAGGAGGGAAAGGTGCATAGAAGTGGGCAGCCTACCTTTTTCATCTGAAACTTGATGGTGGATTTGACCTCATCCACCTTGGTGTTAAGGTTCTCATTGTGCGTCAGCAGGGAGGGAAACTTGCCGGCCTTGTTGAGTCCCGGGCCCAGGATACGGGGAATCTGCTTGATCAGAGACTCGGAGGCCAGGAAGGCATCGTACTTCTTAGCTGTTTGGGAGAAGACGGCGAGAGTCACATTAAGTGCCAAACTAGCCGCACATACCTTTCATTTTCCACTTCTATGTGCCATGGGTGGTGGAAGCACACTTTGATTATACTGAACTATAAGCATTGTATTGCTGATCCGAATGAAAATCTAGACTTTGTGGGTGGCCAGTTGAGCAGTCAGGTTTCAGTCCAGCAGCTCTGTCAGGATCCAGAACTCACCCAGTTTCTTGACCAGCTTCTTATTCTTGTTGAGCTTCTTAAGCGCTTCGATGTCCATGTGTGGCAGGTCAGCTGCCTTGGCCTCATCACAGTGCTGCTGGTCACCCAGGATGCACACGGAGAACTTGGGCCTGGGGGTTGTCTTCAGCCTAAGGGGACAATGACAGCGGGACTGTCAGCAAGAGACCAAGGCAGCGTGTGCACATCCCCATCCCCACTCGGCACATCCCCCGCTAACAAGGCAAAACTGAAGGCTCTTACCCTGAGGGTCTCTGCATGACTTCGACTCCCAGCAGGGATGCCATTTAAGAGCAAAATGGTCGGCTCGGGTAGGGCTTTGGGAACAACCTCAGCCTGCCCTTTGCCTCCCCTCATGTTTTAAGACCCAGGGTGAGGGTCCGCCTGCTTCCCCAGAGAGGGGGATTCAGTCAGGCTACCCAAAGCTCTTCTGCACTGCCCATTCCAGGCCTAAGATTTATACAAATCCAGGTCGATCTGAACTAAAACCCGGCACCCACACGGCTGTGGGCAGGGCTGGGGTGGGCAGGCAGAAGCCTGGGTGAAACAGAAGAGTGTCCAAACCTGACAGTGCCAGAGAAACGCTTATCCTTCTGTGGGTCGTAGTTCTTCAAGCTGATCTGAAGCTCAACCGTCTCCAAAAACCTTCCAAAGAGAGGCGACCATTTCAGAGACATGATGGGGTGTAACATATGGGAAAATTACACACTTCTAGTCATTCACACTATGTAAACATACCCCAACTAATGGCTGGACTAAGTTTTACAAGTGCTAACCTGTCTATATGTATACATTTTGCGATTTCACAATACATTTTGTTTCTTTGCTACTTGGGTTTTTCCTCACAAAAAATCCTCCAGGATGCATATTTCTATGGTCCCATTTACTGGATCAGTTTGCATTTCAGCATGTGCTCTGCCAGCTCAGCCCACACAATAACTTCTCCTTTGGCTTCTCAGTGTCTCCCTTATTTGAAAGTTAAAGAATAAAGTGATTGAAAATGTAACAATAAAATCAATGCTATTGGAATGTAATCATTTATGCACCACCCACTGGAACAGCACAGGCTAAAGAGTACCGTTTCTATCCCTGGCCGCCTCATCTAAACAGTGGTCTAATACTCATTCTCAAAAAGTTATGACACACACACACGCTGCTTTTCGCGGAGATACACGCGGAATCCCGGGGGGGGAGGCGCCTTACTTGCGCGTCTTGGCCTGGGAGCCCTGCAGCACCTCGCGCACGGCCTCGTACAGCGTATCTCTGGAAACCTTGCTGCGGAAGGGGAAGGACACGCCGTGAATCGCTTAACAGTTAAAGTGAGCTCAGCATGTCACGTCTGACAGCGACACAGTGACTTCAAGCCATAAGCAAGACTTAAACTGATATCGAAACGGAAAAATAATGACAGAAACAATCATACGGAAAGTTAACATTTTAAAGGCTAACACTTTCTACTCATTATCTTCTGTAATAATTCACTTAGCTCTGCTTTACAATAAGAAACAGGAATTAACGTATGAAGCGGGTTTATTACAATCAGGCGAAATACCATACTGAAATAGGCAGCAGTATTATTATCGATAATCCTTTGACTACATGAAAAATTTTGAAAAATAATACGTATTAATGTCGAGCAGAAGATAAAAACATCCAGAATGTTGAATTTACAATGGAATTAATTATCGATTAAAACCGATTGGATTCGTAGAACAACTCGCATACTGGACGCCACCAGATGACTGCCATATTACTAGCCGGTATGTTTCAGACAATCAAAATTATTGTTCAAAACTTGAAGCTTTAATGTCAAATAATTATACCACAAACTAAAGTCTTTAAAACTATCAACCGAAACATAACTCGGTAATAATATTTTATTAAATATGTTTCTGAAGGGGAAAAAACACTTTGCTCACCTCATCTTGCCTTCCCTCTGCACACCACAAGGAGCTGAAAAGAGGGAGAGGAAACGGAAGTAGGCCTCTAAATAGCGACGCCGTCGCAAGATGACCTCCCTCTGCGGCCATATTTGTGGTGTCTGTGAGTTGCGCATGCGCCAGAATTGGACACGTGATGAAAAAGCAACAAAAAGCTGAATACAAAAATACAGCTAAAACTAAAAACGCAAATAACCGGATTGAAAGTGTCAATACAGACAATTAAAGGTAATGAGCCATTTTATGAAAATATGTGCAAATACGTGAAATGGACTCTAACTTTATTGAATTGGTAATGGTTCAGGTCTGGCAGCTATTCTAAAGCAGGGGTCACCAACCTTTTTGATACCGAGAGCTACTTCACGGGTACTGAGCCATACGAAGGGCTACCAGTTTAAGTGTAGGTCCTAAACTTCATGTATAAAAAACATGTTTTAAATGCTTTTTTTTTTTAGAATATTGTCATTATCATATCTATATAAATGCAAATATGATTAAAGGAGAATAGCAGCAGGATAAAATAAAATTTTAGACGCTGCTCGCTCGTGAGTATTTTTTTTAACAGGTCTGCGGGCGACTCATGTGGTCCTTGGAGGCATCATGTTGGTGACTCCTGCTCTAAAGTCTTGTATTAACTGAATAGTTTATTACTTTACCACTATTGACTCAAATCAGCAGCGCATGCGCGATTCACATAAATGGTTTACGCAGATCTTGTAGTGTGTGATTTATTCTAGTAAAATGTGGCTTTGTTTCTTGTAACAGGTAGATATATACATTCTGTGACTTCTTTGCATACAAGTATTTACTGCAATAATCCAAAATATTCTAGATAGACTAATTTTATTTACACACTTTACATAGTAACTCATATATTGCTGATGAGAGTTATTTCACACAATATACTTCATGCTTTATTTACTATGACAAAATATTGAATTTCTTTGTTTTTAGCAGAACTTATAAGATATTCTGACACATTAGACTGCATCTATGTGTCTGATGTCCAGCAGGAGTGCCTTTTCCCTTTGCTGTCCCCTTCGGGTTTAATGCTTTGTAAAACCTTTTTTTTGCATCCTAAAAAAAAAGTCATAAATACAAAAGAGTGAGAAAGTACACTGAATGGATATTTATAGCAAAGTCAATCAATTCTGCCTTAGAAACCATTGAACAACCAAGCAGACATTGATCTACTACAGAGCAGCTGGAGATCCCTGTGCATTCAGAATTGTTCGATCGTGAAAGTTAGGAGCACACAGTGGGTTTATGGTGGATCAGCTGTCTCTTGGGAAATGAAACTCCCCTCTGCGATCAGGATGGATCGATCCGCTTCAGGGCAGCCAGGAGAGACTTTTTCAGGAAGGTCTCATGGGAAGCCAGGCAGCAGGAGAGCATGTGCTTGTGTGGGCTCACCTGGGTGAACAAACACAGTAACTTCAGTCCACTGTTAGCAGCTGGTGGCCTTTCTCTCCCCCACAGCTGCATTGTATGGTTATACCTGCTGCATACGCACTGTTTTGCTCATAATAAGGAGATTTTTTTTTATAGACTTCTCATCAATTTAATTTGGTAAGTCTGATTATGGCGCTTGTCTCAACACAGGTGTTGCAAAGACCTCTAGAAGTTAAATCAGAGAGAATATCACAGAAATGTAATGGAATGCAGTGGTGAAGTATGATTTTTAGCAGTGTAGGCTATGGTGGCGGAGAGGTTACAGTCGTGGGTAAGTCAATGTTAGGGCAGCTGCCCTCTTAAAATATTGCAAAAAACCATTCACACAGGTGAAGAAGTAGTAAAACTAGTATAAATAGACCATCAGATTTCCTCTGCCCCCTCTGTTCTCCTAAATTGCATCACAAATTTATGCTCGGTCTGTACAGAATTTGCTCGCAAAAGGTCATGTCAGACTGTGGGCAGAGTGCAGGCGTTGCGTTCCTTGTGCGTCCTTGGCTGAGTACTCACAAATCTGGGGTACTTGTTAAGGACACCCATCACCATCTTGGCAAACGTCATGGACTTGGTGAAGTCAGGCGCCTGCTGGCGCAGACGAGTGATAAACTGGGAGAATAACTCTTCAGTGAGCTCCAGCTGTGTGAGACAGACAGACAGACGTCAGGGAACGTCACTCTGGTGCCACAGGCCGGCGGAAGAGACAGCCAGCAGGGGGCAGAGATGCAGAGGAGCACAGTTATCCGAGAGGCTGCTTTGGCCTTTTATTGCAGCAGAGAAGAAGGTGACATGATAATAAATCTCTCGTCTCCCTCACACCATCCACGATTCTTTTCAAAGGTAAAGTGCAGGTTAATTTGTTTTATGTATATTTTGTATTAATCATTTTTATAGGAATATTTTTGTGTTGTGGAACGAACCATCTGAGTTTCCATTATTTGTAATGGGAAAATTTGCTTTGATATATGAGTGCTTTGGATTACATGCACGGTTCAGGAATGAATTATGCTCGCAATCCGAGGTTTTACTGTAACTCTGTTCTTAACCATTAATAAAATCACTTCATTAAATTACACAAATAATCACTTTGTTACAAAGTTAAGGAAGCAATTAAAACATTACTGTAAACAAAGGTCTACACTGCACGGGACTTTCTGTATATGCATATACACACTCACATATCAAGTGTATTAGAAACTGGTCTGGAGCAACCTATAGTCCCTTAATACAACAAGCAGGGGCGTGATGGGGGAAGCCCTCCCCCCCCAATATTAGCAGCCAGCCAAAAAAATTAAATAAAAATAAGAACGTATTCCTTATCTTTCATTATGAATGCTCTATCAGACAGACATACCTAATGAAGATCATTTAATTTGCCCCCCCCCATGTCAAACTCCTCCCATTGCCACACAAGTGTTCATAAGTGTTACTGACTATGAGTTTCCAGTTAGTGTCCACAGTCAAAAGGATGACTAATGAGCATGGAATCCCTTTTACAACACAACTGGACAATTACAGTAACAGCAATCCAAAAGAAACATTCAGTATTTCACATTTCATATCCAGATATTTTGAATATCTTGGGTAAAGTCACAGCAATTCAAATGCACTAAAGCAAGGGTGGCCAATCTTATCCGCAAAGGGCCGGTGTGTGTGCAGGTTTTTGGGATAACCTGTAGGTCAGCTGTTCAAACCCAGGTGTGAGGACTCCTCAGCCAATCAGCCCTCTATTTTGTAATCTGATTACGTAATTGCAGCGAAAACCCGCATACACAGCTGGCCCTTTCTTAATAAGAGTGGCTACCCCTAGACTGCACCAAATGTCTAGCTGAGGACTATAACCGCCCAACTGTGTAAAGCAGAACCTAAAGTGCTCACCTTGGAATCCAGCAGGGAGTGCACTACTGACAGGACCTCCTCACTCCAGCTCAACACAAGCATCTCCCTGAGAACAAGAGGGCTGTCTGATTCTTCATCACTGCAGTCATCATAATCACCATCATCATCATCATCATTTTATTAGACACATACCCAAATATCAGCAGCTGATACTGGGGCTCAAGGCAGCCCTCAATCAGTCGACATAGCAGATCAGCTTGGAACCTGTCTTCTCACAACACAACAGCAATTCACACCTTTGAGTGGTCCAGGCTGTCAAAGATGCCAGCTTGAGAAGTGTCCTATCTGTACCTATATTCTTATGAGTTACAGCTAACATTACTATTACAAGTAACTTAGTTATCCCAAAGACCAGATCCCATCAAATGCATACTTTTATACAGAAATGCAGGCAGGTATTATAAACATAGCAGAAATACATAGGATGAATTAACTTATTCTAAATTACAGGTGGCTCTCAACTTACATACAACTGACTCATTAATTCTCGTGAATTGAGAACTGCCTGTACTTCAGTCTACATAACAGCTTAAATGTGTGCTATTAGGATATATACAAAACAGCAACCAGTGTATGTCACTACACATATGCTCTGGTTTCGCTGGGAACGGGGAAACAGTTGTGCTGAGATCCACTACAGGCAGATAAGCGATTAATGTTTACTCTGTCACTTACACTAAAAACTAAAGAAAATACTTAAAATGACCCCTGTATAAGGGTCAAGGCAGCAGGTCGACTCCGTGTGGTTCTGCAGCCTATCAACACAAACCCCTCCCCCTCCGCCATGTTTATGCTGTTTGCACTGTGTACAGTCAGGAGCTGCTCGCTTCCATCAGTCTCCTCTGGCAGAGACATGCTAGGTCAGCTGGTAGCTCTCAGTTGCCTGATCCTTGTGCTCATTTCTGTGTATGACCTTGACGGCGCTCAGTCCTGGGAATTCCCCTGCCTTGTGTCCCATGTCAGCTGGGATAAGCTCCACAATGATTAAGCAATTGGACTATGGATAATGTACAAGCAACATATGGAGAGAGGTGGAGAAGTAAGCACTGAGAAAACGCACTGATCTGGCCTGACTGTAAAATAGGGCTGATCAGCGCAGAGCAGGCCGGCCTGGGGTAGCGGCGGCCAAATGAGGTCACTGCGGAGAGCAGGGAGCGAGAGGCCGGATCCCGGAGTGAGAGAACCTGCAGGGAACAAGGAGCAGCGGAGGCTGCAGCATAACTTTACGGTCAAAGGGAACCTGCATCTATAAACCTGTAACTCAGGAAAAAAAACATACTTTTTTGAAAAAGAGGCTCCTGGTGAGCAGAGTGGCCGTGCACTGGCTAAGGTCGGGGCACAGAGACAGCAGGCCACTGCAAAGACGCGGCAGGGTCTGTTCCGGAATCTCTGACAGCTGTAGCTCTGCGCACAGCAGCTCCACCTATGGGATGAACAGGCAACATTGTTAATATAACCTTTTTCCAGTATGTCTGTGTGTTTTACCAGCCTACAGAGAGGAAGTGTTTAAAATTATTATTGAATCCAGCACTTGACAGCTGTATGCTCGCCATGTAGTATCTGTCTCACTTTATGACGTTTTGGATAAAGGCCTGAGAATTAAATACATGTAAATAAAACAGCACCAATAGAGTAGAAACACCAGCACACTAACAAGTCTCCAGAAAAGATGCAACATTTTCTGCTGTCTTTATTGTCCCGTGGAGGCAACAAAAAGTCTCCACATTTTCACTGATGTTTTCATTCAGTTTTTAAAAATCACAATGTTCCTTCTGAATCTCATAAAATTCCCCATATACTCTAATTTGTCTACAGTTCTTTACGAGTATTTTGGGATCCATAGGTGTGCATCCTATTGGCTTGAATTAATTTATGCCAAATTATTAAATACTCTTTCAATCTAAGAGTCTCTACAACAACAACAACAAATTTATTTTTATATAGCGCATTATCACAACATTACATCGTCTCAAAGTGCTTTACAGCATCCGCACCCAAAGCCCCCAGTGAGCAAGCCAAAGGCGACAGTGGCAATTTTTCTCTATTAAAACTACGTAGATGTGCTCACCTGGGGTGGTTCACATTCCATCAGTACTTCAAGAACTGAGGCAGAGTCTTTGACCCACTGGGGAAAAATGAGATTAAACTAAGCCATGTCATTATCAGCCAAGACATATTCTACAATGACTGAAATCCTGAAATTGTTTTCTGCAGACACTCAGTCTTACGGACATACTGACCTCTCCTGTAGTCTCCAAAAGTTCTTTGATTCGAGTAACAGAAGCCTGAGGTGGGAAAGCCCACATAAAACGAGAAGAAGCAGACTGCTATTTTAATTCATTTCCATTTGTTCTGGTTTAGTTGCTATTATTGTGGTAATGCATCACTGTAGATCTCCAGAATCTTACCCTAATGTGCTCAGGCAGCAGCACGCTGGTACCTTCAGGAAATGACTGCTGAGGCTCCCAGAAGTCCAGCATGCGAACGTCCCCTGCAGTCCGTGCTGCTGCCTCCTGCACGACGTCTTGGGCCTGCGATGGCAGTGCCTCCTTCTTCCCATCATCCTCTTGGGTGGCAGGGAGGTCCAGTCGCATTTTTTTACTCTGGCTCTCTGCCACCTCAGAAGCCTCATTTCTCCTCTTTCCATGCAGCTGAAGATCTGGCTCTCCCACAGGCTCCTGGGAAGATCTTGTGGGGGACGCGCCATCAAAGGCACTCCCCAGGCTCAATGCACTGTGCTCAGAATTGCCCAGTCTCTGACAGAGCTGCTCCAGTTTGGTCCTACAATGTGCAGAGTAGAGCTCACCTCCCAGGGGATCATCCAGGCCCAGGTCCCGGCAGAGCTGAGCAAGCAAGACATGGATCCAGGGATCCTGGGCAGGATCCTGTTTAAGGCAGTCCAGGAGCCGAATCAGGCAGGTCCCAGGGACCAGGGGGTAGATCAGATGGAGGAAGGACAACAGACCACACTTGAACGCAACAGGGAACAGACAGACCAATGGGGTTCTGTGGGAAGCAGGTCAAATTTAAAAATAAGAAAGACAACACATAATGAGTATGAAAATAATTAAATCAATATTTTTATAGATCAAGTCAAGTGGGTTTTCTTGTCATGGCATCCAAATGCAGATTTAGTGGCAGGAAATGAAATCTTCCTGGGACCACGGTGTGACATTCAAACAGCAAGTGACAAGGGGAGTATGTCAAGCTAAAGTGCAAAAACACATGACAGAATGAAAGCAGAGGGCTGGATTCGGGGGGGCTATATACTGATATAGTCGGTGGGAGAAAATCAGCTATGAGACACCTTATTTACTTTGGAGGCAGCTCTAAGCGACCTTTTAAATCTACACAACCGTCATCGAGGGAAAGAATCTAAAATGCCGAGTGACCGGCCAACTCAGAATCCTGGCCACGTGGTGTTTCATTGCAGGACTTACAACGATAAATTCAGCTTGTCTCCGACATGCGGTTCCTCCATGCACAAGGTGTCCAGACAAGCACGCAACGAGATGTCCGGGTCGGAGCGCCGCTGGCGGTGAAACAGCCGCACGGCTCTGCTGCTTCCTTGGACACCAGAGAGCAGCGACTGGAAGAGCAAGCGAGTGCGCCCGTCAAAGCGCCGCAACAAGCGATCCGCATCCATGGCAATGCAACGAAAAATGCCAGCTAAAAGTCAGATAAAAATGTAGCCACTGACACAGTTTAAAAGCTACATTTTGCACTGACTGGATATTCCCGCGAAATTATTGAAAATGAAACGTCCAGCATGAGACTGGAAATGCGTCACTGGTCACGAAACTTCCTAGGAAACGTCTGTATTTTGCAAAGTAAAAGTCCTCCTGATCAGCTACAGCAGTGAATACTAATTCGAAAATTAGTTCAAACGATTTATATATATAAAAGTTTAGAATATCGCATGTACACTTAAGTACATTTTATGTAAATCTGAGGATGTCATTACCCTTTACGTAAATCAAAAATTTCGGAAAATGTAATTTATAGACTGCACTGAAAAAGTCTGCATAACGCCATCTACTGGTCTATTGCTTGGTAACTGCAAGTTAAAGCTTTTAAGCCGGGAAACTGGATTATGATTCCAGGGTTTTTGTATTCTGTGTGTAAATCTGATACAGGGACGACAAAATGCATGTCTCATCGAACAATACTGATTATACTGCAGACATCCCACCACAGGCATATTAATCTCAGGGAGGCGAATGCGGGATGACCAGGAAAGGGTGGATACTGGCAGACTTGGACGGTATTACCGTTCGAAAGTACCGCAACCCCCGCAAATTGTGGGGAAATGGGCAACTAGGGGGTGTCGGCTAAGTTTAACACCGTTGAACGTCAGTTTTCCGGTATATTGCGCATCAGTCGCCGCTGTCATGATCAGGGAGCTCCTGCAAATTTTTGGGAACATCCTGGATACGTGGGACGTCGATACAGTCACAAAAGCAGCAGCTAACAAGTTCGCACACGACTGTACAACCACTGATAAATACAGGTGCTTCACGTGTCCCTTCTCCACATCAGTATCACCACAACTCTTATGGAACATTGCAGTAACAACGCATTCAAAGTTTTTCCTAAACCAATGTCTACATTTAGCAAACTTGAGACCACGGAGACATTACATTTGAGCACACGTTTGTGAAACAAATGTTTTATTCTTTTTTTCCCCCAATGTGAACATCTAATAAAAAACCCCTGAAAGTGAACTCCATTGGTACAGTGGGACACCAAGCACCTGGGCTTTCACTAATAGTAAGGTATTGCCCCCGCATTATCAGGAAGCTTTAAAAAAGTAGCACGGGTCGGGACACTGAACATTCCATTTCATGTATAAAAATTAACAATGCAATCTAAAATCCTGTTTCATACATTAAGGTGGTATACACTTAATCATTCCATTATTGGAAATGGAGTATTTATAACAAGCAATACAATACTCCCAGATTTCCCTCTTCTCTGAATCTAGCAAGATCGATTAACTTAATTGCACTATACAAACCATCTTAAAAAGCACCTTTAAACATGTTATATTGAGACCATTGTCATTTTTTGCAATATTGCCATTGAATTAGAAAAACAATCCCTCTCCTGAAATTTACTTCAGATGAGCCATTTCAACAAGATGTCCACAGGCTGTCATTACAAATTCAAAAAGTGGACAAGTAAGGAGACTGGAGAACAAAAGTCAGTGAGGATGATGTGCACAGACCCAAGGTACAGCTAACTTCTTGGGTCAGATCAAGTACCCCCCCCCCTCCAAAACCACCCAAGATGCCAGGATTGATTTGTCCCTTAACAGGAGACCTTGGTCCTTGGACAGCAGGTGGTGGAAACACAGCTCAGAGGGGTTCGTAGTCATCATCCAAGTAGCTTTCATCGTCCTCATCCAGAAAGTCGTCGCTGTCCAACAGGGTGAGAGCGATGAAGCAGTGTAGAAGCTGCAGGCTCTCACCGTCAAGCTCCTCCAAAGTCCTGCTGTAGGCCTGCAAACAGAGGGTTAGTCTACACAGCGAGACCAAAGCACTCCATCCTGTGGTAGCAGTCCTTCCTTCAACCTGACATAGACCATCCCCTTTACTGGATTTCAAATGCAGCATCATGTGCAAAGTCCAAGGTCCATTAAATACTAAACTTCAACCATATTCCACACACCAAGTTGAATTCCTGTCTTTGTGGGGACCATTCATTAATCTATGGGGAAAACCTTAATCCCAACAATGAGAGTTTTACCCCTACCCAGCCCAAACCATAAGTAAACAAAACATTTGGCATTTTCACACTGACGTACAGTGACATTCTACCAATACTTGCACATCATACAACGGATGTGAATTGCCAGGATTTCAGCCAGTTTAAAGTCACTTCACTTAGCACATCCATAAAGGAAAACAAACCTCACAGTAAATGCTGCCAATAGCTGATTAGCTGCAAAAATGTTTTATTTCGCAGTCAGTCATTTTCTAGGTGGCTTCATATCTTACAGAACAAACTTCTGCTTGATTTGCTAGTAAATGCTGAAATGTTTGGACAAGCTAATTAAGCCTTAGCACAGAATTAAGTGAAACGTGTGCAAGGAAAGTCATATGGTTCAAGTCACTAAAGATGCACATTGAGAGACTAATGAAAGTGAGCAGCTCCTGACTGCACACAGTGCAAATTAATGCCGAGAGCAGAAACCACACTATCGCCAAATGTGCACCAATAACGTCTAGGCCATGGAAACAGAGCAAAGTCCAAACTTACTGCAGCCAAAGATAAATCCAGTGAGTATCAGCATGCAGTTATATTAGGAAGCATTACTACTGTTCGTTTATACATTTTGCTTATTTTCACTAGAAGGCAATGAATTCCTACAGCCTACTTGGCACAGATTTGCTAAGAGGGTAGGGAACAGCGGTCAGTAGCTACTTAAGGTGCATTACCGTAGGAGATCGGCATCTGCGAGGCTGGTAGCCACTGGGCAAATCGTGGCGGTAGATGCACTCAGATTTAAAGGGGCAGCATCCATGTCGCATGAAGAAGGTACACCTGATTTTACTAAAGGATGATGGACAATGAATTATTGACCAGAAAAGCATTTAAAAATGTTACCATTACTACCGTTGTCACCATCATCGCCTCTATGACTTAATTAGCAGCAAGCAAGCAGTCTTGGCACCAACCTGCTCTTCTCTTTAAAGGCAGCGATCAGCGTCTGCTTGGGCTCTCCATCACTCACCCAGTACTTGCTGGGTATGTAATACGGGGATTTCACCCGGCACTGCGGACAGGCTCTAGGGACAGATGGGTGATGTTCCAAGACAGTCAAGCAGCATATACATGTCTGAGGGAAAGAACTTTGCGAGATTAATACAAAAAGTATAAACTCCAGCATAACAGGGAAATTAAAAACATTTTTTCCACTGATACAGCCATGTATGGCTCAAGGTTATAGTGCTTAACAGGGGAAGCTACTTGAATGCAGCCAAAAATCGGAAAATGCTGTTATGGTAAAGGCTGAGCTGCACCCTGCAGACTGAGATGCTGTTAAATCCCAGTGAACATCTGAGCCAGTCCTTACTTGATGACTTCTTCCTGGAAATCCCTCGTCTTCCTCCAGGTGACAATGCACCCCAGGCAGAAGGCGTGGCTGCAGTTGGGCAAGATGCCAAAGCGTCTGTCTTGGGGGCAAGCCTTCTCGTACACCTTGTCCATGCAGATGCCACAGGCCATGTCCTTGCTCTGCTCATACTCAGGCAGAGGCCCAGTCAAGGTTGCCGCTGCACCATCCGCCATCTCTTGCTGGTTGGAAGTCTTCTACGAAGATCCAGACAAGGGGAAGATGCATTAGGGTGGCTTTGGTCTGAGGCAAACAGAAATGCTAGCAATAAATCTGCAATGTCACCAGCATTGTCTAAACGAATCGCATCACAGAGACCAAAGCCACTGCTAGAGCACCTGCAGAGGTGAGGGCTTTTCCCCACCAGCACTGCCACATCACAGTCAAGCTAACAGTCATCCTAGGGAATCAAAGTTCTTCACCCTCAGTCACAACTATACAGTGACATTTCAGAACGCCAAATCTTGCACTGTGCCATTTGATTGGAGCTACAATATCGTTGAATATGAAAGGTTAGTCAAAAGGGGAATTTCCCCTATATTTCACACCAAGTCAAAGTGCAGGGGTTGTAATTAGCTGAAACTTTCACTAGCAGTCGAGAGATGTCAGCACAGGCTCACATGCTGGATGAATGGTGTCAGAGTGCAAACATAACAACCTGCATTAGACAAACCATGGTTTCTGTCCCAGCACTGGGCCCCTGGCTGGTCTCCTCTGCAGCGCTGGGAACCAGGTCCGCTTCAATTACAAGGGGGCTGGTGGGCAGGGAACCACTGCATACAGGACCAGAGCCAAACTGGGAGACTGTAAAGGGCGCATTGCAGTTGGAGTGTGCAGAGTCTGACCCTGACACTACAGCAAGGAAGAACATTATGAATTGTTCAATATCAAATAATTATTGAACCACCATTAAACTGCTTAATGATCTTGTACTCTGGAAAGCTACAGAAATACAGTAGTTGGTACAAATCTGACGTGGTACCCTGCAGAGGCCTGGGAACAGGCTCCCCAGCCCCATGCTCTTCCTCTTCAACGATGTCTGTCGGCAGGTGCTCAAAGCTGGGCTGCTGCAAAACCAGGCCAGACACTAGGGGGTCCGAGCGCCGCCGGCCCCACGTCTGGGAGCCCGGGACGGGTGACAGGGAGGGCTCAGAACCACGGCGCCCTGGCAGCATGGGAAAGCCCCACGTTGGGTGTTGGACAACCGGAGCAGAGGTCCGTCTGCTCTCTGACATCAGGCTGCCAGGGAGGGGGACATGCTGGTACCTAGAACACATTTGTTGGTTTAATGGAGGTCCCAGATATAACAGACCAAGTCTCTACATACCAACTAATAAATTCATCCAGGTCAAGAAGCCTCACCTGCAGCGCTCTCCAAACCAGCAGACTCCTTTCTGGAAGTATCTGCAGATTGGCATTGATGGCAGCTCGTGTGAGAAGTGGCAACTGGGGCCAAATCTGCAAGAGCCACTGAGGAACTGCCTGAAAGAGACGCACACTCAGGACACTAGCTGCGTTTTCCAGACATCCCCGTTCCTTTGGGAATCTTTGTCAAGTATGTCACTTTCAGCTGAGCTAAAATCCAGGTGAAGTTTTTAAATCACAACCTTTCAAAAGAATTTGGATGCAACCGAATGGAAACTTTTGAACGTAAGCAATGTTTAAACTTTTCACAGCGAATACAAAACAAAAACACTCGACTAAGCACTCAACACCAGAGAGGCCCTCTAGTCAGTTTAATTGCACGATGGCCGCAAAGCAGGAATGCGTGGGGAGCTGCGAGTCCGACAGCCTGACCGCCTGCAATGGTGAGCACTGCGCGCAAAGCGAAGTCAAGGCGCGCGGAACGTGGGATCCTTTGTGTTGCGAAGCCGGATGTAAACATTGAGGGCGGGGGAGGAACTGCCATACCGAGCCAATGCATCGTCGTTACACTAAAACCACGAAGTTCTTTCGGGCACAGTTTAAGACAGCTTAAGTGTACAGCCGTTTCCTACCTGCAAGGCGCCCTATATGCATTCAAGGCATAAAGGCTGGCATTCCTATACATAACGCCACTTCGCTCCATTTCAGCCTTCGAGCTACAGAGCATTGATGGGATGGAGTGACACCGCCGCTACGTCACAGCGCGACTCCCAACCAGCCGCTGGCGCAACTCAGACGCAGTTTAATTATCTGCAGATGTGTGCAGAAGACCAACTTTCCCTGTTGCAGTTCTGCTTTATAAAAAAAGCATCGAAGGATATATCGTTGGATATAGAAAAGGAATCATACGTAGTCCTTACACAAACAGAACCTTAAAATAAATCACGTCTTTTAGGTACAACTTGCGCATTTGGGGGGGGGGGGGGAGCACAATCTATATAAACCCGGTTCTAACAGGAGCTCCTCCTGGAAACTCAGTCTACGTCGTGTGCATACAATACAGTCAAGAAGTTTGATAAAAACCTGGAATACCTGCAAACAATACCTCCATGAGCGCCAGCAACCAGAGGCTTGCCATTTGACCCCTTCTCCATTTCCGTGTCCGTGCGCAATTTACTGATGTACGAAGATTAAATGGCTCTGCCTATATATTACGTGGGTGTGGTCCATTAAGGAGGTTCATTATCACACGGCCAATAGCAAAAGAAAATCAAGTACGGGGAACCTAGCTGTGAGCTTATGGCCAGCCAATCGCAAGTTGAACTGCGAATAGGAGCTTTGTTAATCACATCTTGCATGAACATGTTATGAATATCATATGATTCGGGTTATTTTTTTATTTAAATTTAAGGTAATGTTTTTTATGTAAGATACCTGTATCGTAACTGCATCGTTGTGTTGCTCAACAGTCATGATTAGTACGAATAAGATTTGCCATATAATACTATTGCAAGAATTTCATGGAATAAGAAAGCTACAGAAGGAGACATTCACTTACTGCCGCGGTAACCTTGTATGCGAGTTCTAAGAACAATTATTGATTATTGACAATCGAGGCACAGTGGGGTATCCCAGGCAGATGCAGCACTTCACAGCAGCCCTTGAATTTGTAAATTATATATGGGTGGGGGGCGCATAAGTACTTGCTACTTTTCTTTACACTGTTCATGTTATTTGGAACTTTTATCGTTTATTTTATATTCGCTACAATTAGACTCAAGTACCGTGTGCCTTCACGGTGTATATGGAAGTAAGCTGTAGCTGCGTAAATGTAAACCACTTTGGCACGTATTAAGATGCTACCTCATTATTTAGTAGAGTAATGAGGCGTTTACTACTTTTGGGAAGGGGAACAGGAAAATGGGAGATTCTCAGTGTTTGTGTAATTTGGTAGCACGCTTCGTGGTAAAAAAAGATTTTAGTACTGGAGTGTCTATAGAAAAACAACAACAAAGCCAGAGTGATAAAATTGAGGTTTATTTTTTCATCAAAATATCTGGGAATACTTTCTCAAGTCTCATGGAGTACATTTGCCCAGTGACACATATTTACTAGCTACAAAAGTATTACAAAAAAGATCATGTGCATTAGAATTTTTGCCTTTTGCATTGGCTGTTCAGAATTGTTAGATATATTTCTTTATTGATTAAAGTAGCATTGCAAAGGTTAGGACATCTACATATAAAAACACTTTCTGTTAAGTGTCCATAGGACTTGACATTCGATTTTCACCAAGATTGAGAGAGACTGCAACAGGCAACATTTGGTCTGATTTTTGAGATCATTTTAGTGTCTGTTACTCTGCATTACTGCACGCAGTGCAGTTTCTGCATAAAGGTTCACTCTACACCCGCCACTCCGGGGTCTTTACTTCCCTGGGGTTTAGAGAAGCACATCATTGTCATTATTCTAAGATTCAGGAAGCATGAGTGACTCAGGGACGTAGCACATAACGTAAAACTTAAAGGGGTTCTGTGGGCTGACGGATGACAGTCCAAATGCTGTGGCACGTCCACGGCAAATGGCTGCCGGCTGAGAATGAGGAGAACAATCGGTGACCAGCTGTCAGACGATATAGGGAAGACCAACCACAGGCACGAGTCTTTTGTGCTTCAGCTGACTACATAATGATTACACACTCACAAACAGATAAGGGTTTAAAGCACGTTGGAACCAAAAAGCCACTACACACCTTAATGTTTCCCCTTTCCTATCACACATTAATTAGGAAGTTGGGGAAGAGAGTCCTAGAACACATCAATAATATTTGGATTCCACTTTCAAGAAGGACAATGGGTAGCGGTCACAGCAGTGGTGCCGTGTGCCTTTGTTTGGGGCACATCTGCTAACTCCATTCCCAGCTGGAGAGGCCTGGTTAAGGGGCTCCTGGATAATGTCCTTAGAGAACATTTGTTAAAGGACATTGTTCTGTAGCGTTTGACACCAGTCTCTTCTGTAGGTGGAAGAAACATTTAAATTCTGTGCGTCTATGTGTGTGTGTGTGTGGGGGGGGGGGGTTCCCACACATTATTAAAATTGACTTGGCAATGTACACATTGAAAGCAGAGTACTGCCCACAAATAGTGTTTGAAAAGCAGTTAAAAATTTTTCTATGTTCCAATGCATAAATCAATTACCAACAGGCAGCCTGCTGCAGTCTATCAATCTCTCTCTACTTTCATCCAAAACGAAACAGAAAGTGAGAGCAACACAGATGGCCAAGTTTGAACTACAGACATTTTGGGAAAGAAAAAATATTTTATTAAAATAAGAAATATTGTGTTACATTGTTTTCTACTTAATGGCAATGCCACTCTGTGTTCTGGAGCTGTGCAACAGACTTCTTAAATGTCTATAGGGGAAAAGAGTCATAGAGGTAGATTTCACAGGTGGCATTGAGAACAGCTGTCAGTTCGAAGATGAACCTCATTGGACCAAGAATCACAGTTTTCCCAGTGAGAGAGAAAGAGAGAGAGAGAGAACTGTAAAGGGGTGAAAGGTCAGATTCCATGCACATCCCATAAACAATAACAGATTGTTATTGAAGGGAAATATTGACCTTCCTCAGACCTCAGGGCCAGAAATGCTGAGGCAGAAAAAGAAAAGGTCAAAATCCCCAGCTTGCTTTCAGATATTTTTTCATGGTATAGATTCAAAATCAAAAGAAAGCAACAAGCTTGTTCCTAGGGACACATATTGTGACTGCAAGGATAAACAGTAGCTAAGAGAATTCTGATAGCATTGTTTCAGTGCCGCTGAACATTACTGGGATGTCGCCGTGTAGATACTTTAAGATGGTGATGCCTGTGATGTAGTTTAAGCCTGTTGGACCGCTGCCCTTGGCCTGCTGTCAGTGAATGGGGACACCGACTGATCGCAGGTGAATTTTTAGTAAGTTCAGCAGCTAGAGGCGGTCACCACCAAAAGGACTAAAGGATGACTGGACATTGTGTGGAAGTCTGAAAATAGAGAGTACTTTCAAAGAGAAGGACCAACCAGCTGGAAATCTGGGAAGAAAATGGAGACTATGGGCCCATGCATAATCATATAAGCTCACTTTGCTGTGATAAGGAGAGCACAGCCAGGGGAATAGGCAGGGAAAGGACCTTAGAACATTCTTCATTTAAAATGTAGCTAAAACAAGACAACTGTACTTTTCCCCTTAAAATGACGGTTTCCGTCCTCAGCGCTTACGGCTCCCTCTTCTGAAGGTGGCAGAGCCTTTCAAACCCCGTAGAGTCTGTGTGGCTGATCTGCTGGACATAACTCTTCCACCTATAAAATAACCCAATATATAAGCCAATGCAACCCCTGGTCCGAGTGGAAAATGGTCTCCATGTTTTTGACAACCAAAGACCATCAGAGAACACAAAACACAGGATTTTATGTTAAACCGCAAGACTGGCATAAGTGCTATAGGGCAACAAAAACATGCAAGCACCGCGGGCTCCATAAATCTCTTTCCGTTTGGGAAATCAAAACATTGAAGCTTATATTGGGGTATAAGTCATATAGTCACATCTCAGCATAAAGAGCTTTACAATAACAAAGGTACAGTTTCCAAGGAAGTGGGATGTTTGAGTGTGATTCCTTGAAGCAAACCTAAATTAAAGCGATGTATCCATCTGGATGCTATGTAGTACAATATAATAATCTATATAAAGAATGGGAGAATATTACACTGCTATTTTAAAGGAAATACCATACAAATCAGAGTGATGTGAACACTATTGAATTTGTATAAAGTGCAGTCCCACTGATGTCAGAGATTATTAGTAGACCAGGACATACAAGATCAAGCTTACTCAAGGAACCAAGAGACGTCAGTGACAATCAGCCAAGCTAATCGCGGTACTGGACCAGATGCTCATGCTATATCTGGAGGTGACTCATGAAGATGGCTTCCTCTAAGTATTTTTTGGTTTGCAAGGTCATGACTGTGATCACAGACAAAAGCAGGCTTCTTCACTGCAATAAAATCCCCAACTGTGTCCATTAGACGTTTCCAAGTTGCCCCAGATACTAAGTGCTGCTTACATGAGTGAGTTAATCATTACATGACAAAATATGGCTGCAGGGATAACTCAGATATGTCTACTAGAAATTCAATACTTCTGCCTAAGTACTTTCACCAAATTCAGTTTAAGGACAACATTTAATACTGCTCACCTTTAACCTACAGGCTGACGTTCTAAAAGGCAGATGCACATTTTCATAAGCCTGGACATGTTTGCCGACCCAAAAAGGTTTAAATCTGATCTTTTCTGAGGCTGCCCAGCTCTCACATGCCAGAAAATCAAGGTATTCCTGTTTTAATGTTAATCAACATGCTGGCTAAACCAAGAAACATTATGATTGTCATTCTATGGTGGCATCTTACAGAACTGGTAAGAGCAACTTACTGTGCCTGACCCTACGTAACACAGCTCAGCATGTGGAGGGAATGGCAGACCAGACTTGCTTGCGGAGCACCAGAGAGCTGCGCTGCGGATGCCAGACACCGAAGACACCTTCTGAAGTGGCTTGTAGATGCCGCCTCGACGGTGTGCGCTGGCCGTTAGATCACAGGTGTGGTGGAGATGCAGGATCATTCATTATTTTGGCCATGACTAACAGCTACGTAGGCAAAGATATATAGTCTGAAGCAGGTCTCTATGTGGGGCCAAAGCAGACTGGGGAGCTCCGAGGTCAGATACAAGAACCTGCCCACCTAAGACATGTACACCCTGAGTGCTCACCTCTGTGACACGCTTCATGCATTCTCTGGACTCTGCTCATCCTTGACCTATAAACACATTGCCAGACCTACATATTACTTATACTGTCTATGGGAAACAGATCAGGCAAGTGACGATCATAGACAACACAAGAGATCAGGTCATGGGGATGCAGAAACAACTAAAAACTTAATGGTCTTTAAAAAAAAATACCACTTATAAAAAAAACGTGATGACTATCCATAAAAGAAAAAGCGGACAGAAGTGGGAAGCATTTGAGAGCATTCTCCGGGAATGTCCCCGCTTCAGAAAGAACCCCCCAAAGCCCCGTCAGCATAAAACAGGTCTTTGTGCTACATCTGTCTTGCCATGTAACAGCTCTCAAATCCATGGCTATGTGAACCTCTCTCTCTCTTTCACACACACAAGCGCACACGTGTGCACGCACGCACACACACACACACATACACACACACACAATTATATTGGTGAGTGCATGTCTATATATTCAAAAATATCATATATATCTATACACTATGCAGGTCTTTAAATTAAGCTCTGCTGCGCAGAGGCCTAGTACATATCCTTGTAGATCTCTTGCAGCAACGGGTGTAACGACGTTTCCGACTCCGTCTTCTTGATCTTCTGCACCAGATGGGCATTCTCTGTGACCAGCTGCCTGAGGTCAGCCATCTTCTGCAGCAGCTTGGGAAACAGGTGAGGACAGTCCGAGTGGCTGGCGCGCAGGTGCTGGTCCAGGGCCTGTAGGATGCCGTCCTGAATGTCCTCCACCTGCTTCACGTTTATGAGGCCAGGTCGATCTGTAGGCAGGCAGAATAAGGAGAGGTCAACTGAGGCCGTGTTCCCATTGACAGTGGGGCCCAAAAGAGCGTAAGAGGCACATCTACCATTTCAGTGTGTGAACCCATATCTATTTCAACATGGGGCATTCCATTTTAATAAAAAAAAATCCAAAAAGGTTTTTGCGTCACCATTTTCACGATTTTGATGACATTGGGCATGTGAAACACACATACCTTGCAGAGCTCAGGAAAGGCTTCATTCATTATTTTTTATTAGGAATCTCCCTTAGGGATATAACCCCTTTTCTTCATCAAAATCAAACAGGGTGATGCATAGGACATTCGCTGACTTAAAACAGATATCATTTCTTTGTTCAGTCAGTCTAAGAGCAAGATCAATACTACTCTTAGTCTCCTAGCTATGCAGGCATGCAGATGACAGCAGAGCAGAGCCTTTGCCTGACTCACCCCCACAGAGGATGATAGCAGCCACGTAGAGAGCAAGGTCGCTGTCGTCCAGCTCCAGAGCGTTGAACTTAACTGCAAACTCAAACTTGGGTTCCATGATCTCACTGAAGGGCCTGCGCAGACTGCGCAGGAACTCACGCGTGACGAAGCCACGGCCATCAGCTACCAGGAGGCCATCCTTGTTCATCAGCGAGGGCAGCATGGCAAAGATGGCTTCATGCACACCATACTTGAGCAGGGTTACCTGGTGAAAAGCAGCTGGTCACAGAATGGGTCCTAAACAGCAGTCTGATGTTTCTTGGAACTTCAAGTCTCAAGTTTACAATGATTTTTCTGCATTTATGATAAAGAAACAATTAGACTCTACAAACCTCTATAATTACACTCTGCAAAAAATATTTCCAAAAAATATTAATTTATTAATTTTTTACTCTCCAGTGAGTTTTAAGACTTAGAAATCAGGACTACTGTAATGAGAATAACTGGGCGGTAAATGAATCAACATTCATGCCCTCAGTATTGAAATATGCTCAGTTTCTCTGAGCTAATTCAGAAAGAATGTTTTCACACGTCTGGTTAGGGGATCTTCACGCTCGTGGGGCATTATGTACCTGGTCGTTGAGGAAAAGGTTGACAAAGCCCGGGATGTTCTTGGCGAACTCGGTCAGCTCACGCACCGTCTCCACGGTGGTGCACTGGCAGCGGTAGAAAACATGGACTCCAATCTCCTTGTTAGTGGGAGCACCATTGATGAGCTGGTTCCACACCAGACCGTTCTCCGCCTGCCAGAGCGAGTCCATGTCATGGATGACGAAGGGCTACAAGAGGAAACAAACAGGCACGGGTTTGGCTTTAGCTGACAGCGGCCAACACAGGGCCAGCAAGTAAGAAAGAACAGTCAGAACCAAGAAACTCTCCTGCCAGCCTCCTTCCTACCGAGGATGAGCTGGTTTTGCCAGTGAGGATACTACGGGCTTTCTTCTTGGTCATGTTGAGGTTCTTCAGGTAGGCGTTGTTAACTTGTTTGGCCAGCGACTTGAGGTCTGAGCCACCAGGGCTCTGTGGGCTGCGCTCCCCAGCCAGCAAGCCGGCCACCAATTTGCGCTTCTCCGCCTCCGGCATGCGGCCATACCGGATCGCTGAGAGCACAGAGGCAGGACACTGCAGTTTGTAACAGTGCCATACAAACTCGGTTCCCCAGAAGAGGGAACATGTGCTCTTCTATGCATAGCAAAAATACAATGAGAACATTAATCTTCTGAAGGCAAACTGAATCTAAGCTTCACGGACTATCGCAAACAGACACTTTTAAGCTGATGTTGCCACTGGTTTTAAGAAAACTACAAATAATACTACAGTAATTAAGTTTGTTGTGTTCTGGTATCTCTGTTATCCCCAGACAAAGGAACGGCCTTGGTGTCTGACCAAGCCATGCAGACCCTGAGCCCAGAGTCCCCTCACCGTCGTGGGACATGCCCAGTGCCAAGCACTTCTGGAAACGACAGTACTGGCACTTATTCCGACTCTTCTTCTGGATTTTGCAGCTGCGTTCACAGCGGTCGTATTCCAGCTTCATACGAATGGTCCGCCGGAAGAAGCCCTGCAGGACCGAGAGTAGACAGGAGGGAATCGTCACATGCACAAATTACCGACAGTAGCAATTATGCCAACGATATTAACAACAATACAAGTAGCCGAAATGCAGAGTTATATCAAGAGCTGAGATGGACTTAAAATGGAATTAGGTTCTGCAGGGCCAGAAGAGCAACAGAGAAGCAAAGGCAGTGGTCCAGTCACCTTACAGCCCTCGCAGGCGTGCACGCCGTAGTGGAAGCCGGACGCTTTGTCTCCACAAATCCGGCATTCGACACTGATAGCAGCACCTCCATCATCTCGGCCTGCGCGCAGCTGATCTGACAGCGAGGGTGACGAGGTCTGCGACAAATCTGGGGTTGGGGTGGTGCATCACAGACTTATACACGTGGTGTAAACATTCATCTATCCATGTACCAAATGCTGATCCCAGTGAAGTTCACAGGTGGTGTCAAACATTTGTGTATAAAAGCTGATACGTTTTTATCTCAGTTGGAACAGTCCAATGCTGCCCTTGCTGATACTGACAAGCATACACTGTTAAAAACAGCCATATCTGACAGATGAATTACTGACTTGAAGTCATCTACAACCAACACCCAGTCCTGCACATTACAGGAGGCTCAGGATATGAAACTGAGCTTACATGAAATTGTTGTCACTTCATAATCAAATGTCTTGTCTTCAGTTGTCCAACGTTTAAAATGTTTATGTAAATGTTTATTTGTCGGATCAAATGTTTCCTTTCTAGCTCAGCTAAGTTACTGCATCACCTTAAAGCTGTATTACTCGCAGACACACTGCTGTGTGCATACCAGCTATTGGCTCGTTCTTGCGCTAGCTCAAGATATTTTTAACTTTTACACTTAATGCAGCCACTTGGTTCTTTGACAAGAAGACACCATGGAAATGTTCCCTAACGTCAGACTTAACTGTGCCACAGAAATTTGCTGACACTGACTTTTTCACTATTAAACCAGCGATTCTCAACTCAGGGGTCGCAGTTCAAGTTTGGGTAGCAGCAAGTTCTGAAAGGGTAGCGAGTTGGAAATGTAAACATGTTAAACCCAGTGAGCTCCTCTGCTGATCCACGATCAGATTTCCCTGCCCTAATCCTAGAATTAACCTACAGTCAAGTGAAAAAATTAGGACACCCCATTAAATATTTAGTTCTTTATTAAGAAATATCAACATATTAGCATTAAATCTTCTTTCAAATTATATCTATTGATAAAGAGAAGTAACCGCATCATCTATGCAAAAACCAAACAAATTCACATATTTACGAAAAGAAATAAACTGAGGTGTGAATTTCCACTGAGAAAAAAGGAGACCCTCACATTCAGCAGCATTTAAAAACCCCAGAATGAGATTCAGGTGCACAATATCAGGTGAAAATAATTAGAACATCGTTACAGAGCTTTTTGGTGGAACCTGTCTTATTTAAACCACAGACATTTGGATTGCCCTTGATTGTTGAAATGAGTGGTATCACTATGGTGAGATCCTAAGAGCTCTCTGAGGCCTTCAGAAAGAAGCTTGTAGATCCATATGAGTCTGGGAAGGATATAAAAAGATCCAAAGAGAGTTTTGGATTAGCCATTCCACTGTCCAAAAAAGAATTTACAAGTGGAGAACATTTAAAACTGCCAACATGGCCACAGCAGGTTGTCTTAGCAACTTTAGCCCAAGAGCACACCGAAAGATGCTGAAAGAAGTCTCCAAAAATCCAAAAATTTCATCACAGGTCATACAGGAAGCCCTTGCCACATTTGATGTCCAGGTACATGCATGTACCTTCAGAAAAAGACACACAAGTTTGATTTGCATGGGAGTTGTGCAAGAAGAAAACTCTTGCTGTCAAAAACATCATCTGGGCAACAGTGCAGTTTGCCAGAGACCCACCTAGACAAAAACCAGGACTTTTGGAACAACGTGCATTGGACAGATGAACCTGAAATCGAATTATTTGGGCGCGGTAACAGAGAACATGTTTGGTATAAACCAAAGGCAGCTTTTGAGCAAAAGAACCTCATACCAACTGTGAAGCATGGGGGCAAAATCATGGTTTGGGGCTGCTTTGCTGCAGCAGAACCTGACCAGCTCAGAAATCATAGAAGCCACTATGAATTCTTCATTGGATCAGAGGGTGCTTGAGGACAATGAGAAACATCTGTCCAGAAGTTCAAGCTGAAGTGGGGGTGAACCATGCAAATGACAATGACCCAAAACATTCCAGTAAATCTACCAAGGACAGGCTTCCAGGAAAGAAATGGAGAGTTCTGGAATGGTCAAGTCAAAGCCTGGATCTGAATGCTATTGAGATGCTGTGGGGTGATTTGAAGTGGACGTGCATGCAAGACACCCTTCAAACATCACACAGTTTAAAAAATTCTGCATTGAAAATGGTAAAACTTTGTGCCAGTCGACATCAGAGACTGATAGATATAGTTATAGGAAACAGTCAGGTAGAGAATTACCAGAGAATTCAGATTGTGAATGTAGAGCTGCAGAACGTACACTATATGGACAAATGTACTGGAACACACCTCTCAGTCATTGCCACAGGTGTATAAAATCAAGCACCTAGCCATGCAGTCAGGTTCACAAACAATTCTGAAAGAATGGGTTGTTCTGAAGAGCTCAATGAATTCAAGCGTGGTGCAGTCATAGGATGACACTTTTGTAATAAGTCAATGCATGAAATTTCAATAACTGCAGAGCTCCAAACTTCCTCTGGCATTAACCGCAGCACAAAAACTGTGCACTGGGAGCTTCATGGAATGGGCTTCCATGGCCGAGCAGCTGCATGTAAGCCTCACATCACCAAGTGCAATGCCAAGCGTCAGATGGACTGGTGTAAAGCACACTGTCACTGGACTCTGGAGCAGTGGAAACGTGTTCTGTAGAGCGAAGTATCACGCTTCTCTGTCTGCCAGTATGGTGGACAAGTCCAGGTTTGGTGGATGCCAGGAGAATGTTACCTGTCTGACTGTATTGTGCCAACTGTAAACTTTGGTGGGGTAGGGATAATGGTATGGGGTTGTTTTTCAGGAGCTGGGCTAGGCCCCTTAGTTCTAGTGAAGGGAACCCTTAATGCTTCAGCAAACCAAGACAGTCAGTCCCTAGAGCAAATGTGGTTAGGGGCCTGGCTCAAGGACCTAACACCACTTTGCTAACCACGTGATATGAACCATCAACCTTCTGATCAGAGACACAGAGCCCTAACTGACGCCACCCAGGACAATTTTGGAATACGTAATCACGTTTAGGGGAAACCTCACCATCGTCAAACTGCAGTTTCTTTGGGATTTAATATTGCTATTGGTAATGCAGGTCTTCTAAGGACCTTGAAATCTGTGGTTCAACTATACAAATTCTTAGCTGTAGCCAGATTAAAATCATAAAGTACAGCACACACAGAGCCTCTGCTAGTTACCTCTTACAGGGAGCGTGTAAAAAATGTCAGAGAAAGCACTGTAAAATCCAGTCCATGCTTCGCCTTTGAGCCACTTTCATGTGCTAAAAATCAGGAAAAACTGGTTGGAGTAACCAAGGAAACCAACTCAACTAGCTCACATGAATGGTGACACACACTTGCCTCACTCACTGACTCACCCACACCTGAAAGAAAGAAAGAGAGAGAGAGAGAGAGAGAGAAATAGCCAGAGAAAGAAAGAAAAATAATCAGTAGGATGAGTTGCTAAGTCCAGGTAATGTCTGCCTGATACCTGAAAAACCTGGAAAGTGCTTCAGTTATAGATGATGAAACTGGTGGTTTATTGGAGGCTCCACAATGAGATTATCTGTAGGAACAGCTGGGAATCACTGACACCTACCCTACCTATTGAAAAATCCTTTTGCACAATGACTGAGATCTTAGAAAAAAATGTTAGAACAGGAGTGGCCAATTTTATCCAGCTGTGCATGTGGGTTTTTGCTGCAACTTTCTAACTGATTACTAATTAGAGGGCTGATTGGCTGAGAAGTCGTCATACCTGGGTGTGAACAGCTGACCTAAAGGTTACACCAAAAACCTGCACACACACCGGCCCTTTGGGGATAAGATTGGCCACACTTGTGTTAGCGTAAACGTGGGATGTCAGTGCCCATCGCGTGAAGACACTATGACTCTACTTACCAGTGTAACTATCAGATATACCTGTGAGGCACCATGACTCCGCTTATCAGTGTAACTGTAAGATGTAACTCAGGCACAATGACTCCGCTTATCAGTGTAACGGTAAGATGTAACTCAGGCAAAATGACTCCGCTTATCAGTGTAACTAAGATGTAACTCAGGCACAATGACTCTGCTTATCAGTGTAACTGTAAGATGCAACTCAGGCACAATGACTCTGCTTATCAGTGTAACTGTAAGATGTAACTCAGGCACAATAACTCTGCTTATCAGTGTAACTGTAAGATGTAACTCAGGCACAATGACTCTGCTTATCAGTGTAACTGTAAGATGTAACTCAGGCACAATAACTCTGCTTATCAGTGTAACTGTAAGATGTAACTCAGGCACAATGACTCTGCTTATCAGTGTAACTGTAAGATGTAACTCAGGCACAATAACTCTGCTTATCAGTGTAACTGTAAGATGTAACTCAGGCACAATGACTCCGCTTACCAGTGTAACTGTAAGATGTAACTCAGGCACAATGACTCCGCTTACCAGTGTAACTGTAAGATGCAACTCAGGCACAATGACTCCGCTTACCAGTGTAACTGTAAGATGTAACTCAGGCACAATGACTCCGCTTATCAGTGTAACTGTAAGATGTAACTCAGGCACAATGACTCCGCTTACCAGTGTAACTGTAAGATGTAACTCAGGCACAATGACTCCGCTTACCAGTGTAACTGCTGGACGCCGCTGGACTTGTAGCATCTGGTGTGTTGCAGTTGTTACTGGGCTCTATTTGCACCACGTCCCCATCCCGGGGGCTTCCATCCCGGGGGCTTCCATCCCGGGGGCTTCCATCCCGGGGGCTTCCATCCCGGGGGCTTCCATCCCAGCCTAGTCCATTGGGTGACGCCTCAATGTCACCAACAGGCTCCGGCTCAGTTCTGTGGCCCACATCCAGCGATGATGCCCAGCTACACTTCGGAGACAGTTTACCGTGAGCTGGGCAGCTGTCTCCCACATCCTGCATTGCCGCCATCATGGACCCTAGCTCCTCCAGGTGCTCACTCTTGATGCCCACAGTGACCGACTGAATTGCCTCCATACTGCTGTGCTCGGCCGGTACAGCGTGATGCCCTCTGTCATGCCACAACCATTGCCGCCCTGCTGGACACAGAAAAAGTAATAAGTCTTAAATTCCTGCTGGCTGAACCCGGCAGTTATACTTCATAAACAGTTACGTCACATTTTGGTTTCATATAGATGTCAACCTCCTCCAAAATAATACATAATCTAATCAAGCACAAGAAGAAATTAAACACAAAATGACTAAAAACAAAAGCACACTGAATACAATAATGATGTTTTATTCATCCCAGTAAGAAAACTGGGTAGTGCAGGACCCAGTGGTGGCATCAGTCTGCCACCCAAGGGACGTGAACTGGCGATAATGGGCACACTGTCTTAGCCCTCCGAGACACACAGCCCAAAGCAGAGCTCCTGCCATTGGCGGGATTGCACACACATTAGTGAGACGTGCCAGCCCAAACCCTGTAATAAACACACCACTTTCTGACACTGCAAGGCCTGGGCACTTCACTGTTTCTGCAAACAAGAGTATTAACTACAGCACAACCTTGACAGTCATATGCTTGGGACAAAACTCCAAGAACAGGCACAGAAAGTCCCTCAAGTAACCCCCGGGATTCATAATGAGGTGCACCAATGATGGAGGGAGGTTTTAAATAGAAACAGTAGAAATTTTAGATTTTTAGTAAGTGGGATTGACCATCACTGATTACTCAACAGGAATCTATTAAACCATCAATAAGTTAAACCAAATGGTTCTAAATTAAATGAAAATAACTACATTTTTATTGGGCATTAAGTCTGTGCATTATGACAATATATATCGGATGACAAAATAAAAACGTCCATCATTTCATATTATGCTCTATCATTTATTTTGTGGCAATGCAGAATACACTGCATATGGTAACATTTCTTCATCATTTGCATGACAGTTTTGCAAGCACATGGGATGCGGTACGTTTTCACTGGACTTTATTATTTGTAACCCACAGAAAATCCACAAATATGTACCATGATCCACAAGAAAAAAAATCACAAACCATCACTATCCACAAATATGGATTTTTATCTGTGTTGTGTAAAATCATAGACAAAAATACAGAGTGATTTGCACATGTGAAAAAGGTTTTTCATATTCCTGGATCACTTCCCTTCTATTTGAGAATCACATTACATTTATGACCTCAATCCTTTTCATTTGTAGATTTTTGCCCAATTCCTACCTCAGCTGATCTTCAGAAAAAATCCAGAAATATGAGGTGCAACCGTGCACACCTGGTCAGTGATGTAAACCAGAAATGTAAAATGCACCTCAAATGACAGGCACAACGAGGGGGACACCTGACCCTTTTTTGCAAAACATTTTAATAACACCACCTGCTGGCCAGGTGCACAAAAAAAATTAAAATAAAGAACAATGTAGGTGCCCTAGTTACACTAACAACCTCATTAAAATTACATTAATTTGTTACTCTTTTGTGCAAACAAACATTAAATTGATAACACAGTTATATATTTGAAGCCAGTGGCTTGAAAAGGGGGCTTGGCAGGCCTGTACATTCTGCCGGCAGGTGGGGGGTGGGGTTCGCCCTCAGTAAATTTTCACAACGGAGATTGAGTCAACAATCTGGGGTGTAACCTGTTGTCGTTCACCTGCACAGCGGAATTCAAAAAGCTCAACTGAAAAGTGACAGGTAATTGTTTACTTACAGAGATCATGTAATGGATATTAAAACACACACACAAGCAACCCCATGTGAAGTGAATAAAAATAACTGTCTCGCAAAACCATGAATTTCAGGGTCTGCGATATATTAGATGGCCTGGGATATATTAGATGGTAAGCTAACACTCAGTATTCACAGTGTATGTGGTGAATGCAAAAGAAATGGCACAGTTAAAAACTTGAGTGACTTTAATATGGGCTAAAACATTATGGTCAGGTAACTGAGTCAGAGCATCTCTAAAGGACAAAGCTTGTGGGATGCTCATGGTCAGTCACAGCGAGTATTTACTGAGGGCGGTCCGAGGAGCGTAAAACCACCAACCGCCGACAGGGTATGGGGCGTAAAGGAATCCTCGATATGACATGTAAACAAAGGCTACCCCGTCTGGCACAAACCAACAGAAGGGATACCGTGGCACAAATGGCAGATAGTTTTGATTGTGCTTACGGGAGTAATGTGTCCTGAGACAGAGCATCAAGCACTGCCACATAGCCATCGACCTAAACTCCAATTCCAACACACTGAACACATGCTTGATGCACACATGACCATCCACAAGATGCAACAAAAAATAGAAATCATCTGACTCCGCAACCTTGTTCCACTGTGCAAAGGTTCAGTTCCCATGCTTGGGTACCCATTGTAGGAGCATTTGACAGTGCACAGGGATTAGCATGGGCACTCCGAATGATCTGCACCTACACAGCCCCAGATACATTATCACTTAATACACTGTACATTGTGACATATACAAAGTTATACTACTAAACATCTAGCCTGTAAGAGTCTTAAGTCTGCCATGAGAATACATGTCCATAATGCCCCCAAGCACAGAGAGGAATGCAACGAAGAACCCAAGGAACAAAGCTTGAAAATAGCACAGCTTATTGGAATCTTGGGGTTATCCAGTTTCAGAATCAGCTACTACATGCCACCGCCATACCAGCAAAGGGCTGCACAAAAGAAAACCTTACTCGGAAAAATCCACAAATTGCAGAACCTGAGCTTCCAAGAGTCAGTGAGACTGCAACTATAATTGTGTTGTCAGATGAGAGCAAAATTGAACTTTTTGGCGATGCACATCACTGGCATGTCCGGCACGAAAGCCTCACAGTAAAACAGGGTGGTGGATTATTGATGCTTTAGGGCTCTTGTTAAAATTAAAAGTATAACAAATTCCACTAAGTACCAGAATATTTTAGGCCAAACCCAGGTTGTTTCTGACCAAAGGGTAAACCTTAGCTACAGACTGACCGTTCAATAAGAATGAAACAAATCATATATCAATATAACACAGAAATGGTTGCAGGAACATAAAATGCAAGTGTGCAGTCCGAAGTTCGGGAGCCGGTGAATTTCACGATCTAACGGAAAACCTGTCTGAGAGAGACTGGAATCCATCCTCACTATCGGCACCAGTTCATACCTAGTTTGTAAAAAGATGCCTCCTATTTCTTGTTAAACTGACGTCTAAGGGTGGGTGATATGATCATCATCATCACGGTATTTGTCACTTTTTGGACGGTGACAGTGTTATGTCGCGGTTACTTTTTTGCACATTTTGGGAAGAGTAGCATATCCCTTTATGCAAATTAAAAAAAATGTATAATATATTAAGTACACTTTAAGATGGGTTTTATTTCAAAAAGGCATAACATATGTTATAGGCAATGTTTTCTCATATTTGTTTTAAAATGGCAACAAGCTGCTTCAGCCAAAAATAGTGCAACTTCGGTCAGCTGGCAGGAATGAGATTTTCAATTCAAGACAAATCTGCACACACATGCAAAAGCATTTATATGCATGTAACCATTTTATTACCTTCTAAATAGTCTGTAGGGTTTGCAAACCACCCCAAGGCTTTTGATGTCGCCAATTTTAGGTTTGTAATGGAATAATATATATTTGCAGTAAGATTTCTAACATGAGCGTGAGTTTTAAGGAATGAGTATCGCGCCAGACGCCTGAGAATTGGCAACAAAGAAAATGTACATTTTTTGTTTCACATAAGTTGATTTGTATACAAATAACATTACTTTATACAGTTGTTAAAAAAGGTGATCTTTAAGAAACACGAATTCACCAATTATCTGCGTCCATTTATCCAGCATTTTATAAAACACTGCGTTTGTCCTGAAATGCTACAGCTGAAAAGTTTTCAGAGCAGCCGCTCTGTTAGGAACATTACAGATTTTTGCTATATTCGCTGCTGTTATTAATGCTAATAACACATCAGCACAAATATAGGGCTGCACAGGCTGACTTACGTCTTACATGGAGTTAAGAGTTTGACGTTCATTGATTTGGGAAACGGGATGTGGTTGTGTCATGTATGAAGCCAGTGGCGCACATAACAGATGTGTTTTTGTGGCGCTAACGTTGCCAATCAGTGGGTGTGAGGCCGTGATCCCCACCTGTGATGTCATGTGCATACCCTTTGGAGTAGGAGGAGCATAAGAACATCAGATAAGAGGGTGACGATCTGGAAGTATTTTACGCTTGAAACAACTATTAGCACAGCAATTTACAATCTTTGTAAAAGCAAAGTTTTGAGAGGTGGAAGTAACATTTAGTGGATAATCCCAGTAAATAAGGTAGCTTGCACACTCGCTACAGCTTGTGATATGAAGGGCTGCTTTCGCAACAAAGTGTAAATGACGCTTTTGCCAGTGGGAGAAAAATTGTGGAGCAATTTAAGCATTTGCCACTTGCATATACCTGCTTGGAAGATATTCATATTGAACTGCAAATGTTTCAAAAATGCTTAAAAAAAGATGTACAAATGAGGTGGAACTGAACATTGTGTATTTTTCTAGTGGCCTAATTAATTTCTTTTCATACTTTTTTTGTATTTACTGGTTTAAAAAGATGTATCGGATCGGTATTCATAACGGTTGATACAATCCCAATACCTGAACAGAGGGTATTACCACTTAAAGAGAAATGAAATCAATAATTCCTGAGCCAATTGTTCAGTCGACTTTCATCCTGTTCCAGTACACAGTCAAAAAGCTCAGTAATAATACAGCAGAAACCAGGACAGACTTTTGTTGTTCCTCTCCTCTGTCTTCTGGAATTCTTTCCCTCTTCCCCCATTCCCTGCATCATGAACCATTTAGCATACATGAACTAATGGATTGCCACACAATATTGTCAAGTGCCAAGCGGATTGTGAAAGACGCAGCTAAAAAAAAACTCACCGCCCAGTTTTTTCTTAGATTAATTCATTCACTATTAACCACAAATACATGACATGTAAACATACCACTGCTGCCTTAAGAAATTAAGAATCCAACACACACCTGTACATGCGCATGAACATCTTTCAACACTTATTTCAACAATAAATTAGGAATCAAAGGAATGATTCAATTTGATTTTGCTTTCATCATAGGAGACATGGGCTATAACTGCTTATCAGGAAGACATTCATTGAGCCGTTAAAAGTGTTAGTATGAAACAAGTACATTTCCTTCCAGGACATTATTTTCCCCCTAGGCAGAAACATTTTAACTCCCCAACACAACACTGCCATCACCTGCTTCTTCTAGTGGTGGGTATAAAGGGAACTGAAAACATTTTTCTTTTTTTATGCTTTACAAAAACAGAACTCTAGCTGTCTGACAACTAGGGCTGCTCATAATTCACTGTTCAACCAATAAGGAGAATTTGAACGGGCTAAAGAATGGCAGAAGTTTGCAGTGCGCTAAATGCATAAAACGTAGAGAGTAAAGAAAATGTGCGTTTGGATACATAACCTGTCAACACAAGCAAATAACTACAGGAGCCCACAGGCTACAGCCATATTTGCAGTTTGAGAAAGGAAAATGCAACGAGCCAAAAGAAGTAGCGTTTGGGATCATTTCAACCAAAAGGACGACAAGGTTAAACGAAAGCTATGCTGTGCAGAGCTGAGCTATAGGAGTAGCACAACAGCAAAGCAATACCACTTGCAAAGTAAGCATCCGCATGCATTGCGACAAACATTGCCCTCGATGTTAGCTGTGAGAAGATGCCTGTCCCTGGCGGGTCTGAGCAGATAATGCAGAGGGTTTTATTTAGTGCTGTCTGAGCAGGTATTCTCCACCACTGGTCTCTTAATGCAAAATAATTGTCAATTAGATAATATTATAACTGACAAAATGCATTCCCACAAAATGCAAAGATAAACCCAGGTGTGAGGACTCTTCAGCCAATCAATCCTCTAATTACTGCACTAATTAGGGAGCTGCAGCGATAACGCACATACACAGTGGCCCTATTGCGGATAAGTTTACCGACCCGTGGGTTTGGCTCAGGCTCAGCCATAGGAGGAGGAGGGTGAAGACGTGTTAGACGGAATAAATCACTGCACAAGAAGGCTCAGGATAAGTAGATAGAAGATGAATTAACAGGTAGAACAAAACCAGCGGCTGGGAACACAAAGGACAGAAAGAAAAAAATCAAGCTCAAGGGATTTGAGATGCTTTATCAATGACTAGGCCATGTACCATTAACCGAACCAAGAACTTATTTTACTAATGCCGTTTTTATTCAATACATTTTACCTAGAACTGAACAATTTGGGGAAAATATTGATTTTTCTGACTGATACTGCGATTGCAATTTGATTTGCACTATAATTTTTCAAAAGTCAAGCTTCAGTTCAATATTCAACAGATTTATTATTTTTTTAATCTGTTAAGAACCTTGGTAATCTTAGCTAAGAACAAACATAAAATACTATTATTACTTTATTAAATAATAAACTGGCACACGAGGAGCACAGCATGTCTGATTGGTGAGCATGACTGGCACACGAGGAGCACAGCATGTCTGATTGGTGAGCATGACTGGCACACGAGGAGCACAGCACATCTGATTGGTGAGCATGACTGGCACACGAGGAGCACAGCACGTCTGATTGGTGAGCATGACTGGCACACGAGGAGCACAGCACGTCTGATTGGTGAGCATGACTGGCACACGAGGAGCACAGCACGTCTGATTGGTGAGCATGACTGGCACACAAGGAGCACAGCATGTCTGATTGGTAAGCATGACTGGCACACGAGGAGCACGGCACGTCTGATTGGTGAGCATGACTGGCACAAGAGGAGCACAGCACGTCTGATTGGTGAGCATGCCTGGCACACGAGGAGCACAGCACGTCTGATTGGTGAGCATGACTGGCACACGAAGAGCACAGCACGTCTGATTGGTGAGCATGACGGACACGAGGAGCACAGCACGTCTGATAGGTGAGCATGACTGGCACACGAGGAGCACAGCACGTCTGATTGGTGAGCATGACTAGCACACGAGGAGCACAGCACGTCTGATTGGTGAGCATGACTGGCACACGAGGAGCACAGCACGTCTGATTGGTGAGCATGACTGGCACACAGAGCACAGCATGTCTGATTGGTGAGAATGACTGGCACACGAGGAGCACAGCACGTCTGATTGGTGAGCATGACTGGCACACGAGGAGCACAGCACGTCTGATTGGTGAGCATGACTGGCACACGAGGAGCACAGCACGTCTGATTGGTGAGCATGACTGGCACACAAAGAGCACAGCATGTCTGATTGGTGAGCATGACTGGCACACGAAGAGCACAGCATGTCTGATTGGTGAGAATGACTATCACACAAGGAGGACGGCAAGAATCTGTAAAACTATTCACACAACAGTTTTAAACTGTGGGTCGGATGTGCTGCATAATGCGTATCCTAAATCGCAACCTTTGTGATTTGCTAATTTGAAATCGATAAATCATTCAGTCCTAATTTTACTCCCATACGGATGGGACTGCAGGTGCCCGCATGTATGCAGGGGACCTGCCCAGGAAAGACACAGGAACTAGCAGGACAAGTTATGACAGTCGGCTGGTGTCTGAGGGGAGGCTGTCACAGTGCAGCACTTCCTAGGGACTGAGTTATTAGCATTGCTGACCAAAGCTTCTTTCCTACTTTTATAAGGTTACCGTGCCAGAGGGGGGTGGGATCACATTTTCTTCCATGTCCCGACCCATTTATTTCTTTTCTGCAGTTTTATACCTCTTTCCGTACTGTGTGCATGACAAGATGCTGTTACTAATTTTAATTGTTTTAACATGTAATACTGCCACAAGATCATATGTACTGTGGGGCACCCCTATGGGGAAAGCACTATATAAAAATAAACGGAGCTAAACTGAGATAGGATGACTGCCTCAAGAGGCAAGAGGTAGAGTAATGCGTGCCAGTGCACTGAAGTCTTGCTTAATAAAAGAAAACCAAACATACACACAGTTTTCCCACACTTTTTAAAATGGTTTATTATAAAGAACAGGAATTCGTAAGTTATATCCACCAATACATTAGAAGATATTGTACCTGGAACCAGAAAAGGGACAAAAGGTCCCCAGGTCACTGATACATTTTACTGGCCCACAGAAGGGGCAGAAACAGAAAGCACACCCAAACAAGTGAGTAACAACACTGATAAATGGGAGGGATACTAATCATATAACAGGTGTACCAACTGATGTATGCACTTGTGGCTGCTACCCTCTTCTGCAAACAAATCACACTCTCATGGAACTACAAGGGCTGCATGCACTGGACTTGAACAGGCTGTTGATAGAAAGAGCACACCTTCACATGACCTGGCCTTTACTCATCAATTCCCAGGCAGAAAAGACTGAACCTGAATCACCTTAACTTAGCCATCAAACCAGCAATGAACTTTTACCCATGCTTCCTACACACACTTGAGGTGGAAGGTTCTTGGGGTTTCAAAACTTTAATTCATGACGTTCAGTACACAGAGGCTGTGAAAAATCACCCTGAGAATGTGCAACTTTTTGTTTTTATTTGTTTCCACCCAAGTCTATACGGGACTTGAGTTAATTATGGTAACAGGATGAGTGATTCTGTCCTGATGCAGTGGCCAGCCGACAGACTGAGACCAATAAGCTGCCAGAGCAATGGCAGTGCGCCCAGCAGGCTTTCCAGGAAAAGAAGGTACCCCCTGGGATCTAAGAGGCTAGCCCCATGCGTGAGCAGTGGACAATGCAAAATCAGCAGCATTTTAAAACCCCCCGCTAACAGGTACCATGGCGATATAGGGTGAGATACTATTTACAAATGGCAGGAGGGGGCGACGGCTGTTAGGGGGCACACACATCACACAGAATGCATTCCAGCTCACTGCAAAGCAAACAAATCCCCCAAATGTCCTCAAGCTAAACAGTTAGTCACCTCTCAAATATTTGACTTAAATGATTATTTAAAAATTAAGTGACTGCATTAGACATAAATCAGTGGCTGGTTGAAAGAAACTGTATGCCAGGACCATAGCAGCTGTACTAAAGTGATTCAGAGTAATTTTAAATGTGCACTTCACATCACAAACGTTCACCTAATAGGACAGCAAGCACTGAAGTCTATAATCGCATGGAAGTACACATGCACAGACTTGTTTTTAGAACTCCTTGTTTACCTTACATTTATAATCGTTGTGGTTCTCTGATATTAGTAAGCACCCTAAACGCACGCTCCACTACTACAAACAAAGTATTTATAATATTCTACAACCAATATCAACAAAAGACCAGGAGTAACAAAAAGATGTTACAGCTACACTACAGACAGAGTACCAGTTTCTGTTGCCAGGGATGCATCTTCTTAAACGCTTCCTGTTTCCCGCTCCTGTTTTTCTCTACAACTCCAGCCCAATTTTATGATTTATTGACCTCATTAATTGGTGATTTCCCAAAATCTATGGTTTTCCCACACCACCAGGATTTTCCCCTTTTGGTGGTTAGAGTCCTATATTTTAATGTATCACATTAAATAAACAAAACCTGGCAAAAAATAAAAATAGGATAACGTCAATAAACCTTTCACTACTGAAAAGTACTCAAAGCAGCTGCCACTGTCTACTGGCGTCCTCATTGTCTTAAACTTCCGATTTTTTTTTTTGTCATTGACCGGCTCTAAATTAATAACACGAGTATTCCAGAAAGTCTGATAAAGCCTGTTTTACAGAAATGGGTGTAACTCCAACATTATTTACCCAATTCCCCCAATTCACATGTGGGCACTTGTTGGATCCTGCAAAGCCCATGCTAAACAACTATAATCTATCTAATTAGGGAGGGAGAATTACATAACTAAAAAGTTGTCTTGCATTCAAGGTTTGGAATGGAAGAAACATGTAAGCATATAGCCTTTTCCCCACAAATTAGACAAGACACAGTTACACTAATAAATAAAGAAAAAATAATTACACTCACCCCAAAATTTTCACAGAAAACATGTGCTCAGAATTTAGGGAGGCTTCCTGCACTGCTCTGCTTAAATACAGCTTGTGCGTGTCAGAGTTGAGAGACCTGCCAAACATCTCTAAAAAGGGCAGATGCGTGAGAATGATCTGCCTTAGCATGCATAGTGACCTGAAGAAATCTGGAGCGAAACCCACCTGTTCAAGACAGAAACCAAAGCAAGACAAACTACAGGTCATCAGCAAACCTCTCCAAGTCACTGTGACCATTGTATGAATGTGCAACTAACACGGACCTAATTCAAGCTGCCTTCATTAAGCCCACACAGCCAGCCCTGGTCATTATCCAAAAGCTCTTACTTGGTTTTTTTTTCAATGCATTTTCTCAAGATCTGTTTTTCACGTGGATGAGAAAATGAGTTTTTCCTTATTCAAGTTAACTAAACCCACACCAAAATATATTTCAGTTCTTCCTTTTTTATTGTATTCATTTTAATTTCATTTTTAACACATTTTTTCCCACCCATTAACACCAATAAGGGAAATCACATTTATCTCAACCTTGTATGTAACAATTAAGATTTAGCTGAAAAAAATCGTGCTACATGGGAGGGTGAATTACATATATATTATTTTGAAATAAACTGGCAACACACGGTACATGCACGGGTATTTCTTTAAAAGTATCAGATGTGGGAGGACCTAACTTTCAAGGAATATTTATATATTTATAAAATGTTATATTCGATAAAATCGATATCGTACAACTCATCAAGCAACAATCACTTAAGTAAAAAAAAAAAAGAAAATAACCAAAAGATCGAGAGGAGAGGTACAGCTACAACTTTCGCCCGCACCTTGGAGTGAGAAATGAGACGGTATGTAAAGTGAAAATGCCTTCTGCGCCAAAAAGTCTTGCAGCTAAACCAATTGAGAAACACACACACAAACACACGCGTCTCATCAACGAGAGAGAAATCACGACAAAAGTTCGAAACTTCAACACTCCACTCAAGGTCAACCGTACACGCCATTATCAGGCGTGTTTGTCTAGTTTCTGAGCACTGGATCGCTCACACCTTCCTTTTCACCATTTTGCTTCCACAGTATTTTATATTTGGACAGCCGGTTACCGTTATCGTAAAGTAACCTGGCGCTTTCAAAGCATGCCTCCCAGCTCTTCTGTGGAAACTCAGAACCAGCCTATTAATCCCTAGGTGCCAAAATAAACGCACAACCGGAGGCAGATACCGGCCACAAGTGAAGTCTGTTAGGTTTTCTACGACTTTTATTTCAATGTTCACGAAAAACTCTTGTCAAAGCTAAAGGATAAATGTTCTCTTGATCGGACACTTCCAACCATTCATCTCTGAGTCATACCTTTGACAGTGACTACAGGACGACTTAGAGTATTTCACTCACACACACGAACACACACACGATCCGAGCTACACAGATCCCATACTCAGCAGGACGGGTTTGCAAATTACTCGAAAATATTAACTCGACTGTAAATCACAGGCTAAACAATAACTTTAACAAAACAACAGATGTGGCATGACGGAAACGGAGCGCAGCGCTCGTTATTCCGCCAGGTAGCTCCACATGCCAATTAACACCCCACACATAAAACTTCGCAGAAACACCGCGTCTTCGACCGCGATCATGCCCAATTCATAAAATCGTGTTTCAATTTTAAAAGGAACGAGAAAGGGTCAACACTTTCTTCGACATAGTACCGAAAACTGGACTACCCCAATCCCACACATGTAGTCTTCCCCCGAGCACCGTCACTCCCAGCCCCCCCATGGAATAATAACATTTCCTAGCAAACATACAAAGAGACCTTATGTAAGACTGTGCTGGTTACAATGGCAGCATTTAGGTGAACAGCTTGTCCAGGACGTGGGGAGTAGTCGCTAGCTAACTGGTATTAGTAGCGCGACGGACTTTTCTTTCTCCCCCCTCGGAGACAGGCTAGCTAACGACCGCTAGCGACGGCGTTCGGGGGTTACCTTCTCTCTCTCGTTCCGAAAAGTTTCCCTTTCCCCCCCGAGGACAGGTCCTTTCCCGTGGTTTACTCTGAAGAGTCGACTCGCCGCGTCGATGATAGCCGCATAATTTAATTCATGGCGACTTTCGCCCCTAATCCTCGCTCCCCAGAACTCGCTATCTTCTCCGCGCAGCAGTGTTGTCCGTCCGTTCAGATTTCCCCCCGTCACTCCTGCAGTGATCCTAGTCAGTCCCCGCGACGCTGATGTTTACATAAAGTTACTGTACAGAGAAAATTACTTTTGAAAAAAGCTCTGATAACGATATTGCAAGTTGTATTTTTGCGGTCGGCCTCTCGCCCCCGTGCCTATTGGGAGCCCCGGCGCTGTTTGTCACTGGAGCTCGCTCGCTCGCCCTCGCTCGATCACGCACAGCGTGCCGCGCCATGGCGTGACAGCCGTACGTAGCTGTTGTTGCATGTCGTCACAGGGCGTGCATTCTTTCTTTTTAATTATTAATTAGGCAGCTTTCAATTTCGGACCTAGGGCAGACGTACCGTACGTACCTGCCTCGGGGACTCTGTAGTTTGTGTCCCATAATCTTCGAGTCGAGTGACACTTTTGTTTCGAATTTGTGCACGTGGCATTTTTATCATTTTCATATTTTATGCTATGATATAACACGTAATATTGAAGAAAAATGTCCCTACGGTAAGTGATTTACATTTTCCCACGTTAAATAAACGCAGAATACTACTTACAGCTTCGAATTCTTTGTACATATATTATTATCTAAAGTAGCAAAATTCAGGCGTTTTCATTTTTTCATTCATTCTTTTCTTTATATAAAAATAGATCATAAATGAATTTCTAAACAGCAGCTTTATTCTTGATTAATTTTAAGTTGATTGATTTTATGTGAATTTTCTTGTCAATAAATTTGTCGAAAAGGTGAAAGCGCCGCTACGTGCATCAGTTATTAAATCCACAGAAGGGTATCAGACATATTTCTTTTGACAGATTAAACTTGATTTAACAGGCAACCATTTTATCTGTAGCTTTTTTTCAATTTATATATACAAGCTTTAGTAATTTACACGCGTGTGTATATTAGTAATTAATTTGTGTTGCTTGTGCGACGTGATTTGATACTGACAGGATAAATGCTTGTACCGCTAGCTGTGGTTTAGGAAGAGCTACTTTACTCGCCGAAGTGGCTTCTAGGCTGGGTATTTAAGACTAATTACCAGGCAATCAGGGAAAGTGAGACTTAAAATGGATTAACTATGAGATCAAGCATTTACAAATCTTTTTGTTGAAACTGAAACACAACACCTTCCTTTGTTGTGTTTGATGCGAGTAATAAACCTGGTTTATTTCATTATGAGCATTAATATGTGCAAAAGAAAAAGTGTAAAACTATAAGACATGTAAGCAAAAAACTGTGAAACATCCACAATTTCAAGGATGGTACTATGACCCTAATCTGGGGGGGCGGGGGAACCTGGAGCCTATCCAAGGCAGCACAGGCTGGGGTAACCCCTGGATGGGATGCCAGTCAGTACCAATCCACATCATATTCACATAATCATACCATCTTTGTACTGTAGGAAGAGTCCATGGACCATGAGGGCAAGACGCAGAAAGCGAAGGTAGGATTCAAACATCCAGAGTGTGTGAGGCAACAGTGCTACCCAGGTCACACATATGCCAACAGTGCTACCCAGGTCACACATATGCCAACAGTGCTACCCAGGTCACACATACGCCAACAGTGCTACCCAGGTCACACATACGCCAACAGTGCTACCCAGGTCACACATACGCCAACAGTGCTATCCAGGTCACACATACGCTAACAGTGTCTCAGCTTAATCCAATAAGAAACCTTTTCCTCTTTTTTAGACAACACTCTTACAGTATCTACGTTTATTAAAAACACAACTGATATCACCCAGAAGACAAGTGTTCCAAGACTGGGGTGAACTTTTTAAGCTGCAAGCTTGAAAACAAGGCGAAGATGTTTATTGCTGAGTTCAGCCACCTCATGGGGAGCTGGATGAAAATGATTGTAAATCATCAAATAATGGAATGCTGTGTGCTTTATGTCACGGGAGATCGCGGGCAGAGCGGCGATCGTGCAGAAGGAGCAGGCAAGCAAGCGGGATACGGGAAAACGGGGGTTTATTTGAGGCAATCCGGGGCAGGGAATACAGGACGGCAACAGACATCAATGACGGACAAAGGACTCGGGTAAGACACGGACTGAAATACACAGGACTGATTGAAAATAAGCAGACACAGCTGGGTACAATCCGGGAAACACACGTGGGTAAGCAGGGGGCGTGGCACACAGGAGGAGCCGACGAGCAGGGCATGACACTTTATCTATACTCTGAATGTAAAAAAGTGCTTTAAATCCATTGTGAAAGGTTCCCACAGGCAGCATCAGCTGCAGTGCTGGGGGATGAAGGGATATGTAGGGTGAAGGGATGTTTAGGATGTGTAGGATGAAGGGATGTGTAGAATGTGTGGGATGAAGGGATGTGTAGGAGGGCTGTAAACTCGTGTGATTGTAAGAATGGATAAAAATTCTCATTTGCTTTCTTTGAAATATTGGGTAACTAAGCAAATACAACAGGCATTAATGAGTTCTTTCTTAATGCTCCAGTACAAAAACCCACAGATTACCCTTCCTTATATGTTTTGATGCTTTGAGAGATCTATATAAATGATCTGTCAGCTTAATGTTTTAAGTTAATCTTCATATTCACATAACATTGCGTGAAATCATAGCTTGAGAATTCAGCTTCTTATTCTGTTCCAATACACCGTCAATTTTAAACATCCCTCTTGTGGCAGGGGGCCTGGAGCTCGGCCCAAGCGGCATAAGGCACATGGCTGGGGTCCGTCCTGAACAGGACACCAGTCCATCGCAGGGCACACACGCACACAATACAGGCAAAGGCTTCGTTGGATGCAGAAATATTAAGGGGAATGTATAAATCAACTCTGATGCAAAAATAAAGAAGCAGGTTCATTTTAAAAAAAATATCCAAGTTCTATCCAGTAATATCATATTGAAACATAACTGCCAGTAGGTGTCTCTGTTTGTCTAGATTTGTAAGACGAGCAGGTCACTAACCAGGGGGGCCGTACAGCACCAGACAGCTTTTTATTGGTATTAGTGAAGCATGTCTTTCTTGAGGCTGTCCGTCCCCTTTTCATTTAAGTTGCCTTAACTTTATTAAATATCCAGTTTTGATCTCCTTGCAGATATGAAGATCATTGATAGAGCAGGAACCTCGTGCCCAGGAAGTAAAGTAAAAAGTTTAATTATTGAAATGATGTCACTTAAAAAAACCAAGCAGACTCTTTGGACACAGCATAGAAACTCCTGTAAAATTAGTAGAAAATCTCTTATATTTTTCTTTTCTTGAGCACGTTGTTCGTCATGATAAAACTCTTACACATGGAGAACTGTGTTAACTGACAGAGGAAACAGGAAGTGAAGCGAACAACCACAAAGCCTCTGATGTCTGAAGAAACTCCAGAAATCTCTAGTCTCTCTCTCACAACACGCTTGCATGCCTGCAGCGTGTTTCCACTCTCTGGCAAATGGGTCCCATTTTGAAGGTCAAACCTAAAGCATTTTGAGTTTTGATAAGATAAAAGATTTCCTTTAAGACAGTGCAGTGACAAAAGCCACACTGTACCCTCTGGAATACAGTGTCTGAGTTCCAAACCAGTCAGCCAGGGGTCGGTAAAAATGCTCAGGGGTCCAAATGCTTTTGTCTTTGCATTCTTCTCCTGTAACCTAAATATACCAAAGTGGATTTGTGCCCCTGAATTGCCTTTAGTGTCTGTGATGTGAAGGTCTGGCATCTGTCCAACGTAAACTTGGCTGACCGCCAGCTCCATTTGACCTTGGCCGGAGTGCTGAAGACACCTGATGCAGATTTTTAACATGATGTCAGAAGGTTTAAATAAGGGAATGTATGGATTAGCATTAATTCCATACAAAAAAACCCGCAGACACAAATGTTGCAATTTTTTGTAGCCCTCGTATCTTTTTAGAACATTTAATACCTTAATTGAGAAATTATATTTAACATACATGTTGAAAGATACAATTTATATAGCGATTTGTTTTATGATTGACTTTCAGTTTTACATGGACTGATTCAAGGTACAATGATCCAGCTACATCATTTTCTACAAAAAAAACTCTGGTTTGCGGAATTAAAATTTAAACCATAATAATAACAATACAAACAATGTATCCTGATTCACATATTTCTTTCTAATCAACACAGAGCAAACACCCGTTTTTCATCAGCAACAATGTGTTATGAATGCATTCCAGTAAAGGATAGAGCTTTTTCATAATTCACAGAGCCAGATAAATACAAAGAGGAGAAGCCGAAGACACTGCCAAAGCGAACAGGTAACAATAACAGCATTAGGAGCCAGTAATCCAGTCACTGCACTACAGTGGAAGCTACAAAGAAACTAACACTAACTTCTTGTTAGAAAATTTTTCCTTTTTTTGGTGGGGGGAGTTTTGCTGCAATATCAGGGCTGTACAGAAATAAGAACATTACACTTTGCCAGAGAGCAACCAATAAGGAACAGCAGGAATATTACTGATCCTCCCTCTTGAAAACTCATCCAGTTCTTTCAGTTTTTTGCACAATATTTCCTACATTAGAAAATCAGCATAACTGAATGAATGCTGCTGTACCTTGTATCATCACTGCAGTGTTATAGTGATAAAAAGTAAGTTGGAGATAAATTTTATGATAGATTCTGTTTGACTTCAGAGATTCCTGATGAGCTCAATGGCTTCTTTCCAAAACATAATGCAGCTTTTTAGTAGGTTCTACCCAAAGCAACTTATTTTATTCTCGTTTTGCATGCTTGACAGTTCATAGAACTGTGTGAAATGAAACAGGTCTCAAGTAAAATATCTGAGCTTCTACCGGAACTCGAACCTGCATGTTCTAACCATCACAACCCTACCCCACTCTCTTCCTCATTGGTTGCTCACGTTATCCGTCTCCTGTATGAACCCATATGGTGGTGATAATTCCTTACACAGCTCCAAGGAGCAGCACGTGCAGGAAGCCTCTTGTGCTCTGCAGACTGGCCCGGCCCATTCAGGGCATGTCCATGTCTCCGTTAGAGGTCTGTGAGAGGCGCTTCTCAGATCCCGCTCTCACAGCATCCTGCTCCGTATTCTGGTTTGTCCCGTCGTGTTGTTCCCCGTCCATCTCGGACTTCATTCGCAGGCGCAGCCCGGGGTCCCGCTGGCTGGGGATGCGGAAGCTGGAGGTGAAACTGCCACCGGACGGCCTCTTTTCTGCAATCGGGCGAGTAATGGTGAGTGAAGATGGAGAGGAAGAGTGGAAGATGGAGAGAAAGGGATAGAGAGAGAGAGAGAGAGAGAGAGAGAGAGAGACACACACACAGAGACAAACAGAGATGGAAAGACAGTGAGAGAGACAGAGACAGACAGAGAGAGAGAGAGACAAACAGAGAGATAGATAGATAAAGAGAGAGAGAGAGCTCTATGCAAAATGTGAATAACCAGGTCTGATGGGGTAGCAAAATTAGTGGCAAAATGAACTCCATCTAAAATAGCAAAACTACTCTTAAAGGTCATCCAAAGGCATGCTTCATGTCATATGAGGAATATTCAAGCCTGCTGCTGGATAGAGACCTTGGGGATCCACTGTTGCAACCTGGGGGAACTTAATAAATTCTCTTTCACCAGCGGCTTTTCTCACCATGGAGAAAGCTGGGAGCACACATGCAGCAGTGTGTGTCAGTACAGGACACTGGCCATATGCAGCATAGGACACTGGCTGCATACAGCAGGGTGTGTCAGCACAGGACACTGGCTGCATACAGCAGTGTGTGTCAGCACAGGACACTGGCCGCATACAGCAGGGTGTGTCAACACAGGACACTGGCCGCATACAGCAGGGTGTGTCAGCACAGGACACTGGCCACATGCAGCAGTGTGTGTCAGCACAGGACATTGGCTGCATACAGCAGGGTGTGTCAGCACAGGACACTGGGTGCATACAGCAGGGTGTGTCAGCACAGGACACTGGCCGCATACAGCAGGGTGTGTCAGCACAGGACACTGGCTGCATGCAGCAGTGTGTGTCAGCACAGGACACTGGCCGCATACAGTAGGATGTGTCAGCACAGGACACTGGCTGCATACAGCAGTGTGTGTCAGCATAGGACACTGGCTGCATACAGCAGGGTGTGTCAGCACAGGACACTGGCTGCATGCAGCAGACCGTGTCAGTACAGGACACTGGCCGCATACAGCAGGGTGTGTCAGCACAGGACACTGGCTGCATGCAGCAGACCGTGTCAGCACAGGACACTGGCTGCATCCAGCAGGGTGTGTCAGCACAGGACACTGGCTGCATACAGCAGGGTGTGTCAGCACAGGACACTGGCTGCATACAGCAGTGTGTGTCAGCACAGGACACTAGCCGTATGCAGCAGTGTGTGTCAGCACAGGACACTGGCCGCATACAGCAGGGTGTGTCAGCACAGGACACTGGCCGCATTCAGCAGGGTGTGTCAGCACAGGACACTGGCTGCATACAGCAAGGTGTGTCAGCACAGGACACTGGCTGCATACAGCAGGGTGTGTCAGCACAGGACACTGGCTGCATGCAACTGTGTGTGTCAGCACAGGACACTGGCTGCATACAGTAGGATGTGTCAGCATAGGACACTGGCTGCATACAGCAGTGTGTGTCAGCACAGGACAATGGCTGCATACAGCAGGGTGTGTCAGCACAGGACACTGGCCGCATGCAGCAGGGTGTGTCAGCACAGGACACTGGCTGCATACAGCAGTGTGTGTCAGCACAGGACACTGGCTGCATGCAGCAGTGTGTGTCAGCACAGGACACTGGCCGCATACAGCAGGGTGTGTCAGCACAGGACACTGGCTGCATGCAGCAGTGTGTGTCAGCACAGGACACTGGCTGTATGCAGCAGGATGTGTCAGCACAGGACACTGGCTGCATGCAGCAGGGTGTGTCAGCACAGGACACTGGGTGCATACAGCAGGGTGTGTCAGCACAGGACACTGGCCGCATACAGCAGGGTGTGTCAGCACAGGACACTGGCTGCATGCAGCAGTGTGTGTCAGCACAGGACACTGGCCGCATACAGTAGGATGTGTCAGCACAGGACACTGGCTGCATACAGCAGTGTGTGTCAGCATAGGACACTGGCTGCATACAGCAGGGTGTGTCAGCACAGGACACTGGCTGCATGCAGCAGACCGTGTCAGTACAGGACACTGGCCGCATACAGCAGGGTGTGTCAGCACAGGACACTGGCTGCATGCAGCAGACCGTGTCAGCACAGGACACTGGCTGCATCCAGCAGGGTGTGTCAGCACAGGACACTGGCTGCATACAGCAGGGTGTGTCAGCACAGGACACTGGCTGCATACAGCAGTGTGTGTCAGCACAGGACACTAGCCGTATGCAGCAGTGTGTGTCAGCACAGGACACTGGCCGCATACAGCAGGGTGTGTCAGCACAGGACACTGGCCGCATTCAGCAGGGTGTGTCAGCACAGGACACTGGCTGCATACAGCAAGGTGTGTCAGCACAGGACACTGGCTGCATACAGCAGGGTGTGTCAGCACAGGACACTGGCTGCATGCAACTGTGTGTGTCAGCACAGGACACTGGCTGCATACAGTAGGATGTGTCAGCATAGGACACTGGCTGCATACAGCAGTGTGTGTCAGCACAGGACAATGGCTGCATACAGCAGGGTGTGTCAGCACAGGACACTGGCCGCATGCAGCAGGGTGTGTCAGCACAGGACACTGGCTGCATACAGCAGTGTGTGTCAGCACAGGACACTGGCTGCATGCAGCAGTGTGTGTCAGCACAGGACACTGGCCGCATACAGCAGGGTGTGTCAGCACAGGACACTGGCTGCATGCAGCAGTGTGTGTCAGCACAGGACACTGGCTGTATGCAGCAGGATGTGTCAGCACAGGACACTGGCTGCATGCAGCAGGGTGTGTCAGCACAGGACACTGGGTGCATACAGCAGGGTGTGTCAGCACAGGACACTGGCCGCATACAGCAGGGTGTGTCAGCACAGGACACTGGCTGCATGCAGCAGTGTGTGTCAGCACAGGACACTGGCCGCATACAGTAGGATGTGTCAGCACAGGACACTGGCTGCATACAGCAGTGTGTGTCAGCATAGGACACTGGCTGCATACAGCAGTGTGTGTCAGCACAGGACACTGGCCGCATACAGCAGGGTGTGTCAGCACAGGACACTGGCTGCATGCAGCAGTGTGTGTCAGCACAGGACACTGGCTGTATGCAGCAGGATGTGTCAGCACAGGACACTGGCTGCATGCAGCAGTGTGTGTCAGCACAGGACACTGGCCTCTGTCTCATGTGGCTCAGCCTTGAAGGCTGTCTCTCAGAAAACATGGTGAGCCTTTCAACATCGTACCAAGTGAAGAAGGAAGAGAAAATAACAGCTACAAATAACATTTTATTTATGGTTAATATCAATTAAGATCAGATGAATTCTACAGCCTGTGACTGCTGGTGACTCCCTCACTGCTGGTGACTCCCTCACTGCATGGCGACTCCCTCACTGCTGGTGACTCCCTCACTGCATGGCGACTCCCTCACTGCTGGTGACTCCCTCACAAAGCAAACTGGTGGAACAACTTTCTTTAAATCTACATATTTCACTTTTGAATCTTGCTGAATTTTCAACCATTTCTCAAAAGTTCCAGATCATCAAGTAGGACTGGTTGTAATATAATGTTTGTGGCATAATACAGTGCGTATCTGTTCCTCTATGCAACCCAAGAGATCACGAAAGTCAAAGGTTTCAAGCTGTGTTAAGTACAAGGAAAAAGTACTAATTCTAGGAAAAGCATGTAGAGTGGTTTAATATAAGGATGAGTACTATGGTTCTGTACTAATGCCAGAGTAACAGCAAAATACTGCGTAAAAAAAGCAAAGCGTGCAGCGCAAGCAAAGATAAATAAGAGGCATCAGCTAAGAGCATAGAATGCATTGGTGCTTTAGCATAAGAGCTTCAGCATGCTGCATGCATAACATGAGCCAGGGAAGCTTTGAAAAAGTGAGATATACCTCCAGGCCCAATGGGGTGCATCAGCCTGTTCATCTGCACGTTCCAGTGTTTTACATTGGTGCTTGCTTGGCGGAGCTTCCTCTGGGCAGCCTATCAGAAAGCGGGATAAAGTAAGAAGGGCGGAGCTATGATGGAAGACTACAAGGCGGTTGTGGGAGTTTTCAGTCAGGTGACTGACTATTCATAGTCACAGTCATAGACTATTCATAGTCTTTTATTTTTATGTCACAAGCAGTTGTCTAAGCATTTCACTGCATATCGTACTGTGTATGACTGTGTATGACTGCGTATGACTGTATGACTGTGTATGACTGTGTATGTGACAAATAAATTTGAATTTGAATTTGATTTGATTTGATTTTGTTCACCTACTGTGAAATGTTTGTGCTACAAAATAAGGTAATTTATTTCATTTAATATCTGTGAAAATTATTCCGGACAATTAAGGAGATGCTGAATTTAGCATTTAAGAAAAACATTTTTAAAAATCTGTTTAAGGAAATCATATAAATACTAGCTTCCACTATTTTACACTGTACACTGTGACTTCTGTGCACAGACATGAAAATGCAATTTTTTGCCCATTGATTTATAGGTGTATAGCAATTTTACAGTATTCATAAAGTTATGATAGCAGTATGTCATTTGTGACTTACACCTGGGAAATATATAGCATTAAAAACATGTTTTGATGGGAAATTTATACAAACCGGATTCCAAAAAAGTTGGGACACTATACAAATCGTGAATAAAAACTGAATGCAATGATGTGGAGGTGCCAACTTCTAATATTTTATTCAGAATAGAACATAAATCACGGAACAAAAGTTCAAACTGAGAAAATGTATCATTTTAAGGGGAAAATATGTTGATTCAAAATTTCATGGTGTCAACAAATCCCAAAAAAGTTGGGACAAGGCCATTTTCACCACTGTGTGGCATCTCCCCTTCTTCTTACAACACTCAACAGACGTCTGGGGACCGAGGAGACCAGTTTCTCAAGTTTAGAAATAGGAATGCTCTCCCATTCTTGTCTAATACAGGCCTCTAACTGTTCAATCGTCTTGGGCCTTCTTTGTCGCACCTTCCTCTTTATGATGCGCCAAATGTTCTCTATAGGTGAAAGATCTGGACTGCAGACTGGCCATTTCAGTACCCGGATCCTTCTCCTACGCAGCCATGATGTTGTGATTGATGCAGAATGTGGTCTGGCATTATCTTGTTGAAAAATGCAGGGTCTTCCCTGAAACAGATGACTTCTGGATGGGAGCATAGGTTGTTCTAGAACCTGAATATATTTTTCTGCATTGATGGTGCCTTTCCAGACATGCAAGCTGCCCATGCCACACGCACTCATGCAACCCCATACCATCAGAGATACAGGCTTCTGAACTGAGCGTTGATAACAACTTGGGTTGTCCTTGTCCTCTTTGGTCTGGATGACATGGCGTCCCAGATTTCCAAAAAGAACTTCGAATCATGACTCTTCTGACCACAGAACAGTCTTCCATTTTGCCACACTCCATTTTAACTGATCCCTGGCCCAGTGAAAACGCCTGAGCTTGTGGATCTTGCTTAGAAATGGCTTCTTCTTTGCACTGTAGAGTTTCAGCTGGCAACGGCGGATGGCACGGTGGATTGTGTTCACTGACAATGGTTTCTGGAAGTATTCCTGAGCCCATTCTGTGATTTCCTTTACAGTAGCATTCCTGTTTATGGTGCAGTGTCGTTTAAGGGCCCGGAGATCACGGGCATCCAGTATGGTTTTACGCCCTTGACCCTTACGCACAGAGATTGTTCCAGATTCTCTGAATCTTCGGATGATGTTATGCACAGTTGATGATGATAACTGCAAAGTCTTTGCAATTTTTCGCTGGGTAACACCTTTCTGATATTGCTCCACTATCTTTCTGCGCAACATTGTGGGAATTGGTGATCCTCTACCCATCTTGGCTTCTGAGAGACACTGCCACTCTGAGAAGCTCTTTTTATACCCAATCATGTTGCCAATTGACCTATTTAGTGTTAATTGGTCTTCCAGCTCCTCGTTATGCTCAAATTTACTTTTTCCAGCCTCTTACTGCTACTTGTCCCAACTTTTTTGGGATTTGTTGACACCGTGAAATTTTGAATCAACATATTTTTCCTTTGAAATGATACATTTACTCGGATTAAACTTTTGATCTGTTATCTACGTTCTATTACAAATAAAATATTGACATTTTCCATCTCCACATCATTGCATTCAGTTTTTCTTCACAATTTGTTTAGTGTCCCAACTTTTTTGGAATCCGGTTTGTAAAATGCATGAATATCTTGGATGTAATATATCTGTTGGTCACACAGAAATATATTACATTTAATAAATGATAGTGTAGTCCATAAGATGTTTTCTTTAAGTCTTTAACTCATTTCATAACTGAAAATTTTTAAGCATGAAACTCAGCTTCCATTGCAGGCACCTCAACAGGAAGTTGCTGTCATGGTTACCATGGCAACCTACTCACACTACATGCAGGACACAGAAGTCGGTAACATTCAGAGATTTGGGATTTTCTGCATCAACAGATACACTGTCAAATATGTGTATATATGCACCCTGCCTGTCACCCGCACTTACACACATGAAGTTACTTATGTGTACACATGTACCCCATCACCTGCACATACAATCATGAAGTACGTATGAACCCTGTTCACTAGCACGTCCTGTTCACTAGCATGTCCTGCTCACCACCACGTCCTGGTCCACTTTGTGCCGGTTTGCCCGCACTTCCTCCAGCTGCCTGTGGGCTTCTTCCAGAGCCCTGGACTTCATCTCCATCTCCTGCTTCAGCTCCTGCTTCTCCCGTTGAGTCTTCAGGATGTACTCCTCCTGCTCTTCCTGGAGTACCATCAGAGACTTCATTTTATCCTCTTCCTCAGACAGCAGCCTTGGGCACAGACGGAAAAGGACACTACTTACTGTTGAGTCACTGCGTACATAAAACGTGAGCATAGCTGTGGTCACCGAGTCACTCAAAAAACATCTTTATATTATAACGTTTTTGCATTGGAATTTGAGATTTTTCTGGACAGCTGGAGATTATGGAAAATCTTTACACAGGATCTTAGCCTTCCCCAGCAACACTGCTAGGTTGTCAGTCCATCGCAGGCCTCACATTCATACACACACATGCACATGGTGTATTATTCACAGATGCCAGTTCACCAAATTCAGTGTTTTAGGATAGTGTTTCCCAGCCCAGCCCTCGGAAACCCCCAAACAGTCCACATTTTTGCTTCCCCCTAGCTCCCAGCATACCCATACTACGTAGTCAGTGTTCCTGATTGGCTGGGAGTTTGGAGGGAGCAAAAATCTGGACTGTCTCAGGGTCCCTGAGGACTGAGTTGGGAAACAAGCATCTAATTAAGTATCACAATGCTAAATCTGTCTGTCTAAGAGCCTCCATGTCATGAAATACAGGAACGCAGACAAAAAAGAAAGCAATTGGTCAGCATTCACAATGAGTTTGACCAGAATTGTAGCCACTTTGAGATAAACTGATGTTATGCTCACTCTGAAGTCAGCAAAAGTTATAGTGAAACTAAGATCAGCCAGAGATGTTTATGCCGACTCTCGCCGCCATTTCACCAAAACCTCATATTCAATGAAAGCTGAGAGAGAAAAGTATTAATGCTGCAGGAGAAAACCAAAGTCTGGGCGTCAGTTTAGCCACACTGTCATTTACCAGGCAATACAGCAAAGCACTCAGCCATGGGGGCTCTTTGATGCATTTAGCACATGGTGGTTTTGGGCTGTGCTGTTCTAGGTGAGCGCCTAACATTTATCCAGCACTTTTACCCAAAGCGCTGGGGAGGTTTGCTGAAGCTGCAGGAGGGCACAGGATGCCGGGCTGCTCCTGTGTGAAGTGACCCACTTCCTGTCACAGCTTTTCCTGTTTGCATGTGACTTGAACTGTGCACAGGGTAAACGTCAGCAGGCAGCACTAACACAGACCAGCTAGGTGCACCTGCTCCCAGCTTACTGCTTATGGCAGGAAGTGAAGTCTGCTGCTTCATTTACTGTATTTATAATCCATTTTTAGGTGTTTATAAGTGTGCATATAGACAGACAAAGGGTATGACCGTGTGTTATGCTGAATGTATGTGGCTAAAGTTTAGCTGATGTTCTTAATCAAAAACACCATAACTGTAGCTATGTAAAAACTGTAGCTAGTTGTGTGACACACGCCTCATGCATGCCCCACACACACCTCATGCATGCCCCACACACGCCTAATGCATGCCCCACACATGCCTCATGCATGCCCCACATATGCCTCACACACACCTCCACATGCCCCATGCACGCCCCACACACACCTGACGCACGCCCCACACACGCCCCCACATACCCCACACCCGCGTTACGCATGCCCTGACATGCCCCTGCGCACGCCCCACATGCACCACACTCGCTCCATGCACATCCTACACAGGTCCCACACACGCCCTACACGGTACCTGGCCTGTGCGTAACGGAAGGCCTCCTCATCCTGCCGGGCCTTGATCTCCACCTGCAGAGCCTCCTCCAACCTCTGCTGCATCTCCTCCAGCTCGCGGATGCGTTTTCGCTGCCTCTCGGCCTCCGCCTCCTTTAGAGCCATCTCTGCCTGCATGCTGGCCCGTGCCTGCCAGGAAAAGGGCCATTTGTGAGTGACTGGTGTGTGTGAGTGGATGGTGTGTGAGTGAATGGTGTGTGTGTGTGGTGTGTGTGAGTGGATGGTGTGTGAGTGACTGGTGTGTGTGAGTGGATGGTGTGTGAGTGAATGGTGTGTGTGTGTGTGTGGTGTGTGTGAGTAGATGGTGTGTGAATGTATGGTGTGTGTGAGTGTATGGTGTGTGTGAGTGGATGGTGTGTAAGTGAATGGTGTGTGTGAGTGGTGTGTGAGTGGATGGTGTGTGTGTGGATGGTGTGTGTGGTGTGTGAGTGGATGGTGTGTGTGAGTGGATGGTGTGTGTGTGTGGTGTGTGAGTGGATGGTGTGTGTGAGTGAATGGTGTGTGTGAGTGAATGGTGTGTGAGTGTATGGTGTGTGAGTGGATGGTCTGTGTGTGTGTGAGTGCATGGCGTGTGAGTGGATGCTGTGTGTGAGTGTATGGTGTGTGAGTGAATGGTGCGTGTGAGTGAATGGTGTGTGTGAGTGAATGGTATGTGTGAGTGTATGATGTGTTTTAGTGAGTGGTGTGTGTGAGTGAATGGTGTGTGTGAGTGAATGGTGTGTGTGAGTGGATGGCGTGTGAGTGAATGGTGTGTGAGTGGATGGTGTGTGTGAGTGAATGGTATGTGTGAATGTATGGTGTGTGAGTGGATGGTATGTGTGAGTGAATGGTATGTGTGAGTGAATGGTGTGTGTGAGTGGATGGCGTGTGAGTGAATGGTGTGTGAGTGGATGGTGTGTGTGAGTGGATGGTGTGTGAGTAGATGGTGTGTGAGTGAATGGTGTGTGTGAGTGGATGGGGTGTAAATGCGCCCTGCGATGGGTTGACACTCCATTCTGAGTTGTTCCCTGCCTTTGGTCCATAGGCTCTGAACCCCCTGCAACCCTAAATAGAACAGGTGGTGGTAGAATCCGGATGGATGGATGGATTTTATGTTTGCCGATATTTGAGCAGTGGTAAACACAGCTAACCAAAACGATCCACTAATGCTTCCTGACCCCCTCACCTCCTCAGCCTCCCGCAGCTGCCCATCCAGCGCTTCCTGACCCCCTCACCTCCTCAGCCTCCCGCAGTTGCCCATCCAGCGCTTCCTGACCCCCTCACCTCCTCAGACTCCCGCAGCTGCCCTTCCAGCGCTTCCTGACCCCCTCACCTCCTCAGACTCCCGCAGCTGCCCATCCAGCGCTTCCTGACCCTCTCACCTCCTCAGACTCCCGCAGCTGCCCATCCAGCGCTTCCTGACCCCTTCACCTCCTCAGCCTCCCGCAGCTGCCCTTCCAGCGCTTCCTGACCCCCTCACCTCCTCAGACTCCCGCAGCTGCCCTTCCAGCGCTTCCTGATCCCCTCACCTCCTCAGCCTCCCGCAGCTGCCCTTCCAGCGCTTCCTGACCCCCTCACCCCCTCAGCCTCCCGCAGCTGCCCATCCAGCGCTTCCTGACCCCCTCACCTCCTCAGACTCCCGCAGCTGCCCATCCAGCGCTTCCTGACCCTCTCACCTCCTCAGACTCCCGCAGCTGCCCTTCCAGCGCTTCCTGACCCCCTCACCCCCTCAGACTCCCGCAGCTGCCCTTCCAGCGCTTCCTGACCCCCTCACCTCCTCAGACTCCCGCAGCTGCCCTTCCAGCGCTTCCTGACCTCCTTCACCTCCTCAGACTCCCACAGCTGCCCTTCCAGCGCTTCCTGACCCCCTCACCTCCTCAGCCTCCCGCAGCTGCCCTTCCAGCGCTTCCTGACCCCCTCACCTCCTCAGACTCCCGCAGCTGCCCATCCAGCGCTTCCTGACCCCCTCACCTCCTCAGACTCCCGCAGCTGCCCTTCCAGCGCTTCCTGACCCCCTCACCCCCCCAGCCTCCCGCAGCTGCCCTTCCAGTGCTTCCTGACCCCCTTCACCTCCTCAGCCTCCCGCAGCTGCCCTTCCAGCGCTTCCTGACCCCCTCACCTCCTCAGACTCCCGCAGCTGCCCTTCCAACGCTTCCTGACCCCCTCACTTCCTCAGCCTCCCGCAGCTGCCCTTCCAGCGCTTCCTGACCCCCTCACCTCCTAAGCCTCCCGCAGCTGCCCTTCCAGCGCTTCCTGACTCCCTCACCTCTTCAGCCTCCCGTAGCTGCACCTCCAGTGTCTGCTGCATCTGCTCATGCTGCTGCCTCCGGCGCTGCTCGTCCTGCTCCAGGAGCGCCTGCGCCTGTCGCTGCGCCTCCTTCAGAAGCTCCAGTTCGGCTAGCTTGCGCTCTTTCTCCTCCTGTAGAGAGCGTAGCCGCTGCAGCTCTTCCTCCTTGGCCCTCCGCCGCTTTTCCCGTTGCTCTCGCTGCTCCCGCCGCTTCAGCTTTAGGTCCCTGTGCAGGGAGCTCTTGCCCTCCGCGTGCAGCCGGATGGCCGTCTGGATGGCTGCAGGCACAGGGACAGCGGGGCTGAAGGACTCATGGCTACTGATAGCTCATTTACAGGCGCTACACCTTAAGCAGCTCCAGCAAAATGCAAAGCTATGTACAGTGCTGTGTAAAAGTCATATGCAGCCAAAGAAAATGATGTTTAAATGATCTTCATGTTGGTGTGTAACTATGGTATTATATCAGTCAAAGTGTGTCAGCTTAACTGCTTCAGAAGCTCTCTGTCACCCCAGTTTTTGCAGCAAAAGTCCAAAACACTGACCACTGTCCCATGTTTGTTTGTTGAGAAATATAAAGCATCCATCGAATAGCTGAGGTACCTCTAAGCAGTGGTCTGGGAGCCAAAGTAATGTTCAAATAGAAATCTAGCAAGATAACAGTGACTTTTTTGACTGCCTAAGACTTTTGCATGGTACTGTAAATGGATAACAGTGCAATAAACTTAACTGGTTAGCATCTGTTGAACTGGCCTAGTTACTTTAGCATAAGAAAAAAACAATGGCATATTACTGCCATCCTCATATCCATCCAAAGCATTTTCTAGACAAGTCTGGAAGTGTATTATTGGGAAGTAAACGATGCCAGTCCGTTTGCCTTTCATTCATGTATTTTTAAGTTGTATGACAATCTGATGAGGCTCATGTCAAACCAACATGTTTATCATCACTCAGGGGAAATTCAGACCTCATCCGGCCAACTGGTGGGCAGATTCTTAAATCCAGTCCAGCCCTGGTGGCCACTACTGCCTTCAGATGTGCTCAGGATGGCTAAGATGTCCCTCACCCATCCAAATATTAATCTATAAAACTGCAGGTAAGATCCATGCAACATGTCTGGCTTGCTTCAATGACTCAAGTCATACTGGCACCAGTTACTGTGGGTGTGGTAATGCACACAGAGCCGCTTGATTACCTGCAGTCCATTCCTGCCTCTAAACCCCCCACTTACCCACAGTCCACTCCTGCCACTAAACCCCACTTACCTGCAGTCCACTCCTGCCGCTAAACCCCCCACTTACCCACAGTCCATTCCTGCCACTAAACCCCACTTACCTGCAGTCCACTCCTGCCTCTAAACCCCCCGCTTACCCGCAGTCCACTCCTGCCTCTAAACCCCCCGCTTACCTGCAGTCCACTCCTGCCTCTAAAGCCCCCACTTACCCGCAGTCCACTCCTGCCTCTAAACCCCCCGCTTACCCGCAGTCCACTCCTGCCTCTAAACCCCCCGCTTACCCGCAGTCCACTCCTTCCTCTAAACCCCCCGCTTACCTGCAGTCCACTCCTGCCTCTAAAGCCCCCACTTACCCGCAGTCCACTCCTGCCTCTAAACCCCCCGCTTACCCGCAGTCCACTCCTGCCTCTAAACCCCCCGCTTACCCGCAGTCCACTCCTGCCTCTAAACCCCCCGCTTACCCGCAGTCCACTCCTGCCTCTAAACCCCCTGCTTACCCGCAGTCCACTCCTGCCTCTAAACCCCCCGCTTACCCGCAGTCCACTCCTGCCTCTAAACCCCCCGCTTACCTGCAGTCCACTCCTGCCTCTAAACCCCCCGCTTACCTGCAGTCCACTCCTGCCTCTGCTTGGTGTCTGAGGCACTCATCTCATACGTTTTGGACAGTGTTTTTAAGCAGAACATACACCGCTTCCCATCCTTGTCTGGAAGCACCTGTCAGCAAAGGGACACGAAGAGGGGATACATAGAGATCAATAATGGTTTGGTCAGCATGGCCTCAAGCTCAGAATCAGTCCTCATTCCCCTCTATCGATCTGCCACAGCATAAACCATCTCACAAACAACTCCCATCTCCACACAGTTACTCCCAAAGTTGCTAAAAAAGGATCAAACTTCCCACCCCTCACAAAGACCACCCACTTTCTCCTGGTTTTGCTAACCCAGCCATAGCCTGCTATCCTCCCACCCACCTCCACACAGCAGTTCCCGTCCAGCACGATGTTGCCCTTGCGTTCCCGTCGATCCTCACTGGAGAAGTAGGCCAGGGTGTTGGGCCTCAGCATGAACCAGCGCTCGGCCCAGTTTCTGCGCAGCTGCCCTCGCTTCCACAGATAGCCCTACGCAGACATGATTCATTTCAGTGCACTGTGAAAACCTGAACCAGTGGTTGTGAATTCATATTTCACCTGAAGCACCAGGTTCTGAGTTCATATGTTTACATTTTTTAATTGCTTTCAGAAAGTAGCTAAATGTTTGGCACAATGTAAAGTGGTATTTTATAGATTTTAAATTCATAAATGCTTTGGTAAATTCATATAATGCGTTGAAATTTGAAATGGGCTCCTATTGTAATGCGATTTCAATGTCTGCCTGCTAAAGCTAAAGAAAATGTGGACGGGATACCTCTTTTAATACATCATCAACTATTTCACGGTACACCTCCTCAACTGCCATGCTGACCGAATCCTTGGTGATGCCTTTTGTCAGTTTCCCACTGTTCATCATGTCCAGGAAAACCCAGACCGTAAAGCCATTCTGCAGCACAAAATCCTGGGAGAGGAAGTCCTCCAGCTCCACACAGTTCAGCTCTACGCTCATGGCCATGCAGATCTTTTTCAGTAAATACTCCACCTGTGGAGACGCAACACGGGACCAGGTGAGCTTCATAAGATGCAAGCTTGGTAGATACTTCAGTAAATTTTTCTCAACAAGTGTTATCTTCCATAAACTAGAGCAGTGAATTCCTACTTTATATTTGCTGAACATCTTGCCTGACCACCTGATTGAATTCCATCATGCTAAGAGTGATTAGCATGTGCATTTGGTAAACTTTTAATTTAAGGCTTTTTTCAAAGAAAGTTTCTTGACTGCTGTTACTCACTGACTCATAAAAGATTGTTCTATTGGGACCTCAGCACTCAGCCAAAGTGAGGAATGCTGTGCACTGCATCAAGAAACCCCAGAAAATCCAAATGGCTAGTGCTCACTATGATGGGCTGGTCTTCCCCTCCCCCCATGTGAGGCTGGGAAAACCCCACGGCCCACAAAACCATGAAAATCTGCGGACGGCTGACAGAGCATTCATCAGAGGAAACGTGCTATTCTTTGTGAGAGTGTCACAGATTCTCTTTTCTGCAGTTGGTTCTGATACCACAGAAGACTGATGCTTGGCAGAAGACTGATGCTTGGCAGAAATGCCTTCTCCTATACTGAGGATGTTCCCTGAGGGCAGCATTTGTCCATAAACTGGGAGGAAGCACGTTCCCTGTGTGTAAGGCTCCGGCCTTCGCTGACACAGAGGTCTTTCTTTAACTGCCACATATTCTTCTTTGTCTGAGCTGTGAATATTCCAAAGCAGAACATGTAGAACCATCCCTTACTTTCTGCTGCTACCAGCTATTATGCAAACCCAACCCCACCCAGGAAACCAGCAAAATGCATGCAAGACAGTAGTCAGTCTAGACGTTCAGTCTGCAAGAAGAACAAAAAACCCAAGATACTTGTGTCACTCACATCTCCATGTTTCCATTTTGCAAGCTGGAAAATGAATTTAATCTACAATAACAGTCTTAAATTTCTACCATAAATCAGATAGAAATGAAGACACGAAGAAATATAGTTAAAATTTGACAAAATGATAAGTATAGGCTCTGAAATTAATAAAATGAATCCTCTGGCTGTATCATCAGACATTTTAATCAATACTCTCCTTAGTTTGTATATGAAATATATTCCTTGCAGATTAAGATAAAGCTTATACCTATAACTAATAAGTCTTGCTAACTGAAGTCTCCCTAACTGATGTCTTAAAAAATGGACTTTCTGCGAAGGTGACACTACGAGCAGTTTCCGCTTCGACCTGAGCAGACTGTTGTCAGTTTTCTGGCTGACAACAGTTTTGTAAGACACCGACGTGATATAGGTGTTGAAAGTGTTATATAACACCCTTGAGGTCACATTTGAGCAATACCAGCCTCAGTACTGTTTGCTAACATATCAAAAGTTCCCATGACCCCCCATTTTAGAAAAACAAAGATGGTTTCCCATCAGATCTAACGCTTCGAATCATTGAATCACACACCAAAGGCACATTGACAAAGAAACACAAGACAAAGAAAATTTCTGAAGAAAACCAACACCAGCAAATTCTAAGCCATACCACTAGCATGACTGACTTTCTTGAACCTTGTAAAGTTTCTTTACGAAGATAACCATTAAGTCGATTTTCATATTTTGGGGGGGGAACAATAAAATTACAAATGAGATTTTTAACTCCAGCTTCACAGAAACACATTTTTACCCTACAAGTAAAACAACAGAGCACTCAAATCAGCATCCTTAGCACCCATTCGTGTAGATGCTAACATAGTAACTCAGGAGACACGGCTTGGCAGAGGTCCATCTGAGAGCCCCCACGCTGTGGGTCAGGAACCCACCTCATCAGGTACCATGACTAGGGGGTACTTGTCCTCCGACAAGAAGTTGAATAGGCACCAGAGGCGGAAGGCATCTTTTTGTTGCAGGATGATCTTCTTGTTTTTCTCTGGCCGGTAGTTCTTCTTTGCTGTGAGGGTCCAGCACAGTTCATCGAAGTTCTCCTTCACAAAAGCTCCATCTTGAACCTGGTGCCATTGAGCCGGTGAGATGAACATCGTTACCTTACTAAGAATCTACTCATGAGCTAAGAAATGTATCAGGTGGAGGGAGACACATGTACCTTATCCAGGATGTACTTGTTGAGGTAAGGCATGTAGCCTTGGCTGGACACAGGCCCATCATCATCCTCCCTGAAGTGCTCCTCCAGAGCCACTGGGTCATGTGGGATGCTCAGGACAGTGCAGAGGTTGTGGGACAGCACCTATGAGGGTGGCACACTTTAATAAACACTCTTTAAACAGAACCCAAAGTCCAATGTTTTTATTCATTTTCATTTGGTCATCCAGTTTTACCTACATGATGTATTAGAGCAATTCTGACCAAGTTCATTAATCAGGAATGACTCTGCAGTATTTTACTTATAAGTTCTGGTTCTTAAACACTCCTCCACATGCTGCCCTACCATTATATTCAAGCTGATTATTGCACATGAATGCCAATGGATCGTGTGCTGATGTCCATCTGGGATGGTACTTGGGAATTCAAAAACACATCCATCCATTTTCAGTAACTGCTTGCCCTATTCAGGGTCACAGGGGGTCCGGAGACTATCCAAGAGTCTATGAGTGCAAGGCAGGGAACATCCCAGGATGGGGTGCCAACCTGTGGGTTACCTCTGGGTAATTTAGTATCTCCAATTACAAACTACAGTAACCAGAGGAATCCCCACAATGACACAGAGAGAACATGCAAACTCCACACGCATGGAGCCACAGCGGAGACTCGAATCCTGGTCTCAGAGGGGTCAGGCAAACAGTGCTGACCACTACACCACTGCGTCACTGTACTCCCACACCACCCTCGGTTACATGTCCTTTTGCATAATTAAAGGAAACATAGGCAGGGAACAACCCAGGACGGGGGGCAGCCCATCGCAGCAGATCATATATATTTATGAAATTTTGACAATGTTAGCTCAGCCAGTGTTCTATATACTGAATACACGTGCAGAAAACTCGGCCCTTATGTATATACATTTCCTTTGAGTACTTTTCTGTTTCTGCATTACAGCCCAGTGATCTTTTTCACTCAGACCACAATTTTAACAAAGCTAACCAATTAAGAAAGACTGAGCACTGCGAACCAGGAAACTGCGGAAAATGAGGTCACCTCAAGAACGCAGGCCTGCCACTCTTACTGTGAAGTGCTTACAGCAGAGTACATAGTATCAGATGGAACTATTCATCCCTCCATCCATTTACGAGCATGAAAGACCCCCAATGACCAGGAACTGATTCTGAAAACAAATAAAAACTCATGCTTGATAATTTTACAAAAGGTTATTTATGTGTTTGAGGTGCTTGAAGTTCAAGTTCCTGTGGTGTTTAGCATTCTGTCCGACATACATCTAAAAATCAATTATCATAAATTTCTGTTTCAAAACAGGAAACATTTGAGATACTACATTTTATACATTTATCTCCCTAGAAAAACTAAATGACATCTCTGTACTCCACATTCCATGAAGTTACATATCTTGAATTGTTATACATGCCTACATATTGCATTCAGATATTAGATGAACAAACACCAAGCCACACAGTACTACATTTTCCCACATGTGGAATTTGCCCCTTGCTTACATAGCTGGGGTTTTGCGGCATAAAGCTGGTGTGTTTCTCAAAGGGCCTTTGGTGCACGGCTGTCGTTTTCATAGCCTGAGAAATAGAGCAATCATTGTTGCTGAGCGACAGAACCTACATGCGGTAAGAAGCTTATCGGCACACAGCTTTTCCTGTATGACATTTGGTGAAGGCGGGCGGCTCTCACGAACCATTTACTCATTCCTCAGACCTGACAGCATCTCACTGCTGTTTTCATAGCTGAGTTAAAAAATTCGAAATCAACACTAAACACACGTTTGAAGAACGGGCATTAAGGTTACCCTTAGAATCAGCTATACATGGAATAGTTATCAGGCCCCAGCAAGCCAACTGGACAGAAATGCACTTGGATTCTAGTAATTCATGGTCTATTTAACATTTTTTAAATTAAGAGCTGGTAAAGAAATCAGTTTCATATACATGACCTATATGTAGCATGCAATACTGGGCTTATAGGCATATTTTGCACAGTGTGCAGTGGTGTGTCAATGACCACTGAGCTCTAAATTCCGCAAAATAATGAACATATATGAACAGCATTGTTTCGTTAGTGCTGTAACATTGGCAATATTACAGTTTAGCTGATATATTATGACATGCTAGTGGTATTACGTTAACACTTACTTGCTCCTTCAGCTACAGAACACAGGACAGAAGTGTTGAGTTTTTTTAGTGTCTCTCATCAGAAAACGTTAACCGTCTACCATCAATCTCTCAGCAAATACTGACCACATCATCATGATCTGAAACTACATTCTTAGAAGGTGGGGGGAGCAGGGGTGTTAGGGAGAGCTGCACAACATGATGGGATTTAGCCCGATGACGAGCCCAGAGTAGCCAAGAACTGACCGGGACCGCGGTCAGCGGCAGAAACCGCAGAATTTCATAGACCCGCAGAACAGAACAGCGTCATGCAAAGAAGTTTCAAAGGGCAGGCGCCCGATCGGGAAGGGAGGCTCTCAAATTGCCGGTGATCAAAAATGAAGGACCCATGACCTCAAAAGGGATTCCCATTCAATCATTTAGGCTCCCCCCCCCCCCCCACCCACACACACACACACACACACACACACACACACACACATCCCCGCAACATAAATCATGTCTGGATCGATTAATTTAGTGTCTCTTGTGTGGTTTTGTGATCAGGTAAGTTCAGAATAGTTTTAACCACAAACAATGAAGTAGTTATGCCCTGGGGACATATTTTATGTGAGTTGTAATAATGGAAATTAAATAGTAAATGATTATAGTATCCAACTTATTTTTTTTTTTAAAAAGATTAATCCCAACTGAATAAAAGTTAGCATTGGTTATAATTATGGTTATATCATAACCAATAAATTAACCAATATAATTATTGGTTATATTTCTGCAAAATAAATGTAAATGTGCATTGAGAAAACACAATGAAGAATGCACATTTACATTTATTTTACAAGCTAAAGTTATATCTCAGTTTTGAGTTTTTTTTAGTCTAGTACATTAGTTTTTGCATATTTGCATACAGATATTTTTGTAATTTGTGATTCTGTGTTACGTCTACGCTTATGCTTACCCCGTGTCTGTACGTTCCTGTCATTCATGTAAATGGCTACTAAAACACAAAAAATTCCCCTTGGAGATAAATAAAGCAAAAGTGAATCAGAATCTGAATAAGTTTGATTTGTGTATTTTTTTACTGGCAAGCAGTTGCTCATGATACAACTGGACCAAGTAACACCCACCCAGATATACATTTCAGTAAACAGGCCGATAAGCAGCCAGTTAGCAGACAAAGAGCTATAAGCCAGAGGCTCAGCAGAAACCTCAAAATGGCATCCACAGGATCTAACTGTCACACTGATGACTGAATATCCATCATACCAAACACGACACAGTGGCACATGCAGCCGAGGGTTCTGCCCCACACTTATTTAACTTATCAGCATTAATGGGACAGAACCATGGCCTGGAGGCCTCACATCCACACGGCTGCCTTGTTCTGTCCGCTTCTAGTTTGGACAGTTTTGGACAGCTCCTTGGCAGGCACACTTTCGCCATTTCCTAAAATCCATGACCAGGCTTCTCCAAGAATGTTTCCAACAGGGAATGCTGTCAGAAGAGTCCAGTAGTACATGCCTACCATGCTGAAATCACTTTATGGACGGTGTGTCCAGCAAAACATAAGCAGTCTTCTGGCGCAATCTAACAGTTCTTACGAGTCAGAAGTCTTCTCAATTGCAAAAATGACTTCAATATACCGCACCTTAAACTAAAATCCCTGGCCAAACCTGGCCCTGAAAAGATAACAAATAACGAGGAGTCGGTATGACGCTGTTTTCGGGTGATTATTTTCCGCTCAGAGGGGTCAGTTTGCGGGAGACAGAGAGGCACGAGGCGGGTACGACTTGCTCAACCAGGAAATGGAGCGACGTGAAATACAAAAGCTAATAAATTCTGCGGCCGTGGCTAATGACCTGCAAAACAAATTATGGGCTAGAATAAAGCTGATTCTCCGAGCCCTGTTAGTCATGTTATTCCTTCTGGAGACAGTTCAAACTGTGAGAAAAGGCCCACAGGGAAAGTAATCGCTGGGTCTCAAGAGGAGAACTTCTTTTGCCTCCCCCCCCTCCCTGAAAACACCCTCCTTTCCAGCAAACGGTTCCGGCCCCCACCTTGAGCTGTGACTTGGACACCTTGCCACTCTTCTCCACATCCAGTGCTGTGAATGCATACCAGATGGACTTCAGCAGCTCCGAGCGCAGATCCATGGCAGCACTGGCATGACTTGCTTGTTTTTCAGGTTTTTTTTTTGTAACAGTTCCCCCCCCCCCTCGTCTCTCGCATCACTTACCCCTGCCTCAGCTAACACCCACAAATGCTCTGATACTGGTCCATCATGTCCCAACAGGGCCACAGCGCCCCCTGCCAGCCATATTGTCAAATGGCACCGACCTGACTGGTGCCTATGGACATAAACCTTCAAGATTCGAGATTTTTTATCAGCCTTTTCTACTCATAACTTCTTATCATATAGGAATTGTTGCCAACACCATACAGTCAGTAAGATGCAACAAAATTAGACATTGGAAAACAAAAAAGGATACTTACAAGACACTGAATTAGACATATAATTAGGAACAAATATTTACAAGCCAAATATGAAGTAAAGGTGCAGTGAGCACCGTCACCTCACACCTCTGGGGTCAGAGTGGGGTTCCGTGTGTGTGGAGCTTATAGGTTCTCCTTGGGTTATCATGGGGTTTCACCCAGGTGCAGTGAGCACCGTCACCTCACACCTCTGGGGTCAGAGTGGGGTTCCGTGTGTGTGGAGCTTGCAGGTTCTCCTTGGGTTATCATGGGGTTTCACCCAGGTGCAGTGAGCACCGTCACCTCACACCTCTGGGGTCAGAGTGGGGTTCCGTGTGTGTGGAGCTTGCAGGTTCTCCTTGGGTTATCATGGGGTTTCACCCAGGTGCAGTGAGCACCGTCACCTCACACCTCTGGGGCCAGGGTTCCGTGTGTGTGGAGCTTGCAGGTTCTCCTTGGGTCATCATTGGGTTTCACCCAGGTTCTCTGGTTTCCCTCCACAGTCCAAAAATATGCTGAGGTTAACTGGAATTACCAAATTGCCCGTAGGTGTGTATGGGTTGGCGCCCTACACTGGGTGGTTCTCCACCTTGTGCCTGAGATAAGCACAGTCAGTGAGTACGCTCACTCAGATGCTCATCATCATGCCAGTCTAGTTTCTGTATCAAAACTTGTCCTAAAATCGTCAAAATATGAAGTACAGGACAATATTACAAGAGATACATTATTCCTCACTGATGTCTTTTAAAGGTGAAAACACAAAATAAATTCCAAAAATGTCAAATTAGAAGGAGTCCCCATAAAGGATGGTATGTTCTGCTTTTGACCACAGGGAGGCAGTATTATGACATGTAGAATGTTTTTCTAGGATAAAGTCATCAGATGTCAGAAGATATTTCAGTATCCCATCCTACTCCGTTAACCTCTCGTGTCCAAATGCTGTTTTATGGTTCATTGTATTACTGCAGAGTTTGTTTGTTTTCTTGACATTATTGATTTTCATTTTTATGGACTGAACCATTCTTTTCATGGGAGCTGTGATTAGTTTGCTCTGATTGGAAACGAGAATACGTTGCCTTTCAGACCATTTTTCAAGATTTATTAAGTTTGTACAGCTGTCAGAAAAGCCACAAATAGTAAGAAACCTTATTGAGGACCACATAGAAATAATGTAAGTATATGCCTTTTGAATGAGAAATAATAATAATATAATAATAAATTATATCAGAAACGTCCCATGAGTCCCATGAGAATAGCTTAATAACCAACTTCACCCCAATGTGCCGGACATGTCAGTTATTGAGAGTCGGGAGTAATGATGCCAAAACTGCATTCATGTACTAATTGCTGTATTTTCTGACCCCATTAGATGGTGCTCTTGTTTGGAGCATAGTTTTGGAGCATAGTTTAAGCCCTTTTTTGAACAGAGGACACTGTCTAGTGGGCTCAGAAAATACAGCAAATGGTTCATGAAGAGCTTTTTTGGCCATCAGTATTGAGTAGTGAGTCACAGCCACCATGCGACTGGGCATGCACACAGCACAAATACAACGGAATACGGTATGCAAACAAAATAAACCATTTATAATGATCACGCCTGTCTGGGTGAAATTGATCACTATAAGCTGATGATAATTATAACCATTTTTTGTCTTTATGTATCAGGCAGATTACCATCTAATTGTATATTTATTACAAGACTATAAGGTAACAAAATGGACAGCAGCGCTATTTAATGAATGTTATTGACTCATTCAGTACAGTACAGCTTTTTCAAATGCTTTTCAAAATACAGTACTGTACAAATTAAATTACTTAACTGTGTATAATTCACATATGCTATAATACAGTGCAGTACTGTACAAATTAAATTACTTAACTGTGTATAATTCACATATGCTATAATACAGTACAGTACTGTACATAAAATATAACATGATATTTTCCCTGCTGCACCTTGTCGGCTTGTTTTTGGCAGTTTGTCATAAACTTTGATGAGTCTATATTTGGAACTGAGAGGAAACGACTCTCCTTTTCCTGTCATGTTTTCTGTGTGTAGCATTAGCCTCAGGTAGCTGTAGCCAGAAGCAGGTGGGTCACCGCAAGGCAAAGGAGACTAAAGCCACAATGTGGCCAAATGATGGACACGGCATTTTTCTTTGGTACAGGATGCTGGAGTTGCTCAGTCTGCTCAGATTTTGCATTTGTCTCCATGTTGCAGATGCACCTTCCATTTGCCTTTCACCCTCACCATTCAGGTAACCCCTTCTCAGGTAACCCCTTCAATGTGGAGATGGAATTTCGGGGGATGTAAAGGTGGAGATGACAGCTGCATGTCTCCTCTCCTGTTCCTCAGACCTCCATATCCCACTCTTGCCTACTGCCCCCCTACCTCCCTCGCCTACCCCAAGGAAGGACAGCTGCCCAGTCTATATTTAATCCTTGCTGGGGCTGGCAGCTCCTCCCACTCGCCAGTGACGGGGCTTTTCTCTGTGTGTGGGGCACTCCTACCCAGGAAGCCCAACTCTGAGAAGAGGGTAGGAGCGGGAGGAGAACAGCAGTGGCAGAACGAGGAGCTGTGGCCCACCAGGACCAGGCTGAACACAGGGAGACCCGCCAGCGCCGCCCTGGTGGAATACAGTGTGGGGAGGTCATCTCTATTGTTCCTTTGGCTTGAAACACACACTGGTCAACATGGAAGGCAATAAAGAGGTACCTCTGACCTCCTACCTTCTGGATGAGGAGGAACTGAAGAGGAAGCAGCGGGAGAAACTAAAGAAGCTGCAGGCCACAGGAGGAAACCCCCGGCCACCCCGCTCCCTCTTCTGCCTGACACTGAAGAACCGCTTTCGCAGGAAGTGCATCAGCATTGTGGAGTGGAAGTATCCTTTCCTGGGCCTGAGACACACACACACACACACACACACACACACACACACACACACACACAGAAGCCAGCCATAGGCCCTTCGCCAGTAACTGTATGGCAGAAGCAGACTGAGCATATTGGAGGGAGACCATTGCTTTGCCTCTGGCTCTTGTATCTGAGCCCTCAGCTTGGCTCAGCAGGGGGCCCATATACTGTAGCTCAGTAACACGAGTTATAGAGTGCAGATAGGATTAGGCCAGATGCAATGTAATGTCACATGCACCAAATAGCACTTATAGCACATGGGCGGAAAAGCTCCTCAAGATCCAAGCTTAGGGCCGTCATTAAGTTCTTAATAAACATGGAAAAAAGAACATAAATATTTTCAATAGATATGAAAATGAAATTTCAGGAAAATTGTGTGATGTTGTGAGGCACAGCTGCTCCACAGCCATTTCTGTTTGAAGGAATCTTACAGGAGCAACACAACAGGGAGAGAGATGACAATCGAGAATCAGTCTATTTGCAACACTATAAATAGATGTTCTTCAAGGGACCATCCATTTGGCAGTAACGTAATAGACCACTTGTTTGATGGTTCATCCTTCTGCAGGCACGTCTATAATCTGAAAATTCTGCCAAGGTATCTAATGGACATTTTAAGGTCTTTGTTGCTCTCTGTAGCCAGGCAATCAATTACTAAGCCGTAAGCCCTTTACTTTTTGCGGTTAGACTGCTTATCTGTGGATTAAAGCTACGCTATTCCAGGGCGCTGGTGAAATTGCCGTGGGTAAAGCCCTTTAACTCAGTGATAAGTGGCTGACCTGACTGCTTTCCATTTTCGTTGTGGAATGAACTGCCCAAAAATACTACTGCGCAGTTGGCAGTCTGTATAGTAATCCCCTATGACATTTCTGCTGCTCAATTACTTTTAATCCAGTTGGGTGATATGTTGTTTTTGTGTGATTTCAGTTTGTACCTATATTACTGACCTATTAACACATGACCAAATGATTTCAAGCCAGACCAGTTATGCTGGTGTTTTTGCAAAAATTGTTCTCTATCAAAGTTGTTGCTTGTTCTCCGATGGCACATTTTACATGTTTTCAGAGCCTTCAAGAAATATCTCTGTATTGACCAAAAGAAGAGTGCCCCCACGACCCCTATTGTTCTTTAAATAGAATTTTTGGGTGTTAGGTTGCTTTTAAGTGAGGTACTTGAGCAAGACAGAGAAAACTAGGATACTGATTCTCTAGATTACATGGAAGCTGTTTACAGAAAATACATTTTTGGATATAGGGTAATGGAAATGGTTTGATTGTATTAAGAAGGTCTGCAGCTGTTCTCCAGTGTCACCGCCTAGAATCAGACACTGAGCTGAGCTGGCAGGATTCTTACAGAGGGCCCTCTAGTGGCGGACATGTGCTTACGCTCAGGGTGAGGCAGGTGGGAGATTGATGATGTGTTTGGGGTGTCACGTTACAAGCAGGCTGCAGGAGTCAGAGCTGAGTGCTTATTTTCAGAGAACCATCATGGCTGAGTCCAATATGGCACACTGGACTCGTTTTAGGCAAAAGAGGAGGGTTTCCATTGGCCAAGAGCCTGGGTGAGAGGTGGACAGTACGTCAGACTGTGCTGCTGTACCTTTAAGACCCTTAATGCACTAAAGGAGAGAATGAATGACATTTGGTGCAGATTAGTACCTGGAGGCGAAGAATGAGTTGCACGTCAACAGCTGTGTCCACAAGATCAATTTATATACCACTTACCATGGACATTGACTTTGTTGGGATGTATGACTATTAATAGACTTGCTGGTATCACGGTCAGAGCAAAGCAGACACCACAACCGCCTGAGCCAAGATACGGCTTAACGCTTCACCTAGTTACTACTAGTGTCAGTCACAGGGAATACTGTCAAATATTGGAAGTAACATGACAGAAGTACATTGGAAACACATTTGGAATATTACTACAATAGAAGATAGAGCTATATTGGCTATAAAAGTTGTTTTTTATTTAAACCTTCAAATCCTGGCTTTAATACGATGATGACGTGTACACTGTGCCTACACCTTTTCCTGAGCCCAGCCCCCAGGCCCTTTGAGATCATTATCCTGCTGGCCATCTTTGCCAACTGCATTGCGCTGGCTGTGTTCTCGCCCATGCCCGAGGAAGACACCAACAGCAGCAACGCCAACCTCGTGAGTCACCGCTGCGGACCCGCACGGCTGGCTTAGCCTAGGGGTGCATCTGCTTTACGTGGGACAGTCTGCATCCAGGTCATACACTTTATTGGGATCAGGTGTCGATGGCTTAACTTAGCTTGGCTTCATGTGCTACATGTGCTACATTTAGCATAGCTCAGATATGCATCATCCATTGTCTACTTTAAGGCACAGCAGGTGGTGTGGTGGTTAAGGAGATTCAGCAGTATCTGTCTACTGGGAAATGAGCAACATCCTTTTGAATTTAACCTATAATAAGTATTCAGACCCCTCTAATCCGCAAGCACAAGAAGGCTTACCGCATCTGAACTATAGGCCGTCTTTTGGTAATGATATTTGGCAACAATATTATTTAAAATTTATCATTACAAAAAAACATAATCCCTGAAATGTTGAAATCAGTATTTGGAATTGAAAATCAACCGATTGTGGTTCCTGGCCGGTTGATGGGTGCATCTCTAGATATAAAGGTTACATTATTTCGACTTGTTTGACTGAGCCTGTCGAAGAGGCCTCCACTTTTATGCATTTATAAAGGTGGACACTTTCATGTGACGTAGCCTGCAGATGGACCAGTAATCTCCAGTCACTGCACTCAATCACTGCACCACCTGCTGGCTGTAACATGGTTATAGGTTACTGAAGAGTGTCAGTCACAGGGAATACTGTCAGATATTGGAAGTAACATGACAGAAGTACATTGGAAAAACACATTTAGAATTTTACTACAAAAGGACATAGAGCTATATTGCTATAAAAAGTTTGTATTATTATTATTATTATTATTTTTATTATTATTATTGGAGTAGTTCAAATTATATCACAGACAAAAGGTGGTTGGTACACTGTCCAAGGCTTTGAAAACATACTACAGCGGCACTAGTGCTACGCACGAGCACCTGAAAACACACAGGAACTATTCTGGTCGATGGACCAGCAGAGCAGGCAAAACCACCCTAAGTATTGTCTATTCATGTTTATTAAATTACCATTAGGACAGAGAGCTTTTTTTTATATCTTTAGTCCTTGTGGCTGCTAAGCTCACTCATTATTCAGGCCATAAAGTTGTTTGCTTGCTACCGAAGAATCTCCATTGAAAAAGTGAAGCAGACACTGGGCAGCCGAAAGCCGGCTTTGTGAATTGTCAGCATGCAGATCGCAGGGATGTCTGCTGGCTGTCGCTATGTTATCACCCAACAGTGCCGGCCATTAGCATGCTTCCTTTAGTCAGCAGTGCTGGTGGGCCTTGTGATGGAGGACACTGGATACCACTGCCCATTGTACTGGATTATCTGGATGGTCTTAAGGGATCGTGCTAGAGCATAGTTTACAGTGTCACAGGGACAGAGTGTTAGCTTTCCAGTTATCTGCCAATGAGGCAAATGAGGCAAAGTGTCTATGCCACCATGTCACCAAAGCAAAGGTGTGACTTGTGGTCGTTGATGAGTTGTGCAGCTCAGGGAGCGACTCTTGTAGTGCCAGTGCAAGTAACTGGTGCTTTACAATTAAAGGTGCTGTACTCATCCAGCCAGCAGTAGTTCACTATGCATGGACTGCAGATTGAGCAAGCAGGCTAAATTAATAATATAATGATGTCATGCTTGCAGTTTGGTGAGTGAACTCTGATCTGTTGCAAATTATCCATCTTCTAATCACTTATCCTGGTTAGGTCTGCATAAGGGCTTAGGGCCTATTTCAAGCAGCACAGGGCAAGCAGCCTGGGTACAGCCTGCACAAGATGCCAGTCCATCACTGGGCAACTTAGAGACAATCATTAACTTACCTGCATGTCTTTGGGCTGTGAGCATAAACTTGAGTGAGCAAACTCCACATACGCCGAAATGAAAAGGAATTCCAACACCCAATGCTGCGGGGGCGAGACGACAGTGTTACCCAACAAATCACTGTGCTATAAAATAGCATTGTGCTATAAATCTGCAGTGTCTCTGCTATTTGATGATCTGGCTTAGTCTTCAGCTCCCATTGGACAATCCGAAGGTTTCAAAAAGGATTTTACGTATTTCACATAGTGCATCTCTGCTTGACCCACTAATAGATCTACCTTTTTGGGTTCAAATTAATCTCTTACTAATCCAACTGTATAAAAATCCATTTTAAACCAGCCAATAAGGTCTTATGATTTTGGTTACGTTGTTACCTGTTTGCAAACTTGATGGAAAACCAGTGGATTTTATCAGCATTGATTGTTATGCAGTGGTCTGCCTGAACAGAAAAGCTAATGCAGCACAGCTACGATTTCTCTCCTGCAGCAGTCGGCCAGTTCCATTGCTGAAATCAGTGGGGAACATTTTACTTACAACTAATGGGTACAAATAATGTTATAGTACAAATAATGGTACAAATAATGTAGTAGTACACTCTATTTAATGCATGAATTAACTAGTAACTAATTGTTAGTTATGTACTGATCCCATTCATGATTAATCGGTTATGATGGTTCATGTATTTTAAGCAGGAACTACATTAATTCATGATTTATTCTTGAGTAGTAACCGAGTAACTAAGTTACTTGTGCCCCCTTAAACAAGTGTTACCGACAATTGTCTTATAATATTATCATGTTTGTTCTTTTGTGGGGGCGAACATGTCCCAGTTTCTCCATCACTGTATGTTTAGGCGCCAGGCCTCTGTCCCCCATTCTGAAACGGAACCCCCCCGCCCCCCCTCAATGGGCTTTGGCCCTGGCCTCCTGGCTTTCTGCAATTTAAAGCTTTATATTTAGCATTTAGCTCATGGATCCAGTCCCTGTGACAAAGGCTGCATGGTGCACGATCAGCGTGACGTTTAAAGAGACACACTGAGCCCTCACTGAACTCACAAGATTACTGCACTTTTTATTTTTTGTATTCCTGTTAACAGGGAAACGTTCATTCCTCTCTTTGATTCATTACTCTCACTAAGCAGTCATGATGGATATAGCAATGGCTTCCGGCCTCTTAAGTTTTGCCAGTGTGAGCGGCACCGGATCTCACTCTCGGCAGACTTGCACTGCAGGCAGATCAGAGTGTCTTTATGCCCGTGGTGGACTGATATCCTGTCCCTAGTGTCCCGTCTCATCCTCTGTGATTCTTGTAACAGTCCTCATAACTCTGCTTAGAACTGGTGACTGTAGGAAAACAAATGAATGTTGGCACTAGATTTGCGACAGGCTGCTCTTCACCTTGTAACGACGGGGTGCCAAAACTTTAGGTTATTTAAAAAAACATTATAGTAAATAAACAGATGATCAAGATCCATGGCAAAATTCTCCGGGTCAGATTAATGCTGTGATGGACCTGCATCAGCAGAACTCCTCACGTGCGGAAATGCTAATGGCCCATTCTCCTCTCGCGGCTTGTTGGTGTTTGTAACAGAAGTTTTATAAGTCATATAAGTTTCATATAAGTCATCCTGCGTATATTTTAGAGGTGACATTAAGTAGGACTCATAGGCTGGGCTGGAGACTTGGCGAATGAGTAATGAGCCTGAGTCAGGGGCTGAAAATAACAGGGTGACCAATGAAACCACTTACTCAGATAGAAAAACGACACAGACCCGCCATGTCAGCCGACTCAGTGACGCTGTTACACTCTCACCACAGGGTCTGCAGCATGGTCTTTGGTCTGACAACTGCCGTATGCAAAGAAGAAAATCAGAGCAGTTATCAAAATCAGTACAAGGAGTAAAGCCATACTTGGATCTTTGTGTCACCTGACTCCGCCCACACTCCCCCCCGTTTAATACAGCTGTCGCCTTGGGGCACAGCCTGCCCTCGCCCCCCCCTACCGAGAGTAAGTCTCTCACACACTGATCAAGTCTGCTGGCAACGTGAAAACAAACCAGAGACAAAACAGTCCTCAAAACACCGGGGTGATTCAAGCACTGATGTTGTTATGAAGGGAAGCCACTGGTTGGGGCCAACTGGTGGCATTTTATTTCCAGTATATCACATTTACGTTACATTTATGAACGCCCAGCTACAAGTGTAAGCAGGACTGAAGCAGGAGCTATGCAACAACTTCTGAGAAAGCCAGAACCTATTCAAGGAGCAGAAATGTGAAACATTCAGGGAACGTAAAGGGGCATCAAGCTAGCAGAGGAGTTCCTGGAACAGACGGGCCTCAGACATTTCTTGATTAATTAGTATTACATGCTTTCCTCATAAGACTGGTTCGATCTTTTTGACCATTACTTTTCTTTGATTTGAATATGTGGCCTCTGTGAGCTGAGATTCAGCACTTGTAATGTGATGAACCTGCTTCTTGCATTTTTAGGAGAGCCTGGAATACGTCTTCCTGTTCCTATTTACAGTAGAGTGCTTCCTCAAGATAATATCCTATGGTTTCCTCTTTCATGATGGGGCCTATTTGCGGAATTGTTGGAACATATTGGACTTTGTCATCGTCTTCATGGGGTAAGGTGAACCCAACAGGAGGTGGAACCCTAACCCTAACCCTAACCCTGCAGTGCACCTACATTTATGATACACTTGGAAAGTTTCCAGTGTAACTCACTGTCTGGTATTGAGTGCTGTGATGTCATATGACCCAATGATCTGTGAATGGTGGCATGTTGGTTTCTACTGATGTCACTTTGTGATGTTTCTCCGTTTTCCACCATCTACAGGCTTTTCACCCTTGTAGTGGACACTATAAACACAATTTCTGGAGTCCCAGCAGAGAAGGGAGGGGGCTTTGACTTGAAGGCGCTGAGAGCTTTTCGAGTCTTGCGGCCTTTACGCCTCGCCACTGGTGTCCCCAGTAAGATCCCTTCCCTGAGTCCACCAAACCATTTTTTTCCTTTTGTCTCTACCCTTCTCAGTTTAATGTAATCTCTGAATGTATTTTTGAGCTTTCGCTTGCTTGGTGTTTGGTAATTAACTGGTCATCAACAAAATGATAGTTAAGGAGTGTAGGGAAATGGTACATATAGGGATAAGTGTGCATAGGAGGCTTGGCGTTGGCCGTATGAGCAATGTTAGTAAATGTCTCACTGTCGTACCCCAGGCCTGCAGGTGGTGATGAACTCCCTCTTCAAATCCATGCTACCTCTCATGCACATCGCCCTGCTGGTATTCTTCATGGTGACCCTCTATGCCATCGTGGGTTTGGAACTGTTCAAATGCAAGATGCATAAGACCTGCTACTACATTGGCACAGGTCAGTGGGCTGGGGGTGACGGAGCAGGACAAGTCAGTGAACAGAGGGGCTTCTTGCTCAGGTTGCTAGGGTGATGGGTACCACTGGATGTCAGTCTGCATCTTCATTGCCGATAGTGCCGTCCTTAGCTCACAATGGCTCCTGATGTCCAAGCAGTAGCCAGATTCCATAACTTGGCCCTTGACTTCCCTAGCCACTCTTTGTCCATTTTCCGTAACCCAATTGGATCCAAGGTTCCTATGGCAGAAAACATGTGGAATAAAGTAACAGACATGCTTGGCATCCGTCTGTCCGTCTTAGGTTTAGAAATAACTTGCTGCTCTCTTTCTCTGTCAGATATTATCGCCACACTGGACAATGAGAGGCCATCGCCCTGTGCACAGGCTGGCGAAGGGCGTCGTTGCACCATCAATGGGTCAGAGTGTCACTCAGGCTGGCCTGGCCCAAACTATGGCATCACCCACTTTGACAACCTGGGCTTTGCCATGCTGACCGTCTTCCAGTGCATCACCATGGAAGGCTGGACTGACGTGCTCTACTGGGTATGTAGCAGCCTGCACACCTTTCAGACCAGCACACCCTGTCACCGTCCTGTTCCTGGATCTCGTGACTTCAGTAACTAGCCCCATCAGTATTTTTCCTCCACAAATGATTCTTTCTTTTTATCTTCGTATGTTCCCTTGACATGCTTAAGCCCACAGCCTCTTTCAGATACTGTATCCTGCAGCTCACCTAACAAGCTGTCTGCATGGGCCTCCTTAACCCTAGTCCTAACCCCTGACCCTGACCCTAACCCTGACCCTGACCCTAACCCTAACCCTGACCCTAACCCTGATCCTACAATTCATTCACTAGTAGGACAAAATCAGATTACTAACCAGTTATCTTCTTGTGTCCCACAGGTGAACGATGCCATAGGTCCGGAGTGGCCCTGGCTTTATTTTGTCAGCCTCATCCTCTTGGGCTCCTTCTTTATCCTCAACCTGATTCTTGGTGTGCTCAGTGGGTCAGTGACTTCTGCTGACTAGAGGCCGTATTTAGGTGCCACTCCTGTTTTACTGGGTATCCTATTCACTGTCTCCCTCGTCTATCCCAGAGAGTTCACGAAAGAACGAGAAAAGGCCAAGTCACGGGGTGAATTCCAGAAGCTCCGCGAGACGCAGCAGTTCGATGAAGACCTGAAGGGCTATATGGACTGGATTACCCAGGCTGAGATCATGGACACCGACCAGGAGGGACAAGGTACATCACTAAAATGTAGTGACAGGGCCAGTGATTACATCAGCATTATCTATTCACAGTGAACTAATATATTTGCATTTCATAGTCACATGATAATATTTGTCATCACAGGGCTATCTCACGGCTCATCTGCATCTGAGCATCATTGAATTTCTGCTGTGTTTCACAGTGCATCTGTGCCGCTATCTCTATGAAATTCTGCCATTTGTCATGGTGCATCTGCATCGATGTGTCTATGACATTCTGCAGTGTGTCATGATGGTACAAAGAAGGAGGAGAGGGATGTGATGGAGAGAGAGGGGAGGGTGAGTGAGGGATGTGACAGAGAGGGTAGTGTGAGTGAGGGATGTGACAGAGAGGGTAGTGTGAGTGAGGGATGTGACAGAGAGGGTAGTGTGAGTGAGGGATGTGATGGAGAGAGACTGGAGTGTAAGTGAGGGATGTGATGGAGAGAGAGCAGAGTGTGAGTGAGGGATGTGACAGAGGGAGGGGAGCATGAATGAGGGATGTGACAGAGGGAGGGGAGTGCGAGTGAGGGATGTGATGAAGCGAGAGGGGAGTGTGAGTGAGGGATGTGATGAAGCGGGAGTGTGAGTGAGGGATGTGACAGAGAGGGTAGTGTGAGTGAGGGATGTGACAGAGAGGGCAGTGTGAGTGAGGAATGTGATGGAGAGAGAGCGGAGTGTGAGTGAGGGATGTGACAGAGGGAGGGGAGCGTGAATGAGGGATGTGACAGAGGGAGGGGAGTGCGAGTGAGGGATGTGATGAAGCGGGAGGGGAGTGTGAGTGAGAGATGTGACAGAGGGAGGGGAGTGTGAGTGAGGGATGTGACAGAGGGAGGGGAGTGTGAGTGAGGGATGTGACAGAGGGAGGGGAGTATGAGTGAGGGATGTGACAGAGGGAGGGGAGTGTGAGAGTGGAGACGGCAGGGAGTTGGAGCAATATTTTATTTTCTTTGAACAAATGAGAGTAAAATCTTTAAATGAGATTTCCTGCCATGAATCAGTTTATTTTACATTCTTGAAGCCTCAAGTGAACCCGGAACATATAGTAACAAAAAAAGAACATTACATTGGCACAATTAATTCACAAAATAATAATGTCAGAAGTTCACACACAAAATCTTTTTGATGTAGTAAAAATGACTCCATTTGTTTGTTTTTTTTTGCCAGGACTTCTGCCAAAGGAGGGCGGCTCAGACACGGAAAGTCTGTATGAAATGGAGGGCCGGAATCGTTTGCTTTATTACTAGTGAGTATTCCAGCAGAGTCACCTGGAATCTATCACTGACAAACAACAGGAGCTGACAGAAGCCAAAGCAGCTGCCCGGATTCCCTGAGCTGCTTCTTTGCTTTCCTCTCACTGCAGCCATCGCTCGCGTCACTGGAACCGTTTCTTCCGGCGGAAGTGTCGCTCCTGGGTGAAATCCCGCGTCTTCCACTGGCTGGTGGTCCTGCTGGTGCTCCTCAACACCTTGGTCATTGCCACTGAACACCACCACCAGCCTGAGTCACTTACCACTGTACAAGGTACTGGAGCCTAAAGAGATCTTTTGTTTAGCCACTGTAACCTTGCTGTCTTGATTGTTGTCTGTTAGTTTGTTTTCTTTGTCAACTTGTTTGCATTTCTGTTACGGTGCAGCTCATTTGTGGCTATTGGTACATAACTATCTATAGCAGCCCTGCACTGATTTTCACTTCCTATTCTGGGATCACAGAGACGGCCAACAAGGTGCTGCTGTCGCTGTTTGCCGTCGAGATGTTCCTGAAGATGTATGCTTTGGGACTTCCTGCCTACTTTGTGTCGCTCTTCAACCGCTTCGACTGCTTCGTGGTGTCCGTGGGCATCTTGGAGCTGCTGCTGGTGCGGATGGATATCATGACACCCCTGAGCATCTCGGTGCTGCGTTGCTTCCGCCTGCTTCGCCTCTTCAAGGTCACAAAGTAAGCTGAGCGCCAACGGCTTCGTGGCACTGAAAAATAGGGAGCATTCTGGGAACCGAAAATTCAGGCTTCGTTGCTGGTCAGCATCACTAGAGGATATGTGAGCAATTAAGAAGGCTGTGTGGGGTAATTCCTGTGAATTTGTTTTTTATGCTAACTAAGGACATGTACAGTAACACTGTTTAGATGAAGAATTTTTCTTAGGAAGAAATTAATATAATTCAGGCCATAAAGGACAATGGGCATTAATTAAATCAGTAAAATAACTCTTCTGAAAACGTTAAATATCTACCTCCAGGCAATATTTAGTGTTTTTATAATGTCAAACTCCTGTTACTTTCCTAGCTACTGATAAACCTTCAGTGATTCTGTAACTTTCCTGCTCAGCTTGGGCCATGAACCTTTCTGCCTCTCTTCAGGTACTGGAAGTCCATTAGCAACCTGGTAGCCTCGCTGCTTAATTCGGTGCGCTCCATCGCCTCGCTGCTCTTGCTCCTCTTCCTCTTCATCGTTATCTTCTCCCTGCTGGGCATGCAGGTGTTTGGGGGCAAGTTCAACTTCCCCGAGTATCAGGTTCGGCGCAGCAACTTTGACAGTTTCCCCCAGGCACTCATCACAGTTTTCCAGGTATGAGAATGATCACCTTTCATCAATACCAAGAAAACAAAGATTTCTGCCTGAGAAATTTATTAGGAAAACTGATGTAAACTATTTTTTTCTTTAAAAAATGTAGAATAAGGTCAGGTAACAGTAGAACAAAATAAAAGCACATTCCAAACAGCAAAAAAGTTCAGGTTTAAATCAATTCTAGCCCATTATTTTACCAGTCCAGAGAATATTCTTGTGCTTTGATCCCTGCCTTTAAAATGTATGGTTTAACTAACACTATTTTTTTATTTAAAGCAGAAAAACAGTCATAATTGACCTACAAAATAATGAAAGGAATCGTGGGGCTCTTAAAAGAAGGCAGGATGTGAGGCCGCACTTCTCTTTCCCCAACCCTAACCCTAACCCCAACCCTATGTAGGTCCTCACTGGGGAGGACTGGGATGCTGTCATGTATGATGGGATCCGGGCCCACGGCGGGCCTGACTTCCCCGGGATACTGGCCAGCATCTACTTCGTCATCCTCTATATCGTCGGCAACTGTATCCCTGACAACCAAGTCGACGGGGCACAGGAACAAGCTGATATTTTTTCCTTTAATGTTATTGTTAGTTCAAGAGTGCTACTGTTAATGTGTTCCCATAACAGTTTGCGATTGATTTTATGGTTGTTGTGTGGAAGTGATTAGGCATGGAGACATGGCGGTCAGAGCTGTTGCTTCAAAACTTTGGGCAAAAGGGTTCAGCTTTCCTCCAGGTACTCCAGTTTCCACTGCAGTCCAAAAACATGCTGAGGTGGACTGGAGTTGCCAGATTGTCTGTGGGTATTTTTGCTGTAATGGGTTGGTGCCCAGTCCTTGCGCCCATGACTCCTGCGACCTTGCACTCGACAAATGTGTACAGAAAGTAGATGGGGAATAATACTGTCGTTGTTGGTGCGAGAATATCCATGTTAGTTTTGTTAACATGCGTTCCTGTAACTTGTGAGTGTTTGTGATGCTTTTTTGAGATATTTTTGGCAAGATTTTTTGTCAAGACTATTAGCATTAGCTTCCTTCAAACTTACAAATTGCAGATGTATCAGCAGTCAAATGCATTTAATTAATAGATACATTTCTGAGTTACAACGTTAGAGAAGTGAACAGGTTCCATGCAGGTGTCCTGACAGCTCCGCCTCCTGACCTGTGATTCCCTTGACGGCAGTCGCGCAGTCATCCTTCTGAATGTGTTCCTGGCCATTGCTGTGGACAACCTGGCCGAGGCAGAGAGTCTCACTTCGGCCCAGAAGGAGAAGGCAGAGGAGAAGAAACGGCAGAAGCTGGTCCGGTGAGTGGAGCTTGAAGAGGCCCAAGATTTACACTCTGCGGAATCTACTGGGTTTGCACTGCTAAGATGAAGGCAGACCAGCCATCAAATGCACAGAATATAATGTCGTGAAGCAGCTAAATGATAATGCAAGTTTCTCCGTGGCAGAGGCAATGTTCCACAGAAGACTGACGAGGACAGGGCCCTGATGGTGAAGAAGCTGGCTGAGCAGAGGGCCAAAGCTGAAGGGATGCCCACCACAGCCAAGGTCAGCCCCGTGCCCCGAGGGTCAAAGATGCCGCGGCAGTCACGTCATTTTATAAAAATATTAAAGGTAAAACAAAGAACCTCCCAGTAACACCTAATGATTTAGTACATGTGTTCATTTCAGCTGAAAGTGGATGAGTTTGAATCAAATGTCAAAGAGATCAAGGATCCTTTTCCGCCAGCTGATTTTCCAGGTACCTTAGCTGTTCTCCTTGTGAGACGCTATGCATCGCTTATACCTCAGCACTGATGAATTCTCTAATCTGATTGGTTAATTGAGTGTTGTTTAATTTCCTGCAACTGCATGCCCAGTGTCAACCAGCCGAATCACAGTAGAAATCTTTAATTCTAACTAGGGCTGTGCGATATGACCAAACTCTCATTTCCTGATATAAATCATGTCATATCCCAATAACGATGTATATCATGGCTGCACCTGGCATTTTTGGATTTTTATAAGTTCACCCATAATACAGCTGAATACCAAGAAGCGCATGAAATTAAATTAATAAAATAATGGCTGCATACGTATTATATGTTCATTGTCTGTATGTTGCCTGTCTAATTTAAGAGATACTGTCTGGCAGAACACAAATTCCTGTGTGACTTAACATACTTGCCAAATTTGATTTCATCAAATTTGATTCTGATTTAAGTTACGTTGCCTCCGCTGCCATGCATTTGACAATGTACTGTATAATGAACGGCCTGCAGTGCATTAACCTGCTTGTACCACAATTACTACATCTTTGGCACATCTACCCCGTGGTCTTTCGGCTTATCAGTGGTTTTAGATCTGCCTAGTACATATTACATGCATTTTCTTACGGTGATTTAAAAGCTGAGAAAGGATGTCACTCATGAGGGTTGCAGGAGGTTTTCTCCCTTTGCATCTCACCACCCCTGCCTTCCTGGTTGCCTAGGTGACGACGAGGAGGAGGAGCCAGAGATCCCCCAAAGCCCCCGCCCACGGCCCATGGCTGACCTGCAGCTGAAGGAGAAGGCGGTGCCTCTTCCCGAGGCCAGCTCCTTCTTCATCTTCGGGCCCCAGAACAAGTAAGCCGTAATTCATGGTCTCCAACCAGAAAACGCAGGACCTGTCTAGAGTGGTTGGAGCAAGTGAGCTTCTAGAACATTTTGGGTCTGTGGCTTGTCAGAATGAAATAATATGCACAAGACAGATAAACCTCAAGGACTGAAAGAAATGGAGGTTTCCTCAAAGGAGGAAGGAGGGAGACAAGGCAGAATCTGCCGCTTCCTGTTGTCTGTTTGTATGTCTTCACTATGCGCACTGGCAGGGACTTTCCAGCATCAGCTGCAATGACTCTTCTGTTTCGGCTTAGGTTACGCAAGATATGCCACCGGATCATTAACGCCACCCCCTTCACCAACTTCATCCTGCTATTCATCCTCCTCAGCAGCATCTCTCTGGCAGCCGAGGACCCCATCGATCCCAAATCCTTCCGGAACGAGGTCTCAATTGCTGTCAATTTATACTGTCCCATAAAGATGATATCCCAACAAAAGCATGGAAGTTCAGGCACATAATACATTATATCCAAAGTAACAGGGACCAGACAAGGAATGTGGCTATTTTTATTTCAGATTTTATTCCAGATTAATTTTCAGCAGGCACAGGGGAACAATGGATAGCTCATATCTCCAGGGTTGGGAGTTTGAAACCTGTCTCTGCTCTGTGTGTGATCTGTGTTTTAGTTTATCTTCTATGGTTAAAGTACATTTAAAGATTTCACAGAACGCAGGAAACACATGTTTAGTTGTGGTGTTCTGGGGCAAACCAGTAGTATGTTTACATGTAATTACAGGTACGTAATTGCAAGAAATTGCTAATTTAACTAATTAAGACTGAGCAGTGAAACCAATGAAACAGACAGATGGACCTCCGATTTGAAAGCCCTGATACAGAGTTTGTCCTTAGAGCAACGTGTTAAACTTGTATGGACAGCAGTGTGTCATTGTCGGAGTTCTCTAACAGGCCTCTTCATCTCTGAGCAGATCTTGGCATATGCAGACATCGCGTTCACGTCTGTATTCACCGTGGAAATTGCACTAAAGGTACAATCATCAGCACATTGCCAGTCATATTGTATTATTAAATTATTAGGCTTTTCAACAGAACGTTTCATCAAAATTAACTTGCACCAGCGTAAAATCTTTACACTGTTATCCATTTCTGGAAGTAAATATATTAAGCAGCTTGACCAATATGTTGTTAACCACACTGTTCTTAAACCTCACTGGCTACCATGTTATTGTGAGTGGAGCTGACAACATGTGGCCGAAAGCGTTTCTCTGTCACATGAGTGCTGTCATCGCAGATGATCACGTACGGCGCCATCCTGCACAAGGGCTCCTTCTGCCGCAACTCATTCAACATCCTGGACTTGATTGTGGTGGTCGTGTCTCTGCTGTCTATGGGGATGGAGTGAGTTAACTTTCATACATTTAGTTCAGTTTGCCTTTTATTGCCCAAATGGTCAATGGTCATATAACCATTTCGTTGTGACCTTGTAACTGTGCCCACCCATCTCCTGGCCTGTGCAGCCATACAGTCCAACAACCGAGAGAGAGTACGACTACGTGCTGATGTGGCCATGACCAGCTGCCCATGGTTACAGCGTCATGTCACCACTCCAACCTTATTACTAACTGCTCTGTCCACCGCAGGTCCAGCGCCATCTCGGTGGTGAAGATCCTTAGGGTTCTGAGAGTGCTCCGGCCCCTGCGGGCCATCAACCGAGCCAAAGGGCTCAAGGTGGGCTCAGCACACACCCCCAGTAACACTGCAGCAAACTCGCAAGCTGTCTTCATGCAAATAATACCCCTGTCTATAGTGGTGCTTCCCAGTCTGGTCCTCAGGGACCCACAGACAGTCAGAAACATGCACTGACTGGCAGGGAGCTGGGAGGGTGCGTAAACATGGACTGTCTGGCAGGGAGCGCAAACGTGGATTGTCTGGCAGGGAGCTGGGAGGGTGTGTAAACGTGGACTGTCTGGCAGGGAGCGCAAACGTGGATTGTCTGGCAGGGAGCTGGGAGGGTGCGCAAACGTGGACTGTCTGGCAGGGAGCGCAAACATAGTCTGTCTGGCAGGGAGCTGGGAGGGTGCGCACACATGGACTGTCTGGCAGGGAGCGCAAACGTAGTCTGTCTGGCAGGGAACTGGGAGGATGCGCAAACGTGGACTGTCTGGCAGGGAGCTGGGAGGATGCGCAAACGTGGACTGTCTGGCAGGGAGCTGGGAGGGTGTGTAAACGTGGACTGTTTGGCAGGGAGCGCAAATGTTGACTGTCTGGCAGGGAGCTGGGAGGGTGCGCAAACGTGGACTGTCTGGCAGGGAGCTGGGAGGGTGTGTAAACGTGGACTGTTTGGCAGGGAGCGCAAATGTTGAGCAATCAGTTATTTTCCATACACAGCTCAAGCAGAGAGGAAAAATGTGTGGTATACTACTGCCTTATTCCTTTTCATTAACAGTATCACACACACGACAGTCTCATTGCACACAAAGCATAATTTCCACATATATATTTATATTTGCCAGAGAAAATTCCTTTTCAGACTCTAGTTTGGAAAATAAAGCTCTTTATTCAACTACTTTTCTGTTCTTAATGTATTTAAATCAGATTCACAGACTGAATCTGGAAAGTTTGAAAACTCCTCCCTGCCTTTAAAACCAGGTGAATTAGCATAATTCTGCAGGTTGGTTATTGGCATAAACAAATAAAGACTGAAGAAAATCGCTACTTGATCTTGTTGAACAAATAGTCCCAATGAGCTGCATATTTTAGGAATTATATCAATATCACATATCCTTGCATTTATAGATTTATAATATTAATTCCCAACAGGTATAGATTTATAGGTTTATAATATTAATTCCCAACAGGTATAGATTTATAGATTTATAATATTAATTTCTAACAGTTCACGGTATAGACAACACTTATGGGCTCTGCTGCAGTCCTGCCCGTCCACGAACCTTTGGTCCAGTAACTAAATATTCCAAAAGTATTTCAGTATGTAGTATCTTATTAATGTGTTTTTTTGTGTCTTTTTGTTTCTGGTTGAGTAGCATGTGGTGCAGTGTATGTTTGTGGCCATCAAGACCATAGGCAATATCGTCCTGGTTACCATGATGTTGAACTTCATGTTCTCCTGCATTGGCGTCCAGCTCTTCAGGGTGAGTTGCTGGGTATTCAGACTTTCACAGCTTTTAATTTAAAGCCACTGAGCAGAAAGTGAGCTTTCAGAATGAGGCTTATAAGGGAAACAAATCTGTAGTCCTTACATTTTAGCAGTTTTGGTTACAGGCTTCCTTAATGGACTAGCACTGGAACAGTAAGATTCAAGGCTTGCTTATAATTACAGCCCAATGCTGACCTCACATCAGTCTTGTGGTATTCATTCGCAGATAGTTAAACCATGTCCTGCCTTTTTCTGTTCATAAAGGGCAAGTTTTATCGGTGCACTGACCCGTCCAAAACAACGGAGGAAGAATGCCAGTAAGGAAAAAACACTTTTTCCTTCAGTTCCTCGCAGTGAAAACGTAGATCACATTCTGCACTGTAAAATACTTGTGGACAGTAGCTTCTCACACATATGCACTGGTGTCTTTGCTGCCCAGGGGGACCTTCATTAGGCACTTAGAGAATTCACTGCAGGAGATGGATCTGCAGAAGCGCAATTGGGTCAACAGCGACTTCAACTTCGACAGTGTGCCCAGTGGCATGCTGGCCCTCTTCACTGCCTCTACATTCGAGGGTTGGCCCAAGTGAGTGATGCTGGTTGGGCCCCAACTACCCCCCCCCCCCAAAAGGGCTGTAGGTCTTTATGTGAAATAAGGGTCCAGAATGGTCTGCATGCTCAGAAGTTCTCTGGGTAAACTAACGACATTGTGTGCCTTTTGCTGACAGCAATATTTCACATTTGGCTTCTTCTGTACCGTCCATGAAGGATTTCATCTCTTAAACCCAGTTTTTTTGGTTGTGTTGATCCAAATCCTCCCAGATGAATGAATATAAAAGCTTCCATTAATCAGTCTGAATTGTGTTTTTATGGATCTGTTAGCTTAAACATTTGTCCGGTTTGATTCATAGAACAAGTATCCATTAGCTGCTCAGTTCATTGTGGCACATTGTGTCTAAATGTGAAGCAGGGGCTTAGGCCCGACCTCTGCGACCTCTGTGACCTTTGGTTGACCATGTGACTCACAGGCTGCTGTATACGGCCATCGACTCCGACACAATAGACAGAGGCCCCATATTCAACAACCGCATCGATGTCTCCATCTTCTTCATCGTCTACATCATTATCATTGCCTTCTTCATGATGAACATCTTCGTCGGCTTCATCATTGTGACGTTCCAAGAGCAGGGCGAGGAAGAATACAAGAACTGTGAACTGAACAAGAACCAGGTACACATTGTCCTCGGTATGGGGGCCCCCCTCCCTTTCTGGGGTCTGGGTTAGTCCCCAGCTGGCTGCATGCTAACGTGACTGCTATTACGATAATTCTCATGCTATAAGCCGAGAAAATACACTTAAATACATACCAAAAATGGTTCTAGGGTTAGGGTGACACCACTTCCATTTTGTGTGACAGTAAAAGCATGTAGTTAGAACTCATCTTACTTTTCAATAACACTGATATTACAATAAACACATTATCCATTATGTTGCTACAATGTTTGAATATGAAACAGTATTGAAAGTCGCTCAGCTTTGCTCACTTCTGGTGTTAGAAGGCTGTGGTCTGAAAGGTTTTGTTTTCTTTGAACGAAAATTATTTTCTGTGTCCTTAAGAAGAGACTCTGCTTGCACGTGTACCTCTCTGTGTCCTTAAGAAGAGACTCTGCTTGCACGTGTACCTCTCTGTGTCCTGAAGAAGAGACTCTGCTTGCACGTGTACCTCTCTGTGTCCTGAAGAAGAGACTCTGCTTGCACGTGTACCTCTCTGTGTCCTTAAGAAGAGACTCTGCTTGCACGTGTACCTCTCTGTGTCCTGAAGAAGAGACTCTGCTTGCACGTGTACCTCTCTGTGTCCTTAAGAGACTCTGCTTGCATGTGTACCTCTCTGTGTTCTGGCAGCGTAAGTGTGTGCAGTACGCTCTGAAAGCCGGGCCGCTGCGCTGCTACATCCCCAAGAATCCCTGTCAGTACCGCGTCTGGTACATGGTCACATCCTGCTACTTCGAGTACCTGATGTTCCTGCTCATCATGCTGAACACGCTCTGCCTGGGCATGCAGGTAAGGCACAGAGATGCGTGTTTATGGACAGCTGGCCTGACCGACATGTGCAATGTACAGACGTCTGTCTGTGTAACTGCGTAAATGAGCTAATACCAATGTAAGGCTGAATCTGAATCGAGGGCTCGTTCTCCAAGGCCTTCTGTTTGGTAGCTCAGTTTAGACTGAAATTGAATCTGGATCAACAAAGAAGTTGCTTTAGGACATGTGTTTGATGTTGATGGCTTTAGGACGTGTGTTTGATGTTGATGGCTTTAGGACGTGTGTTTGATGCTGATGGCTTTAGGCTGGAAGCCCCAAATCTCAGCGCTGTGTGTGTTATGTGTCTCTTTCCGAAATCTTAGCACTGCAACCAGTCAGACTACATCACGAAAGTGTCAAACACACTGAATTTGCTCTTCACCATCCTCTTCACTGTTGAGATGATTGTCAAGCTCATGGCCTTCAAAGCCAAGGTCAGTACTGCTGCAGGACACTTGGAGGTTTAGAGGGGGCTTTCAGCCGAGGCTCCACGACTCACTTGAAGCAGTTGTGGGGATCCACAGAAATGCATTGTATCATATACTTAAATGTTAAATATCACGCCCCCCCCCCCGTCCAAGGGCTAGGGGCTCTATAGCTCCATACTTTCATCTGGGGGTTGCTGGTGAAAGAAAACCAAAGCTGTACCACACCAAACAGATCTCTTACTCCTCAACTGTGGTAACTTTCACACCCCCTCTATCACCAGGGCTACTTTGGAGACCCCTGGAATGTGTTTGACTTTCTACTTGTCGTTGGGAGTGTTGTGGATGTCATCCTCAGCGAGATCGACGTGAGCACTTTGGCCAAGCAGCCTTACACTCACAGAATCACGGCCCCCAGACCTGCTATTTCTCTTTCCATCTTCTCAGTATCTATCTTCTCTGTCTTTATTATCCTCTCCGCTTTTCCACCTTCTCCTATCCTACAGTATATTATCTCGCTTTCCATTATATTATCTCACTTTCCATTGTAATACGTCTACTCACCCCTCACTATCCCTCCTGATATGCTACCCCACTCTGTCCTGATTGGTTCTCATGCTGTGCCTATTTACTCCGCTCTTCCTTCCAGAATGCCCTTGCTGCCAGTGGAGGACTGTACTGCCTGCAGGGCTGCACTGTAACTATATGCTCTCACACTGCATGGGCCATGTGTGAGGCCATCGTCATTTGGATTGTGTGCTTTGGTTGGTTTTGCTTCTTGACCACCTGTTTTTGGGCCATGCATTAGGATTAACTTTTAAACTTGACTGTTCGCCTGGATGACATGTAACATGTTAGATGACAACACCTCTGAATACGTGATCTATTCACTATTAATGCATTGTATCATATATATGTATCATATATGTATCATATCTATTAACTTATGTGTCAAAATCTAATTCTTGCCTCATTGTGCATGCAGATCCTCAGTCTTACATTATATATAAAAGAAAACTTTCAAAAAATATGTTTAACAACTTTGCACATGTACCTGTCTGGACCTTGCTTTGTGCATTGGTGTACAGTCATGTAGGAAAAGGAAGGGGCCATCCCCAAACTGTTCCCACAAAGTTGGGAGCATGAAATTGTACAAAATGGCTTCGAATGCTGCAGCATTAGGAGTTCCTTTCACTGGCACTAAGGGTCCAAACCCAATCCCTGAAAACCAACCCCACACCATAAACCCCCCTTCACCAAACTTTACACTTGGAGCAATGCAGTCAGGCAAATACCATTCTCCTATCACGGTACCACGCTTAGATTCACTGAGCTCCTGAGAGTGACCCATTCTTTTGCAAATGTTTGTAGAAGCAGTCTGTGTGCCTAGGTGCTTGATTTTATACACCTGTGGCTATGGAAGTGATTGGAACACCTGAATTCAATGATTTGGAAAAAAATTTTTTTTTGCTACATCTAGGAAAAATGTGTTAATTAAGGAAGAAAGTTGAAGCTATATTTGTGTGCACACAATTCAGTGTACTTTGAGTTTGGTAGTTCTGAGCTCTTGACCAGCTAAGGAGTTAATGTTCTTCATCAATGTTAATAGTTTAATGTGTTTTTTTCCTGCTACTGGCTAGCCATGTCTTGTTTCAATTAATTAAATTAATTAAATTATAAGCTTATTTAGTCCTACCATTAACATTTTAAAATGCACATTTTTAATACAGATCATTAAAGAATTATGCAAATAAAACCTACATAATCAAACTTGAATGTAAAATTGAGGCAGGAATGAGATTGGACCCTCTCTATTGGCTGATTGGTGTCATCACATTAAGTAAAGGTTGAGCTCGTGGTGGAATTGAGGCTTTGAAATTTGCAATGGTCTGATTATGAGTGAATAGAATCTTTGTGTATATTTTGCTCAGTGCAGTAGAGGGCATAGTGTTGTGCAGTAATTTGTACTAACCCAGAATGCTGAAAGGAAAGTTTTTTTTGGAAGATGAACCATGACAGCAGACCAGATTTTTTCTTGATGGAAAAATTTCACATTAGAGATTGCATGTCTGCCATCTGCTATGTTACAAGTATAAACCATGTGAAACTCGAATTGGACATAAAATTTTAATTACAAGAGAAATACATTTTCCTATTAATAGATTTAATAATGAGAGATTAACAATTATCTTTGCTTTTAACGATTTATGTTTTTATTTCTTTAGGATAAAAACCCAATGCAAGCTATAGCGGTATGTTTTTATTATTATTTTTAATTTCAAGATGTGTTTGCATCAGATAGCTAAAATTGTCACAGCAAGAGATAAGAATACCTATAAGAATAAGAATAAATTTTTAGCATGTACATGTTATAAATGCATAACCGATGGTCTCATATATAGGTTGTTTCCCTTTATTTTATACCTGGAAATATACGCAACACAGAATGACACGTGTGACAATGTTACTGCGGATTCCTTTGTGAAAAGTGTCTGGTTGGATTGATTTTTTGAAGCCCTGACTTCTGATTGGAGGGTCTTGTTCCCCCACAAAGGACGCCGAGAACATGAGTGTGTCTATCACCTTCTTCCGACTCTTCCGTGTCATGCGTCTGGTGAAGTTACTGAATCGCTCAGAAGGCATCCGCAACCTGCTATGGACTTTTATCAAATCCTTCCAGGTCAGAGGTCATGGTTCGACTGTAGGCTTGCATGGTTATTGTCCTGATAGCACAATTATTGGGAAAATACAAGTTATTTTGAAGTCATTGGGGCAGTACACTGCTGTGAGTTGGCCCCCATCTTGGGTTGTTCCCTGCCCTGAGTCCATAGCTTCCTGGGATAGGCTTGAGACCCCTACCATCTTGCACTGGACAAGCGGGTATGGAAAATGGATGGATGGATGGATGGATGGATGGGGCAGTAGGATTCTTTGGCTGCCTATCAGCAGGCATGGCGGGGCTGTAAGGTCCTGCGAGTCCCTCTTCTGATGGTTGTTTGTTCTGCAGGCTATTCCCTACGTGGCTCTCCTCATCGTCATGCTCTTCTTCATCTATGCTGTCGTTGGAATGCAGGTTCGCCCTTCGGCTTCCCATCCCAGACTCCGTCTCCTGAACCTGCCACAGGACCTTACCTTTGCTCCTCTTTTTTCCAGTTCTTTGGGAAGATAGCTTTGCTGGATGGGACAGAGATTTATCGAAATAGTAACTTCCAGACATTCCCTCAGGCGATTCTGTTACTCTTCCGGTAAGCAGTGTCCATATGGAATCTAACTTTGTTAGAAAATTAATCTTTTAAAGGGTGTTCAGTGGGGTTCTAACTGCTATTTGAAAATTTGACCATGGTACTGTCTGTAGCACAGACTACAGGTAGCATAGCAGTGATCTCTTTCACAGGCAAATTTGAGTGAAATGCTATGTACAGTGTATTATAGCAGGCCAAGGGCCTGTAGGACTCCCCACTATCTGAATAAAATTAGCATTGTGAGGTTTGCATGTGATTAAAAGAGAGTAGTAAATATTTCTGTGGAGGAGCCCATTCGAATCCCGTGGTATGTGCCATGATATTTTTACAAGAGGTCAGAGGGCATAGTTAGGCTGTCAATCTGCCATACAGGGTCACCACTGGAGAGAGGTGGCAGGAGGTCATGATGGCCTGCATGTCCGGGAAGTTCTGCGATCCCAAGTCTGAGCCTCTCCCCGGGGAGGAGTACAACTGCGGCACCAACTTTGCTGTCTTCTACTTCCTGACCTTCTACATGCTCTGCTCCTTCCTGGTTAGTCTGCTGGTTGTATTTATAGCTAACGGAGCTTCTGTACTCAGGCTAATGTGGGATTGTTTGGTCGATTTGTTGATGTCTTTCTCATAATCATCTCTCTCTGTTACTCCAGATCATCAACCTTTTTGTGGCAGTCATCATGGACAACTTTGACTACTTGACTCGTGATTGGTCAATACTTGGTCCCCATCACCTGGACGAGTTTAAGAAAATCTGGGCAGAGTATGATCCTGAAGCCACGTGAGTTTGTGATCCTCAGGATTAAATGTAAAAAAAACAACCTTTCCCCTCTTTCTTGCTCACTTGTCATGCAGCAATGCCAAGTAGCAAATGCAATGGCAATTAAACCTTCCTCTGCCTGTATAAGTTAGGCTGTCATTTGTCTTCTTGGCCTGCAGGGGACGAATTAAGCACCTGGATGTGGTGACTTTGCTGCGGAGGATCCAACCACCATTGGGCTTTGGAAAGTTCTGCCCCCACCGCTCAGCATGCAAGGTGAGTCGGGGGCAAGTAAAGGACTCTCAGGATATGCCCAGAATGTGCAGGGGGCTTTGTAGTGACATCATTAAGTAAAGCACTCTCAGGATATGTCCAGAATGTGCAGGGGGCTTTGCAGTGACATCATTAAGTAAAGCACTCTCAGGATATGTCCAGAATGTGCAGGGGGCTTTGCAGTGACATCATTAAGTAAAGGACTCTCAGGATATGTCCAGAATGTGCAGGGGGCTTTGCAGTGACATCATTAAGTAAAGGACTCTCAGGATATGTCCAGAATGTGCAGGGGGCTTTGCAGTGACATCATTAAGTAAAGGACTCTCAGGATATGTCCAGAATGTGCAGGGGGCTTTGCAGTGACATCATTAAGTAAAGGACTCTCAGGATATGTCCAGAATGTGCAGGGGGCTTTGCAGTGACATCATTAAGTAAAGGACTCTCAGGATATGTCCAGAATGTGCAGGGGGCTTTGCAGTGACATCATTAACAATGATCTGCCTTTACTAATAAAACTCAAAAAGAAATCAACAACTGTAATAGCGTCCAGCACTAATAACTGGGGTAACTGAATAGCATGAATTAGAATTGCTTAGAAACATGACGGCATGATCTCCCCATTAGCGCCTGATATCCATGAACATGCCGATGAACAGTGACGGCACCGTCACCTTCAACGCCACCCTGTTTGCTCTGGTCCGAACTGCTCTGAAGATCAAAACGGAAGGTAAACTGGCCACATGTTGCGGGCGACATTGGTGTAATGGGCAGGACAACTTGGAATAAAATCAGACCATTAACACACATTCAATTTGCCTCCAAACAGTGTTCCTGATAGAACATAAGAGGACCATCACATGTACTACATTTATTAGTATTCTTGGAATGTGGTTCTGTTTGATAATTGTGAATTTGCATTGCATTGCAATTTCCTGGTGAACCTCATGCTGACAGCAGGATCCATCCATAGCCGTGGCATGAAGACCTGGGAGTGCAGAAAACTGCAGGTTTATGCTTCTCTCTGAGATCCTCTGTTATTGGGGACAGGTAACTTCGAGAAGGCGAATGAGGAGCTGAGAGCTATCATTAAGAATATCTGGAAACGCACCAGCATGAAGCTACTGGACCAGGTCATCCCCCCCATTGGAGGTAAGGCCCACTCCCCCCCCCCCCCCGTTAGTGTCAACAGAAAAAGTAATCATCAAAAGCAGGGAGAATAAATATAACTATTACAGACAAAGCGTCAGTTTATCACCATGCTTCATGTCATATATCATGTCTTCTGTTGGTACAAAGTATCGGTGACACTTTACATTAACTGACCTTTCATAGAGCTGTTATAATACATTCGTAGAACATTCATAAGCAGCACGTACAGCATTAATGTATAATGTTTATTATTAAAGTATACTAAAGCTGTTCAGGTATGTTAGACTGTTAAGGTGTACTTACATGCTGCTTATGAATGTGCTATGAATGCATACTGAATGCATTATGAAGGTGCAATTACTGTAAAGTGTTACCAAATGACCTAATGCCAGAATGTACGAGTTGGTACATGCCTTCCCCACATTACACACAAGCTCATTACGACCGCTGACCAATCAGAGGTGACAAAGTGTGTTATTCCTACCTAAGCTGCTGCTTAGCTGCTTGTCATTCTCGCCATACTTGTCGATCAGAAGCCCTCAGGGTTAGCATGTCCAGGGCTGCTTCGATCCAGCTGGTGTGGGGCCTCTGAGTAGGACACCTCCTGGACGCCTCCCTGTCCCAATGGGAGGAGACCCAGGACACTCTGGAGAGATTATATCTCTGGGCTGGCCTGAGAACACCTTGGTATTCCCCCTGGGGGAGCTGGAGGAGGTGGCTGGGGAAGGGAGGTCTGGGCATCCCAGCTTAGACTGCTGCCCTCATGACCTGACCCTGGATAAACATCAGATGGATGGATGGATGGATGGATCTGATGCTTTTCTGAATCTGAGAATCTGGTGTCTCATCCTCCTGTCTGTGACCCTATCAGAGGACGAGGTGACTGTGGGAAAGTTTTACGCCACCTTCCTGATCCAGGAGCACTTCCGCAAGTTCATGAAGAGGCAGGAAGAGTATTATGGATACCGGCCCACCAAAAAGCGGGCCTCTGAGATACAGGTGGAGATTGCCGAACAACACCCACTCCCTTCATAAGCCTCTTCGCTCTCTGCACTGCCATCTTCCCTTACCCCCATTTCCACTCTGTCTATGTCTGAGATGTTGATTTTACTTCCCTGATCTCCTTCTTCTCTGCACCATTGTCCAGGCGGGCCTGCGCAGTATTGAAGAGGAAGCAGCCCCGGAGCTGCACAGAGCCATATCAGGGGATCTGGTGGTGGAGGAGGAGCTGGAGCCGGGCGCAGAAGATGGCGGCGAGGAGGGGATCTACCGGGTGGGTGGGAAATACAGAGAAAGGAAGGTGGCTGCATGTTGAACATGTAGACAGACCAGGGTAACTACAGAACCTGTCAAAGGTCTGGACACACCTACTGAAAACCACTGTTTTTCACTAAGATAGGACCCTAAGCATACAGGGAGTTTATGTAAATATTGTATCATCTTGTAAACAAGGAAAGAGATGGAGCCCCAACAATCCCCCACCCTAAACCCCATAGAGGTGATTTGGGATGAGCTGGATTGAAGAACAAGGAAGTCACCTTGTGCCCAGAACCTGTGGTGACTCCTTCAGGACTATTGGAGAAGCATTCCAGGTGCCTACATCTGGAAGCTGGCTGAAGAATGCCAGGAGTCTGCAATACTGTCATCAAAGCAAACGGGGGCTGTTTTGAAGAGGATAAAATCTGAGAAACATCTGAGCTGTTGAACACTTCTCTTGGTCATTGCAATATTTGATATGCATTACTTCATTGCCTACAGGCTTTTTAATATAAGGTGAATAACAACTAAAATAGAGACTAATGCAGTAAAAGCTGGGGTGTCCAGCCTTTAAACTGCTCCTGTACACACTGCAAACTGCTGATGTACACACTGCAAACTGCTCCTGTACACACTCGGAGGGACAGAGAGGACAGAGAGCGGAAACATTAACATGCTTCACTGTTGACAGATTTACGTAGCAACTTGACAACGTCATGATTTCCTCTTCTGCTGTCTTCCCTGCTCCCCACAGAGGACAGGTGGCCTGTTTGGGAACCACGTGGACGTCTTCGCTGCAGAGCAAAGCAGTCCCCTTTCTCCCCAGGTGACCAGTCAGCGTCCTCTGCAGTTTTCTGAGATTCACACGGAGGATGCAGAGTCTCCCCCAGACTCAGTGTTCCTGCCCAACACAGAGTTCTTTCCCATGGTGCAAATAAAAACCAACACCAACAACAACGCCAGCACCAGGTATGAACAAAAGACGTCTCCGATAAGCACTTAATCCAAATTACATGCGGTGTGTAAGAGGGACTCAGTTTAGAATTTGGTGATCAGTGGTCATTGCTGACACACCACAGCACACAGTGCACAACAAGGAAATGTGTCCTCTGCATTTAACCCATATGTGACATAGCTGGGGGCAGCTAATTCAGCGCCCGGGGAGCAGTGCTTGGGGGCGGCACCTTGCTCAGGGTAGCTCAGCGGTGCCTTGCTGGTCGGGGATTCCAACCAGCAATCTTTCAATTACAGGTGCGCTTCCCTAACCATTAAGACACTACTGCCCTCAACTGGGATATTTACAGCTTCTAACAGACACGGGTCTGGAAATGGGAAATGACACACGGGACTTAATCATGGCAGCAAAAACAGCTGCATGGTCTTTCTCAGAGGTTGAAACATGGAGAAATGGTATTACAGGGTGGAACCACGTGTGGACAGTCATCAATGGGTTAATCATAAAGTCATCCATGGAAGTGGGCTAACCAATCATTAAATGTGACTGGTGGCCTAGGGAGCGATTGGAGGTTAAGGGCTTTCCTCAAGGGTCTGTCAGTGACATCACCCTGCCAACCCTGGGACTGGAACTTCCAGCCCGCTGATTACAGATAGAGCATCTGACCCGCTGGCCCACACACCACCACATCAATGGATGATAGCATACACCAGTGCTCCGTACCAACATACACCAGTGCTCCGTACCAACATACACCAGTGCTATTTGAATGCTCCGTACCAACATAGACCAGTGCTATCCGAATGTTCCGTACCAACATACACCAGTGCTATCTGAGTGCTCCATACAGTACCAGCATACACCAGTACTTTGAGTGCTCCATGCCAGCATATACCAGTACTCTCAGTGGTCCGTGCCACCATCGTTAGCTGAAATCAGCTTGGCAGCTCCACTGCCTTACAGAGGAACATTCATTGGTACACAAATCTAATTATGAGATGAATTATCTTTCCTGCTATTTACCACTATCTGCTCACGCTGATGTGTCTCTGCATTCCACCAGAGGGCATTCGTATGAGTGCACACTATGGCCAATAAAAGTTCCTAACATTTACAATGTTTATTTAGAATCATAACAATGTTTGGTTACAAGAACCACAATGTGGAAGTGTTGACTGTTATAGGTTTGCATACGAGCAAGAAGGCGGTTCCCAGCGTGAACCCATCGCAACCACCAGTCACCAGTCTGGTGGGCATACAGAATCAAGCTCAAAAGGTCAGTGATCAGGCAACCAACAAAAGAAACACCATTGCCCTGTTTTGTGGACATGCTTTGTTGATCCTACATCTATCTTCCAACCACTTCTGCAGTGCAAGGTCATGGGGGGGGGGGGGGGCTGGATTCTGCATCCTACCTCTGTTGTATCTGTGCATGTTTTCTGATGTGGGAAACCCTCCTACAGTACAAAGATATTCAGTAGCCTAATGACAAAATGATGACTAGAACACTATTGGGTAGCTCTGGGTAGCTTTCGGCCAATCAGCCATCTATCTACACCCCCGCAGGGATTTCTAAGGCCGACCCCAGCAACATTCGCGACAGACTGGTCACAATCAACACCAGCATCACTCAGGTGAGACCCGAAAAAATGCCGTAAGCCTCAAAAAATGCCATTTATTTGTTGTAAGCCTCACACCTCTGAACGTATCCTAAAATTATGCTTTTGTATTGCACTTCTGTCACTCGAGGCTTTGACCTTTTTGCAGTTTCCGTTCCAGCCTGCTCTGACTGGTAGGGAAGGTCATAGTTTTCACAGCGCCACAGACCAGCTCATTCAGCAGGTGAGTGCTGAGTGCAGGACACTGTCGACGCACCGTGATCGGACCGCCACCAGGGCAGCCCGGCTTAGTCGATGTACCTCATTGTGATTTCTTTCACTAGAGCAAATCACCCTATGTTGATTTATATTGCTTGTAGTTGGACTGTCGACAGAAAGCAGAATCCTTGATGGACTCCAGTTAAGGCCTTGCTTAGACGAGACCTGTCTTCTGCCTTGCTGATAAACCAGGGTCTCGGCTGTCTGGCGAATGATGCCTGCGTCGTGGAAGTGACCCGGATGGGAATGGAGGAGAGAGCCAAGGTCCTGCGTGAGAGACCCAAAGGCTCTGTGGGCGAGCGGACACCACATCTTACACGGGACCCCCCCATGAAGGAACAGCACATCTAGAGCTCTTTGCTCTGCTGCTGTTTGCACACGTCGACATCACAGGCTTAAAAAGCCTTATTTGTTAATTATGCAGAACAGCCGAGCTGTAATTAGCTGACTGTGGCTGTTTGAAAGAGAAAAGGGTAAGATTCAGCTTGACGGTAGATGGGTTTAAACAAGCAAAGAAATAAAACAAAATTGGTATTTTCAGATCAAATGAAGATGCAATTCTTTAAGCAATAAAAAGGTTAATATGAAAAAACTTCATGAATATAATTACTCATTAATGCTTGTAGAAGTAATTGTGAAGATGGAAATCCACTTCTCACAATTAATATCCTAGATTGACTGAGAGCTTGAACAAGCATTCAGTCTGTTTTGTACTCAGTGACGTGGACTAAGAACAAGATAGCACCTGGAAGGCAGCTGAGAGGTCAGTCAGAGAACTGCTGCCTCTCCTTATTTGACCGTGTTTTTGAGAACTATTTCAGATCAGGGAAACTGGCTCCACTGTGGACAGTGAGCCACCCTGTCTAGAGAAGTCAGTGCAGTCAGCATTATGGGAAGGTTACATTTGATGGGAAGTCTGGTTTTTGCACCAGAACAACACAAAAATTTGCCCTCTATGCTAACTGAAAATGTGATTTCCTTTAAGTCACCTATTTTCATTTGACTCTTATTTAATTGGAAGTTTATTTGAAATGCACTGGTCATTTTTTAAATTACCATTTATTATTTAAATGACAAAATTTGTAATTGCTGGCTGCATTACAATTGGTTTACTGTTTGGTTTACAATCTGTTTTAATGTTAGACTTTTAATTATACTACTGTTCATTGCATTAGTCTTTAAGTCATCATTAGATTTATGAAGATGGAAAAACTGAAAGTTGTATTTCTGATGTGGCATTAGGCAAACCGCACAGCGGGCCCAGCCTTTCAGTTCTTCTCGACTCAGTGACCGATTCCTGTACTGCTGCCAGTAGCGAACTTTTAAGCTGTGTTTAATGTAGAAGTGAAGCAGGCATCTCAAAGTCAGTGTTTTTATTTTTTGAAGGGCCTACAGCCGGCCCACTGTGGGATATGAGGCAGAAGGTGCAGCCTGAGTGGATGTGGCTTCGTTCCATAAGAAAGAGTCTCTATTCCTCTGCTCGGCAAACTGCATGGCCTGAAGTGCACCAAATTGTCTTAAAATGTCATTGTTCTTTGTTCACTTACAAGCTTTTGCCTAACACCTGACACCCTGCCCTCTCACCATTTTCTATCCACTACTGCAATGAATTTTCTGTGACATGGGATTTGCTTACGATACAGGATAACTGTTTTAATATTTGATATCACAGTCAATTGCAAAATAATAAATTTTTTTCTTCAAATCAAAATAATGAAGAGCCATTCAGTCGTCCGCGTGGCTTGCTGAGCCACAACACAGTGGTCTAAAGGGATCTCGCTCAGCTGGGCCAGTCCTACACGGGAACTTTTACAGTGTTCTGTTCACTATTAGTAAAACCAGCTTAAACCTGGCACAACCCTGCAATGCTTCAGTCAGCTGCCACCTTAAACATGAAATCCACACTTAATAAATACACACATCAGGAGTCAAATGAAAGACAAGAGCAAAAAGTTTCATTGTTGGAAAAAATACTGCAATAACTTGTTTACCATACTTTATTAGGTTAGTGGTGTAAATACTGCATTGTATTAAGGATTATAGCCCTTTATTGCCCGAGAGTGAACTGAAGCGATAGACGTTCTCAGTGAGAACATCAAGACGCAGAAGCACGACAAGGGCTGTTCGGGTGCATGAATCATTAACAAAATCCATTCGCTGCTGGCTACTCACTCAGACAATGCCTTAAGCATATGGCTACCAAATGGAGACATTCCTGATTCTGGAATGTTCTGCTGCTTCACCACGTGCATCTTTTGTGAGCTGCCATCTTGCATCCATTTATAAAAAACACGTGTATACTCAGAGTAAAATATTTATTAAGAAAAAAAAACATTTTAAATAATAAATCTGGACAGATCAACAACAATCTGTTAGTACCACTGAAGTGTAGAAGCTCAACACAAGCACGGTTCCACGAACATGTCCATTCAGTTATTGTAATAATTATTAAAAATTATGATTATTTTTTTAATCTAAGCATCGTTATCCAGGACCCGGTTCTCCTAACAAGACGGAGTAAAGCCGTTCAGTCCTCATCCTCGAGACAATCCCCAACTGCCACCCTGTTGATCACCTCTACCCATCTGTCTCTGAGTTCCTCGGTTTCTGCCAGGAAAGTCAGAAGCAGTTTCGACTGGCTGAGCTGGAAGGCACACTTGTCACCCGACAGCTGCTTAACCTGGTAGCCCAACAAGGGAATAGTGACCTGTGCTTTCACGTCCTACAGAGCAGACAGAATAGACAATTGTCAACTCTAAGATATTACCGCACGTATATGAGGTTCAGAGAAAACACTTACACACTTACACATACAGCACTCCATTTTTCCAGTTCTAGTTTAAAACCTTTTACACTGAGTATCACAGCAGTGTAGGGAGTGTGACATCCTGCTACAAACTGCATTTCTAAATAAAAACGATTCTGCTATTACAGAATAAGTATGACTTCATTCACAATTAATTGTACTATAAAGTTATAAAGAGTGCAAGCTGCTTTGGAGCATTTAGAATAAAGCTTCTTTTGTAAGGTTTGCATTGATTACTGAGACTTGTAGACTAATCGGAACAGGAGAGACAGTGCAGGAGCTCAGTGGAGGCGTGACTAACCTGTGGTGCCGAGTACATGTATAAGACAAGGGGTTCGTCCCTCGGAATGACGAACCAGCCCCTGCTCTTGCCCTGCTTGTCAATCATGGTCAGGAAGCTGCATAGGAGACTGGTGTCTGACACCCCCCCGGCCTCTTTCTGGCGGATTTCAGGTGGAGAAATAAATGAGACCCTAACCCGGACCAGCCCCCCCCCCCACCTGACTACCCATCATGCATTCCAATACAGCCCCACGCTTGGGTACCTTCAGTAATGCCCCCCCCCCATTCGACACCTCCAGTACACCCCACCCCCTTTCGTACCTGTGCTGCGACCCCCACCCCCGCTTCACTGCCTCTGGTGCGGCTCCCTGCCAATACTTCACTACCTCCAGTACGCCCCCTACCCCCACTTCACTCTCCAGTGTGTCCCTGTCCCTGCTTCCCTACTTCTGGTATGCACCCCGCACCACTTCGCCCCCCCCCCAATTCACAACCTCCGGTAAGCCCCCCCCCCCCCCCACCCCGCCCCCCTCACTTCGCTACCTCCAGTACGCACCCTGCCCCCACCTCGCTACCTCTGGTACACCCCCCGCCACACCCCTGTACCTCCAGTATGCCCCGCTTTCTCTCCACAGCCGCAGGTCCATCAGCTCCCCCAACTAGCGCGCTGTAGCACCCCCGGCAAACGCGGTTCACCCGGTTGCCGTCATACTGCAGGGCTGCCTTGTAGTCCGAGCATCTCCAGCACACCACCTGTGTTACACAAAGAACGTCACAGAGGCAGAAAGGTGAAGACTGTGCAGACCAGACCAGACTGCATTCCTCCAACATGTTTATGACACAAACACAGCTAATATCTCACAACTGGTCTTATAAAATACCTGTCAGTCAGGCTTCTAACATGCAAATTCCTATGATGCGTTATTTTCTGACAATGAACTTAGATTCTGGAAAGTATCCATCAGAGGGGCGGAAACAAGCTTCTCTTCTGTCAGCTGCTGGCTGCAGCCTGTTTGTCAGGGATCTTGGGATCTTTGACCAAAAGGTCCAAAAGCTGTGAAGGTCCTTATGCACACCTTTAAGGTGCCGTTTCACCCAACTACAGAATTTCCACAGGTGATAAGCCACAGCATAAACAGGCAGCAATTTAATAACATAAGTGATGCGTGCAGCTTTGGATGAGAGAATCGATGCATGAGGAGCACAGAAATGCCCTCCCAGCAGACACAGTCTGCGACAAACCTCAGCACTTGTGTTCAGAAGCAGCTTGGCGAATCTCACCTGCCCACACGCACGGCAGTGGTGCCTTCGGCGAATCAGAGCATTGAACTTTTCCCCGCAGCACATGCACATGGACACCAGGTTGTCCCGAATCCACTGGGGGGCTCGCTTGCCCAGTTCCTGATGCTCCACCACCTGCCAGTAAGACAGAATTCAGGAAAGTTCTCCACAGGGGGCCCCGTGACTGTGGAGCTGCACCCATAATCAAATGATCATAGGACACCTAACCTGCTGCTCCTCCGGACCTGGGAAGCTGACCGCAGTCCTGAAGCTCTCAGATTTCTTCTCATTCTGCTCGATAGCGCCCTCACAAGCCTGGGATAAATGTTAGACAGAAGTTTGTGGACGGACACCCACAATCTTAAACACAATGCAAAATGTCAGGGGGTACCTTAATCCATGCCTCCATATCAGCCTGAGACCTGGCATTCAGCAAAGGAAAAAAGCAAAAAATCAGCTTTAAAGAAAAAAACCAACAGATTCCTGTCAGTGACAAATGTTTTGAATCATGGCTTAGGCAGCGCTAAGACCCCTTCATCTGGCCCTGGAAAATCCCATAAATTCAAATATGGAAGATAATTCAGTGGTTTTCCACAAGACTCTCGCCTTTATTTGTAATGAAACAATCCAGACATCTGTCAGCCACTCAGACTCGACCAGCCATTCTCAACCCATGGCTTGGAGCAGTTCTGAAAGGGCCACGAGGCAGATTTGGAAATGTAAGCATTTTAAAGCCAGCAAGCTCCTATGCTGATCTGCGATCAGATTTCCCAGCCCAGTTGTAAAATTAATCTAAATGAATGGGTCTTGGGTCTGCAAATGCTTAGTGCAAAACTAATGAATATTCATCCAATCCAATAAGCCAAACCATTGATGCTTCATTTAAAATTCACTGGCACATCCAATCAGATTTGTGAGACAGGCGTTGATTGCAATAAACTGCAGAGTGTCACTGTGTGCTTCATCATAGCAGTAATTTAAACCTGTACTTGATATAGGGTCAGACTGAGCTGGCATGGTAAAAATTGGTGTCATGGTGCAAAAAAGGTTAAGAACCACTGGGCTAGAATAACGTCTCCCTACAAGATGACAATAAACAACAAAACAGAAAAATCCCATATGTTTTTACATTAGTGGGGCCTCCCATGACCCCAGTTCAATGCAAACCCGACTAACAAACAAAGACTGTCCCTTGAAACGCATTATTCTCACCTGGCCTGAAACTCCAGGGTGCAAGATTTTCCAGAGATCAGAAAGGAGTGGGGAATCTCGGCATCTTTCATTTCCTTCACCTGCAAAGATTAGCAGTGAACACAGGATAGCGCGTGAGGAGATGTGGACAGCAGTGTGCAGGCGAGGTGGGGTGTGTGGGTGAGACGCAGGCATGCATCACACGTCTAAGCAGACGTGCAGCAGGCACATACAGGTACACCGCTGCCTATTCACCTGCATGTCCTCTATGTCCACCTGGGCCTTGATCAGGAACCGGGCCCCTGTCAGACTGAATCTGGGCACGCAGTACAGCAGCATGTTGTTGAACTGCCAAGAACAGCATTTCGGAGTGACTATGATGCTGGAAGCACACGGCAGACCCTGCAGGCTCTCATGTGGGGATACACCCCCCTATTACTGCAGTCACACGAGCCCATTGAGGGACACATTTGTACAGACAGGTAGACGAGATGGACAGGGATGGTGAGCATCAGCGGAGGAGGGAGGGGCTTCCCCACCAAAAACAGATGGCTCTCTTTGCCGATGCTGTTGCGAAAGGAGATCTTTAGCACTGGCCCTTCCCGCAGCAGCCGGTTGGATGGATCCACCATTTCGTCTCCCATTCCGAGTAAGGAATAGACCTCCCACAGCTTTTCCAGGCGTTCCTGAGTGTGACAGGGAAGCTTGTGAATGAGCACATCTGCATTCCCAGTCTGCTGTAGAGCAGAATAAGTCCTTCTTATGTAGTGAATTAACTTCCAGTTTCCTGACATGGCAAGTTATTTGCTTTCAAATCCACTTTCAAATCCCGATTTTTAACTTCTGACCTTTGATTTCGGTGCATGTGAGAGACTTTGGAAAATGAATCTCTACTAATAGCAACCGGGATTTTTAGTTTAACTGAATTTAAAACAGATGACTTGACTACAACTGCACCTAAAATGTGCTCTAAGGGGGAAAAATTAATGAAGAAAAACTGCAGAACAATTTTAGACAACTGACTGTTTCTGTCAGGGGGAAGTTTCAGGAAACCAGGCTGTGAAGAGCACAAGAGAACAGTCCCTCCAAGAGGAGAGTGATGGGCTCACACCTGATGTTACCATAAGCAGGAGTACGTTACCATATCAGCAATAGCTGCGTTGGAGTGTTTGGCTGCCTCAAAAATTATATCCAGGGCTTCTGAAATGCAACACAATATTAGTATGTATGTTTCTGAAATGCAACACAATATTAGTATGTATGTTTCTGAGATCATTGGTTAGAATTTGTTTTATTCAGGTACTTCTATTCAGTTCTTATTCCTTTTTAGGCATGAAATGTTTTTTTTTCAAACCATTTTGCTTTTTATTTCAGTTTTTTCCTTATTCCGTATATTCCAGTACAAAATGCAAAGATAAAATCTCAAAGTGAAACTGAGATAATGCCTATTGCGCCCTCTTGCTTTAACATTAATAAATGATTTGGTGCCGCAGTGTCTTGTTACACTCCTACAAAACATACAGTGTACAGTATACAGTGTCCAGTGTACAGTGTACAGTCATGGCATGTAAGCACATGCAGTCACTCACTCTGAGCGTCTGGCCGGTCAGCCGAGTTCTCCGGAAGCTTCTTCAGGTAATCCTTCAGTAACATCTCGTAGCGAGGGATTCTCTGGACTGGCTCCAGCATGTGGTGCTGTAAGGTCAGACTCGCACTTGCCTCTTGTTTCTAGAGAAATATGGAGAGAAGGGGAGATGAATGTAGGTTGGCTTTTTGTTGGAATAAAATAGTTTTCTGCGTAACACTTTACATATAATAGTAATTACAGAGATCAGTATTTACATGTGTTATTCATTACTTGTTCCATCAGTACTATGCAAAGGTTTACAGAATTAACAGGTATAACAAATATAGTAACTGCTTGAGATAAGATACAGTTCATTATTGACGAACAAGCTTGATAGCAGTATATAACTAAGATTTAACTTGTAGTTAAACTTTTAATGCTATATTATTTGTGCCCCCTCATGTAAAGTGTTACCATATCCTGTTATAAAAAACCCTGTTTCTTTATGTACAGCAAACAGACCCGTAAGACACTGGAGTGTAGAACAGGGCAATTTTATCCGCTCCCAATTTCATCGAGTCAGACCACCCCATGCAATTCCGACTCCCCCCACACCAACAAAAATCTCTAGCGCCCCTACATACTCTCCAAAGGTCTTTAATAAATGATAAATTCAAATAAAAGTCTTTGTGTTACTTGTGCTGATCAGGTTCACCATGTGTCTGCCTACAATGATGTTGAATAGCAGTGTTTCCCACACATAAATTTGTGTATATTAAAGGCCAAAGTATATTTGGTGAACCGTTTTACATTTGTTTTTGCTATCTTTATGATGCTCTCCAACCAATGGTGCCATTCGTGATCAACAAACTTGTGGACAATCTCATTCTGTTCCGTCTGCTATTGCAAGAAGGGTACCTACAACCCCAGTGACTTCTGCAGACAAATGGACAGTGGGAGAGATGTTGTCTGGAATTATGGCAGACAATCTGGTGGATATTGTACAAGCGTTTAGGGGTGGGTGACATGGCAAACATATATCTTTATTTTTTAAGGCAGGATACTAATCTGTATCAGTGCACTGAATTTGGGGCACGCCTAAGCTTTGCAGGGTGGTAGACCTCCAGTAACAGGTTTGGCTCTGGCATTTTAACCAAGTTTAAGGCAGCTACTGCTGACACCAGAGCAGGTGTAATGTTAACTAGCGATGGTACATTAGGTGCAGTGATTCTCCTTTTGCCCCTAGCACTAAAGGGCAAATCTTTCAACTGACAGCTCAGGCATTTAAGCCTGATCGTTAACAATCAACGTGTCTGCAAAAAATTCCAGCAAATACATTTTATATTTTACTAAGTTATCATGCTAATAATATAAAGTTTCTGCAGCAGCAGCTGTGGACTGATGAAAATCATCGAACTTTATTGTGGAGGGACTAGAAAAATGTTGATTTTGAAAATACCATCAAAATACCAAATACCATTGTAATGCTGGGAGGGTAGGATGGTCTGAAAAATGAGATGCTGCCCAAGCCTAATTTACCATATATATCCAAGTTAAGGATGCACAGACACTTCAAACTCATGTTCAACGTAATATTCATAAATCTAGGTGCTTTGACACTAGATGGCCGCATGAAGTCACTTCTGTAACCAGTGGTTCAATTCAAACACCTAAAGACATTACAGTCACAACACAGGCACACAGGTTACCCCCAGTCATAATGTTCAGAGCTGTCAGTCAATAGCGAGAAGCCCCCCTGCTTTTAAACCACCCACCTGAAGTTGCAGAACTAGCTCCTCAAAGCGAGGGCTCTTTTCTCTCCACGTGTTGATGAGCTCCATAGCACGGTCAAAGGCCTTAACGTATTCCCCATACATCTTGAGGAAGGGTGCTACCTTCTGGAGGACATCGCCAATACGAGGGTTTTCGTCCCTGTTGTGGAGAACGTCCGTTTCATTTTTCAGAAAGTTTTCAGTCAACATCAAGCACAAATGAAATTAAAAATCGCCCAAGAATTCCAAATCATCCATTATAAAATTACAGTAAAACCTCGGATCGCGAGCATAATTCATTCCAGGAACATGCTTGTAATCCAAAGCACTCGTATAATTTGCGTTTACACAATACTCGTACTGCAAGACCTTGTTCGTCTATCATATTAAAATTTATGAAAAACTTTTGCTAGTCTTGCAAAAAACTCTCAAACCAAGTTACTCGCAATCTGAGATTTTACTGTATACTAAAGTAATTATGTAACATTGTGCGAAAATAAATACCAGAAAATTTAAAACAACAACCAAGTACAGAAATCCTGTCTGAGTAGGTATGGAGGCACAGACTGATGTCCTTAGGGTCTGCTTATGTAACTATGAACATTTGAATCTAATCTTATGCAGGTCTGTGCATGTTAACTGTGCATACGCTCATCATGTATCTCTTGAATATGTTTCCTCTCGCAGTCCAAAAACATGAAAGTAAAGTTGGAGTTGCTCACCACTCAGCCATGCGTCTTTGCAGTTCAGGAAGAAGAAAACCACTATGGAACTGGTGGATGCAGGAGATGTTCGAGAAGATCTGCCGAACCACATCCTCGGGGAAGGAACCTAAGCGAGCTTCTTGTAGTAGTGTGAAGAAGAAGCCCTACAGAGAGACGAGCGAGCTAGCAGCACTGCCACTGCTTCAGGAACTACCCAGCATACCAGCAACAGGCAAACAGTACTTTAGAATTCACAATAACTGGCATTTCCATGTGCAGTCAGTCACCAGCAGGGCTGGTCTCATAACCGACTCCAAGCTTTTCTCCAGGGGTACAAGGTAAGAAAGCCTGACCAGCCATTCATCCAGATAAATATATTTATTTAAAAAAAATAAAAATAGTAAAGAACACAACAAATAGAAATTGAATTTTCATCGCACCAGTAGGGTGTGCAATTTCCCCCGGTGAGCCCCTGTTAAACATCACCTGAGGTTGGACTCCCTTTCCATTTCCTACTTCACGCTGGTTAAACCCAAGCAATAAGGCAGCACACAGCAAGTATAAGTCACTGTGGGATTTAATTAATAACTTCACCCTGGACGCAAACACTGATGGCAAAGAAATACGAGCAACAATAATTATATGTAAGCATTCTTGGCCCTGTCACAGAAACCAGTGCTGAAAGCCATATGGTTTGAAGCAGACCAGGTAGGTTCTTCAGAGGTCCTACCTGGTCCAGCAGCTGCAGCCGCTTGACATAGGCCTTCTCCGTCTCCAGTAGCTCACTGACAATCTTGTAGAGCTTCTCTCTGTTGGTCTCCTTTTAGCAAAAAGCATTGCAAGCAAGTCAAGCATGGTGACATGCCAGATTAAAGCATCCGGAAAGTCTCCAGTGTGGTAGCCGTGAGCAAAGCAGAATGCTCAACCTGCATTGCCTGGGAAGCCAGTGACTGAAGCACACAGCCTGTTTGACGCCCAGTTACCTTTTGGCACTTGCTTGCCCTGTAAACTGCAACTTGTGACCTAAAGAATAGTTTTGTGCATGCATTGAGGAAATAGATTGAATAATATTTATATGTAAACAACCCCCCAAAAACCACACATAGAAGGAGGAACCGACGCCAGAAGTGTGTGGGTTTCTCTTCTCACTCCTATTATGATAGAAGGCATGTTCTCTAAATGGTTTGTGTTTTGCATATAAGCACAGAAATATTAGAACCTGTGCCAGTTAGACTGAAATGAGTGATGCAAAGAGATTTGGACAAAAAAATCCTTCACACAGTAAGGGAATGGAGGCAAAGTGTAGGTCAAAAAGAATGCCGACCTTTGAAGTTATATGGGCAAAGGGAACCTGAATGTCTGTAAAAGCCAACCGTCTCACTTTTGTGCCTTGTGTGTATCTGCTGGGATCCTGAGTGTATGATCTAGACATAACTCAACATCGCCATACAAATAACCACAAACAGAACCAACATTAATTCAGCTCAACACAGCAAAAGTCATTGACATTAGTCATTGACAGAAGTCATTACCTGCGTTTTCATTTTCTCACCCTCCCCTTCCTGGCCCTCCCCTTCCACTTCAGTAAGTGGGATAAATGCCGAAGAGAGTCGAGTGCTGGTAGCCTTTCTCCTGAAGGTCTGCAGCCCTCTCCACTGAGATTTGGCACCCCCTACTGGTCCAGAATCAGTCAGCTCTAGGTATTTCTGGGACTGGGTGTTCTCCATGTCTGCATTTTCTTGTGTTAGCTTCTCTGGCTTCTTGGGTGAATCTGGCCTGAAGCAGGAACAGAGTGGGAATTAATTTTCTGCTTCTGAACAACCAAGAACATAAGCATTGATCTTTAATGATCTGTCCACTCGGCAAATGCTGCTCTCCAGAGTGACATACGCAGATTCCGAAATTCAATAGACAGAACCATAGTAAAAAGCATGAACACTGGCATTTCAGAAGGCTAATCTGTCATATACAAGACATCACAAAAGTAACCTTTGTGCTGTAACAATAAAAAATAGTGAAATTACAGACGAAAAAAAAGAACTGAGTGGGTCGGAAAGTCGGCAGAAAGCCCCCCCCCCAGCACTGGGTCACTCCAGGGACTGGCTAACCCTAACCCTTCTTTGAGTTTTACTTCACTTTGAAATCACAGTTGCTTTAATTTAAGGGGGGGGGGGAGGGGTTCAACAGGTTAGGGTTCTGTGCCTGTGACTGATGGTGGCCAGTTCAAAGCCCAGTTCTGGCAGAGTGATGTCACCACTCACAAAGCTCTTGGACCTAAGCCCCCCTCCCCCCACGAAGCTGAGCCTGTACCAAAAGCCTGTCGTCTTTGTTGGAGGATTCAGTTCCCTTCAGTGAGACGTCACTGCAGTTCTCTACTAACAAAGCTGGAACGTACACATAACATACAGTTTCTTTTTTACTAGATGTTTTACTTCACTTTTTCTCAAATAGCTTCTTTTCTCAAAGAAATTCACCTCAGTAAAAATGGTTGAATGGTTTAAAGACAACTTACAGTTTTATAACATTAAATCTAGATGTTTTAAGACTAAAGACCCAAGCATTTGGTTAAGTGTTTAAAGACTCAAGGCTACATTTAGCCCCACTACTTATGACTGAGTCGGCAGGAAAATAAAGAGCGGATCATGAAATAAAAACAGTTTAACATTAAAGAAATATTTTAATCAATTTGTGAATTTTTCTCATAAAACTTAGCACCTTGAGGAAACAACATTGGCAAAGATGTTGAATAAAAGCAAACCCGAATTAAAATGAATATGCAATTAAGGGATTATTCCTGTAAAAAAAAAAAAAAGCTTCTGATGTGTTAGATGTTAAAAAAGTTCAATCAGAATATCACTCTCAGTTTAATCACAAAATCAAGCTAGTTAGTCACCTGGTACTTTGGGTGCAAAAACAACAGATTACCATCCAATCATTAACAGTACTAACGTTTTTCTGAGTGGCAAAAAATCCCACCTGCTTTTTTCGAATTTTGAAATGATGTCAAGCACGCTCAACCGGTTTCTGCAGTCCTCCATGTCCACGTGAAAACGCACAGAAGTGAAAGTTACACATCTATGCACTAGGGCTCCATGCATTAGATAAGACTCTACAAGCGTCTTAGATATCTACTCCCCAAACCAAAAGAAAGAGGAAGAGTCCCGATGAAAACAGGAGGGGTTTGAACAGCAAATATTAATATGAACTTGTGTACATTACAGGTATTTAAACACAGTGTTGGACATTTTCTGTTTTTTTTGTTCTATTTTAAATAATCTGTAAAACAGCATTTCATGCATTTTCTCGATTTCGTTTCAACTGCATTTCTTAGTAATGTCAATATATATTCCACTTTGGTTTTTGACTTATGAATTAATTGCTACATTTTGTTGGAAAAGACCCCCAATTATAGTAATTGTTGCATGCAACTCACCTCACAGTTCGATTCAATTTTGATTCACAAGTGCCAGACTGAATTCAGTTCTGTTTAGTTTATGTTTATGATACATTCAATAATGTGCGATCAAACCAGATACAAGATGTGGATGTAAAAACAACGAACGAAAGGCAGAGGACTGTGGCGTTAACACTGCTGAACAAAGCAACGTTTAAAGGGGCGTTATTCTGTGTAATTCTTTAAATCACCATTACACTGGGAAAGTAATACCATAAACAAAAAAATAAGCGTGAAATTTATCAGACCCATCGTACCTATCGGTGAATACAAATATTTCGTCCACACTTTTCCCTCTGCAGTTCTTGTACCCAGCCAGAATGGATGATTCTAGTACAAGGAAGGATACTAATGGTGTAATGTTCGCAAACGAGGGGAACGAGTTCTTTACAGGAATTATACACTCATGTTGTAGAATAGTAGAGTTTCTAGTTCAGTTCTGAATGAGGGACCCGAAGGAGTTAACACGTTGGAGAGCGAGTCGGTACGAGACTGAGGTAGGGTACTGAATGAGAGCCGTATCTCGATGACTGAAAAAACACCATCTACTGATATAGAATACAGTCAACATGTGCAGTGTCTTCCTTTATGCTGCAACTGTATTTTAGATATGCAACATTTTCACGATTTAAAATTATTTTAACCAAGGTTTATTAGCGTTTGGGCTCGTTAGATGAGCTGTTTGGTTTGCGTTTGCAACAAACATTAGTACTTAAGGTACAATGTTCAGAAACTAAGACTATAGTTCAATAACAAATGCTATTTTTCTTACATGACTTACTGGTAGTTTTTAACTTACATGACTAGCACTATTTAGCCTTAATAATAGCCTACTTTTTGAAGTATGAGAACATAAGTGCTTCAGATCTATTTTACACAAACAGGAAGTGCCATTGCATGAGTTGATGAACGAATCAGAGCCAATCTTGTACGTGAACTAAATACAACGAGCTGTGTCCCAAAAAATGTCCCCAGTAATTCACCCATCAGTACTTGATACATCTTGTTAAATTACTAGGACCGCACAATCAAAATCTGGTATACGTACCGCCTGCGCCAGAGACATCTGTTGTGTAGATCATAAATTTGGCCATTTGCATTTTCTCTGCATTATCGGTGACAGGATGCACCTGTCTGTCCGCCATCTGTCTTTCTGGGTGAAACGTGTATAGCACACCCACTATTGTAATTACTTAGTAAACATCTATCCATACATTTTTTTGGAAAGCAGGGTCAGACGTTCCCTGGAGTAAGTGAGGGTTAAGGGTCATTTTCAAGGGCCCAGCAGTAAAACCACAGGACATGAACCGATGAACCTTCGATCACAGGAACAGCATCCTAACCGCTAAGCCACACAGTTCCCACACGGCACTGAACTTCTCGCTTCCATTTTGCTTTGCTTAACTTTCTTTACAACTAACTATCTAACTTCGCAAATTTCCCACTTGTGGGACTAATAAATGATTATCTTATCTTTATCTTATGCGTGGCTCAGCAGAAAGCTGCCGGGTCAAATCCCATTGTCAGACCTCAGAAGGGTGGCTGCAGTCGAATATTAGATATTATATCTAGCAGGGTTACCAACTCTCACGCATCTGGCGTGACAACCACGCTTTCTGACTCTCACGCTCACGCTAGAAATCCCAAGCAAGTGCGTATTATAAAAGTGCGTCGGCGAGCCATGATGCTGGTAATAATCAGGCCGAGACGGTTCCGCGTTTAGACACTTGGTGGCGTTTTTTACTTCTGTGCCGACACACTGTCCAGCCTGCCCGTCGCCCCGCTTACTCCCAATGTGCGCGATGGGCACACACACACACACACACACACACACACACGACACGCTAGGTACAACAATAACCATGCGACACTATATGTGACATAACAACACAGCACATCTACATTACAACACGCTACGGAGAACAGTTTACAAGGCTGGCATCAGTCCACCCTCCGCGCTACACCATTACTCCATTATAAATCTAAAATTAGCTACATCAAAAGCATTGGTGTAGTTTGCAAACCCTACAGACTATTTACAGAGTAATGCAATTCTTACATACATGCAAATCGTGTGCATATGTGTTCAGACCTATCTCGAAATGAAAATCTCACGCCAGCCAGCTGACCGAAGTTAACCCTGCCGAGATGAGCCCAAATTGACTTGCGTCTGATGGTTCTGGTCTCAAACGCGGACGCCGATGGATACCTTTATATGTAAATTATAAAACATACACAAAGACAGATTGATTAAAAAGTTATCCTAGGAGCTTAATGTCGGAAGTGAACAAATGTTTTAGTTGAACAAAATCACAAAAAATCGTTTCCGTCTTTAGTGCTTATATTCGTCGGTAAAAAATTTTAACTCCGAATTTGGACAACAGTAGAAAAACCACATTACAACCGCCAGAGGTCACTAAAGACCAGTATTGTAAAAGAGAAACGTTCTCCGACAATCACGAAAATTAAATGGACCGTCTTGCTTTTTGCGTGAAGCCGTACATGATTTATTGCATTTAAAAATACATAGACACCCATTTAACATAAATGAAAATGTTTCATACATAACTGACAGACTGAATAAAAACAATTTTTGCACGTTTCTAAGACTAAAGTAATTCAATTTCTTTTCCATCACCTCTGTTCCACCTTCCTATTCCTGTATTAAAATAATAATATAGTTTTATCCTATTTAACCTATATATGGATCTTTCGACATTCTCATATTTGTTTGCATGGAATCCAGTGAACGTCTAACAAGTCACTATTCAACTGGTCCTCTTCACATGGCATCGTATTGCAGAGCTGCCACCTAGTGTAGACGGGAATCACTGCACGCAGGCGCCCTCCCGAAAGGAAGACACGTGGTAACAAAGAGGATACATGGATGGATGGATGGATAGATTTCATTATGATTATAAAATCAAACGCAGCAGTCCATCACGTAACATCTTTCTTTGATCGATTCATCTGACAACTTTAATCCAGATTAAACATTCAAATTTAATCCAAGAGCATTGTACGTGTGTATGTATGTTTGTGTGTGTGTGTCATGTATACATGTAACATAAATGTGCTGTGTTGTTATGTCACGTATAGTGTTGAGTGGTTATTGTTGTACATAGCGTGTTGGTGCATGTGTGCGTGCATGTGTGGGTTTGCATAGATCACATTTGGGGACCAAAATACAGCAGGATTAAAAAGATCCCTTCTGCTAGTGATGTCACAGGATTAACGATAAAAGTGGGGCTTTGAAGGCAGCCATGGTTTCAAATATGTTTCAGGTCAAGAAGCTGGTTTGAATGCATTGTTTTAAAAACTAAGGTGCATCACTGAGGGGGGGTCTGCTTACATGCACTGTACAATGCCTGTGATGTCGGCAGGCACTGGAGTGCGGAAACACAATGCCTGTGATGTCGGCAGGCACTGGAGTGCGGAAACACAATGCCTGTGATGTCGGCAGGCACTGGAGTGCGGAAACACAATGCCTGTGATGTGGGCAGGCACAGGAGTGCGGAAACACAATGCCTGTGATGTGGGCAGGCACAGAAGTGCTCAAACACAATGCCTGTGATGTGGGCAGGCACGGGAGTGCTCAAACACAATGCCTGTGATGTGGGCAGGCACGGGAGTGCGGAAACACAATGCCTGTGATGTGGGCAGGCACGGGAGTGCAGAAACACAATGCCTGTGATGTGGGCAGGCACGGGAGTGCAGAAACACAATGCTTTTCGTTTTTTCTTTTGTTCTGCTACTTTCCTGTTTTTCCCATCCTAGTTACTTCCTGTTATCATGTGCACCTGAGGGTAAACCCTTAGTGTTATTGTTCCAATCGTTCCGTGTTCCAGCTGCTTATCCAGTACAGGGTCACAATTGGTGGGGGAATGGGAGGATATCCCAGGCAGCACTGGGTACAAAGCAGGGGGACCCGGGAAGCCCTACGGGGGGCTGCCAGTGCTCTGCAGGGAATATGCACACATGCACGCGCGCACACACACAAAGGCAATTTTAAAACACAAATTAACCTAACTGCATGACTTTACACTGCAGGAAGAAACTAAGATTACTTGGAAAAAACTGGCAGAGCTGCAGGGAAACCTGGAAACGTCACACACGCAGAGCTGAAGTAGGAATGACATCCTGAACCCTGGAGGTTTGGGTAACAGAGGTAGCCGTTACATCACTGTGTCACTTCATACACTCATATTCCAGGATGAACCATACTGAGTATTGACTTAGCAGGTGCCCTTACACAGTGACTCATGTCGTTAAAGTAATATATTCAAGTGAGTCACTAAAAGGTAGGATAGCTCTTCCTTGGTCTTTTTGTTACTAGTTATGTGATTTAGTCACTGTACTAGCAGCCTCAAGGTGTAATGGGAGCGATTCTGAAACATTTAAAGCCTTCTCTCTTTTGTTGATGTTGCACGAACTCTTGTTTAGAGGGCATTGGCCTTAAAATACAATTCCGTGTTTTTTAATGCCACATCTATTTCTTGTTTATGTGTATGTTTGTGTAATTCTCTTTTGGACTATAATTAATTTAAAAAGTAATAAAATTCATGTAAATATGCAGCCTATTTCAGTTCATTCGAAAAAGAGTATAGTGTTTTGTCTGGTGTGTGATTAAAACTGTGGTTTGTTGTTATACATTATAAGTAGGTAAGTAAACTTTTTTAAGCACTTTTCGCAGACAAGTCACAAAGCACTGTACAAAACTAACAATGCAGTAAAAACAAATAAAAACAGAAAAACGTATAAACCCTATTAAAAACAACCATCAACAGAATTTGCAAGATGCAATGACAGAGGAAGATCATTCCATGACCTTAGGGTGACAACTAGAAACACCATGTTTTAAGTCTTGTCCGTGGGACAACAACGCCCTTGATCAGATGATGATGAGGACCTTAGAGGACCTTAGACCATGAGCAGCTAAATAGGGATGTACCAGGTCCAGCTTTGTCTCCTGATCTGGATTTGTAAAGGTAGACTGTCTGATATGAAACCGTTCATTAGCACAACACACACAAACAAAGATGTTTATGCTCAGAGCAGTTAATCATTCACCAGTCATTCAAAATCTGATCTTTAATATTTAATCCCTTCCTTCCTTGTTCCGGTGAGATTGCTGGAGTATGACTAGAAATGGACAGAGTTATTCCCGCGTGTTGACAAAGAAGAAATATGATTACTTGGGCCAGTTTAAGTCCCAGAAAGGGGTTTCCTGTTGTACACTGGAGAAAAGGGCACCAAGTTAGTAAACCTTAACAGCCTGCCATCCACATCAGCACCATTTTATATGTCCTTATTTAATTACTTAACTCACATTAGCCAATGACGAGGCTACCTCTGGCAAAAACCTACATGGTTCGGGAACAAGAAGTGCAAGTTAAAAGGATGCAGGTTTTAATATATGGCATAGAAGTTGTGTCTTTGTACAGGTTGAATTAGAAGTTAATTCACTTTAGCTCACCACGATTAACAGAAAGGCACCTGTTTTATGGACACCTTTCTTAAAATTAGGATCACACTCCAGATATCTTCTCTGATCGTATGACATTTAAATACCCTGCAATAGATATTTTTTATGGAAAAATTAGTAGATAATTCTGTATATTAAATAAGTGATTCTCAATTGTTATTGCAGTTTTGATTACATTTTCTATCTGTTCGACATGTGTTAAAGCCCGGAGCGATGGCGTTGAAGGCACTAAATTGGCCACATTCCTCAGTTCTGTTCTTTGTTTTGAACTTGTCATTGTTCAGATATTATAGGAGGAAATTATTCATTATTAAGTTCCTTCAGTTACCTATTGTTCAGACTGGGTTTGCTGTTGTCTAAAATATGTAAACAAAAATCTATATATTTTAATTAAACTATAATATAATTATATGGTAAAAAGAGTATGGTTCATCATACGCTCTCTCTAGATTAAAATCTTGTATGTGTTTTTCCTACATTTCTTTATTTTAATTATATTTAGTTATGTTTGGCCCAGCAACAACTGCACAGTATGTGAAGGTTTCAATTATTACTCTGTTTCGCAAGCGGATCCCCACGGCGCTAACGCCGCACAGCTACACAGGTCGTATGACTAGATAATTCAGGTTTAATAGCCACTTAGAAGTAGAGCAGCGTAGACTTTTTTTTCAGGTCCCAAAAAACTGCGCCATCTCCTGCCCATTCAGATAACATTAGATGAGCTTCAAACCACACGACTTCCACCAAGGCAGCCAATCATTTCAGGTACTGTATCACCTTATATGTACCTCAATTACGTTTCAGGTGCTGTATGACTTCATATCTCCTTTTCCGTTTCTGGCGTATAGCCAGCCAACACGACATTATGGGACACATTTGGTTAATATTACTCCTGAGAATAATATGTTACACCCAACATACAAGACAATTATATTTATGATGGATTAAGTATTGCAGTTCTAAATTAATCATTTACTGCCCGTCCTTAACGTGTTGTTGTTTTTGTCTCTTCAGTCCACAAATAAATTCTTGGAAAAGCCTGTCACTCTCTCGTTGGAGCTGACAGTTTTGGACCATACTTTATCACCTTTTGTTATTTTCATTCGATTGTGTTGAACAACTTTGATATAATCAATGTCAACCACTATACTGAAAACTTTGTTCATATGGGGGAATGACACCAGCGATGGCTAGTTAAAGTAACTAGGTTAAAAAACAATCGATCTATAGCTAAAGTACCCTGTAGCAGTTCACTAAAGAGTGAGTCAGTAGGTTTCCATGCACAGCTAAGTCAACCACGGTTATTGTTCGACTATTTAATCGGACTACTGCGCTTATCCCAGTATACATGCACAGGAGGGGAATCGATTGACCGAAGTATGTCCGACTACGTTACAATGAGATGCACAATATTCTTTGAGGTTATGGTGCTATATGAAGGAAGGCGACACCGACATATGCTGCTGGAGTGCTCCAACAAGTCTACCTCTTTGAGGCCAGTTTGAGTCCGACGGCCTACCTGCGGGAGTAAATCGAATTCCAATCGCATTATCGGTTGTCTTAGTACGACTTCGAGAACTTCGATTTAGTACTATTTCAGTAGGAATTACTTGTTTACGTGCAGTTGAAAACTTTGGGTTTAGTCGGATTAACACAATAATTCGATTTTCTTTGTGTTTATGTAAACGTGCTGGGTTATCCAACTGTGAGACACGATTAACGTAAATACAAACGTAGCATTTGATATATGAATCTAGTAGAAATGAGTCTGCGAAAACTAGCTAAACGCTACCGTGAATGGCGACACAAAATTAACACTAGCAACATCCTTGGGATCACTGTTGAAAAACATGAACTCAGTATCTTTTCGTGGGGGTCTGTGTGGTCGATAATCGCTTAGGAAACTGAGCTACGATAAGCAGAGGGTTGGTTGTTGAGTAGTTACAGTTACATAATGTTCAGTAATTCAATTTAGAAACTTAATTCGAAGGACTGTACAAAATGCACTGTATAAATAATTATCGCACAGATGTTGCATTTAGTAAAACATTTCGTAATAATCGCCGTTTTATAATTAATAAATCAGTAGAACTTTTATTTTTATATCGGCAGGTTATCAAATTACTGAAAAATAGATTGAAAACTAAAATTTAAACATTTTAAATCAATTTTAAAAAATCAAATCTAATAAATGTTATATTTTATACTACTGTACTGAACAATGTGGTGTTTGGTGGGTGAAATTAACGGTACCAGACTTTTATTTTGGTAGCAGCCGCCGAGGTAGACTGCAGGTTAGAGGGAAGCGGTGGGGAGACCGCCCAGAACGGGGACGCGTACTTTAAAGCGAGACAAATGCCGTTCAGGTTTCCTCCAGACCTCAGGCAGCAAGCAGTTTTAAAGACACCGACGCAGACTGAGGGGGGCACTTGCCTGTACTTGCTGTCATGCGTTGAGTAGCACAAGGGGGCCATGAAGCGAAGGTAAGGTCGCTCTGATTACTGGCAGTCAGATCGGTGTTGGTGCAGGGCGGCTGGTCGGATTCCCCGGTCCATTAGGATCCAGCCGTGTTGGCTGAAGCGCAGAGATTTGTGATCAGAAAACATGATGAACATGTTTTTGTTAGCGCGTAGGTCGCTGTGCTGAAGATCCCGTTTCAGCGTCCGCCTTTGGACGCTGCGTTTAGCGGCACGAGCTCGCGGGTGTCGGTTCGGTCAGCATGGACGCCGGAGCTGCGAGGCGACGTGACGATCCAGCACATGCCTCTGAACCAGATGATCAGCCTACATAGTTCAAACTTAAGCTCATCCGACATTTTACTGCAAAAAGATGGCACGTTGCAGTGTTTGTAAATGTGTGGATGTGAAAGGGGATCCGGTTTTCCAGCAAACAGCTAAGAATGTGGCCATCCTAATAAAGTGGAGAAACGTAGAAAACAGGTTTTCCCGATTTTCACGATACTGACAGCGAATTATTTATTATTTTACAGTTGTGGAAACTGCTTGTGTGGGATGTAAATCAGTTTATGTCCACTTCTGTTTGTGCTCTTTTTGTGTAGTTATAACTTAAGTGACACGGCGCCGGCTTTGTTGACATTTGATGATTCCAAGTTGAAAATTAACTCGATTGAATTTACGTGTCATCTTATACCTTAGGGAAAGTCGGAAAGAGAAACAGGACGTTGTGATACGTACAACGATCTACTGTTTTAGTTGCTACTGGATCGTTATCAAGATGATCTAATTTTACAACAATAGTGGCACTTACCTATCAGGGTGTTCAGTAGTGCTGGGGCATTCATTATCTCTGTAATGGATAGTAGCTCTGCCCTATTTTCAGATGGAATTTGGTTAGAAGTTGGGCATAAAAGCACAACTTTCAAGAAACAGACTTCCAAGTAGACTAAGTGGGAAGGAGAGAGTAGGAGACACTTAAAGGTCTATGCTTCCGCTGCCATCCCATACCAAGGGTATTGGGAGAATTTCCTAGCAAGCCGGGAATGCAAACATGGGCCCAATCGATTTTGCTTTTAATAGGACGAGAAAACACTTTTTAAAATTCCACCTTTCCGCCGGACGTGCTGAGGAAATGTGGATTTTCTTTTCTTTAGTGCGAAGTGGTAAGTAATAATATAATAAGTAATTACCAAATGAACGAAATTAACGTTTGATTGGATCAATTACGACCACCAACGAACTGGATTTGATGCATTTATCCATGTAGTGGAATGTAGGGGCTACTGATCGTGTGTAGCGTCACCTACTGGTCGCCACTGGCTTCACTCTTGTTCTTTATTAATTATGGTATAATTGATGCCATTTCTGTTGTATTCCTGCTCCTGTTTTATGGTGTTTCCCAGCATGTTATGCTTTAGCCTTAACAATATGTGTCCACGTGAATACTGACTTCATTTTGGTACATTTCTTTGTGCAATAAAAAATATATTATCTGTGTATATGGGCATTTTCCCTAAGTTGATATTGTTCATTGATGCTTGGGTACTCCATGGAACAGTAATTGTGTTGTATATAAACTGTTTACCTTTCAGCTTATGACATGATTCTGCTAAATTTAGAGAATTGCCATTTTCAGTCAGGTCAGCAACTCGAGTGCGTAGCAGTAATGCCATGATTTCCGTAAACAGATAGTCAGGGAGTCTCACTTTGTCCGTCGTATGCCAGTCTTCTGTTTGGCACAGAGCAGTGTGCGAGGCTTATGGCAGCTTATTTTGGTGCAAAGCGATGAGTGTGAAGAGAGACTCATTTGTGTCTGCAGTATGGTAATGGATCCAGCAGGACATGTTCACAGATTCAGAGAAATGCCCCTTGGAGTCCCTACAGAGCATCCACACGCACACACAGCACTGGCCCTCTGTGAGCCCGCGTCCCGAGAGGTGAGATGCGCTAGCGCTCCCCGATGAGTCATGAATGGGAGAGCAGCACACCCCGTGGTTCCCAGCGATAAGGAGCCTCACACTGCATTCGAGACTGAAAGCTCAGCTATGCGTGGAATCTGGCTGCTCCTTTGTCAGAAAGTGCAGCAGCGTGAAAGGCGCGTTGCCTGCAACTCGGATGCTTGGGGATCGGCTCTGGGGAGGGACACAAACGCTGAGCTTAAAGGAAAGCTGTACTTCATAGCCTAGGATCCTCTTTGTAAGGTCATGGTGTGTAAAAAGATCACCATGCATATTGTTGTTTGAATTTCCTTTGGTGTTCACAGCTGTCTAAAGCAGCTCCATTTTCATATTAGCAAATTTTAGATCATGTTCAAAAGTAGTGCACCAGTGTTGATTTTTGGATGTTTTTGCAGTTGAATCTGCCTTTTCATTCATGGTGCACAGTTCTGCATTCATTTCTAAAAATCAGGTTGGGTCACTTGTGGCTGTTGCCTCATTAAAACAATGCAGCCAAAAAATGCCCTGAGCTGAATATAATTGTGTGACTCCACTTTAATCCTTCATCTGATGCAAACGCCTTGGTCTGCAGCCTTCATCTACCTTAATTTCATTGCAGGAGATCAGCGGCTGCATCTGATTGCCTGCACTTCTCCGCTCCAAACAAAGTTGTCACAAATTTCTTTGTGTCAGGCTTGCCAGCAGTGCTGTGCTCTTTTCCTCTTAGCTTTCAATTAATACTTTAATAAATTCCCTTCGTTAAGTTTACCATTATTGTTTATTATATATTTACTGCTGGTTCTGCTGACGATAATTATCGTTAGTCTGTGTTCACTATTTGACTGTCATCGGCTGTTATTCACAATACCTGTGTGTCACTCTGCGGGTCACTTGAAACGAGTTGATTTGGGCTCGTTCGCGTCAGGACTGCTATTGCAGAAGGAGGAAATGTAAGACATTCCAGAAAGCTGCAAATGCATTCAATAGCTTGTCATTTACATGCTTGCAATATAAAAGAGGGACAAAAAAATCCTCTTGAGTGACTGACGAGTTGCAGTGAAGTGACTGATTTTGCAGTGAAGTCATGGCACAACAGATATTGCCCAGTCATGTAATGTGCATTATTTATAAACATGTTTAACATGCCTTCCTTAAAACATTTTTTTGGCACAAATGTCCTATTGCCATGTTCATGTAAGAAGCAGGAGGGCCGTGGCGTGCAGTTAGGCTAACTGGTGTCTCTAAGCTGTGTGTGGAGTCCTGTGGACAGGCACCCCATGCGGGGCGTATGTCTGTGCCACCTTCTGCTCGGTGTTCACCCCACTTAGGATCAGCAGTTAGAGGACAGATTGATTTCATATCAGAAACTTCACATTAACCCAAGAGGCTTATTTTATAAACAGGATGGGTGGTTCTAACTTGGGAAAACCGCAAACCCTGTTCAGCCCCTTTGCTCTGAGCCTTTCCTTACTGCTTTTCTGCATGGACAGTCGAGCTCCTGTCCTCAGACAAGTGTAACTGTTCTTAAGTTATTTTAGCTGAGTTAATCAAGTTGCAGTGTTAGTTCAGTGACATAGGGCTGGGCTTTAAGGCATTTAATTCAAGACTTTTAATTCGTTCTACAGGTGGTGCAAAATCCATCATCTTCTAAATCATTTATTTCTTTGTTTGCCCACTTATCCTGCTCAGGGTCGTTGAGGAAATTTAAAAACACGGAAATGACACGTCTGCTTTTGGGATGTTTGAAACTCTGACGGCTCACTCTGCTTGGCCAATCAGGTGGCTTCTTCCTTGGTCGTATCTAAAGGTGTAAAGTGATGCATCCAGCCAGCAGTTCCAGCTCTCGCTGCATCTCTCTGTTATTCCCGTCACACATACATTCCTGCTGACACTGACAATGATGCCACTTTACGTTACTGAATAGCAAGTATAATGTATCTTGCTTGGCTGTAACATTTGTCAATAAAGGGGGGGAAATCTTGTCCATCTTTATTGTGTATCTTCAGATGGCTGAAGAGGCCAGTTCTTGAAGCACAAACCTTGTCACAATGTGAACATGGATATGAGGTGCTGGAGGTGGGGTGTGCGGCAGCCTGTTTGGTGGTGACTCTCTCCTTTCTTTGCCGCTGCTTGATTTTTGGCAGCTTCTTACGCCTTCGGTCGTGCAGGCAGCTTTGCCCTTAATTTTTTTTTTTTTTTAGAACCCAGCTGATGAGTACTGAATTCGGCTGGGGTTTGACCCCATGACTTGCTGGGCTCCCTTCCATCGGCGCTCCACACAGCCGCCTTTGTCTGCCTCCTTCCTGCCTCTCTGACCTATAAAAACTTTTCACTCCTATAAGAGGGAGAGGGTGGGGGGGCTGAGAGGCCTTAAAAACAGCCTTGGGTGGAATGCATGCTGTGGAAGGGGCTATTGACTGCTGTAAAAGGCAGTCCATGCCTTGATCTGCTGTGCCCATCCGTCACGTCCTGCCATCATTCAAATCCAGAAAGGACTGGCAGTTTATGAGAATCAGCTTTTTTTTTATTGAACCAGTGGCCCTCGATCTGCCCTTGTTCCTGTTGCTCTCTACCTAACCCTCTTCTTGTTACTGTTCCTGTGGCCCTTTGCCTAACCCTGGTCCCAATTCACACCTCCAAGTAAACGTGTGCAGAATCATCTATACTGGTCGTGGCTTCCTATTGTGCTGGGAAAGTTTTTTTCTCTTTTCCATGCATCCAGATATTTTCACAGCTAATCGGGAGAATAAAGTAGATATTAGCAGTCTCATGTCAGATTGCACTTCTCTGAAGGTTTTGTAAACAAGTAGTTTCTCATCTAGTTGGGTGGCTGTACAGGAGAGGTTCGTGGCTTCCCGCATTGCCTCATCGTAGGGCACCATCCTTCCAACAAGTCGGTTCCACACATTTCTGCCCAGCTAGAGCCATCCTGGTCAAACACAAGTGAAGGGATTGTGATGTGGAAACATCTGGGAATCAGTTCAGCTGCAAAGTGGTCGGTCACACAAGCTCTCAGAAAGGGACCTGATCAGCCAGCGTCAAATCCTGAATGACAGCAAATCCCGGAAGCGATGTTCCTGCGTCTAATGGAAAGCTGTCCCAGAGGAGCAGAGGATACTGTAGCAAGAAAGTGCAACCAATTTCGTATTAGTACAAGCTGGTGTCCACATGCTTTTGGCCGTACAAGGAGACTAATGCACTAATTAACGCTGCACATGTTCTGGGTTCCAGATTAAAAGCCAAAGCAGGGGGATTTTCCACACTGTTGAGAGTAAAACCTGTAACCACTGGGAAATGAAATGCCATAGATTTATGGCATCTAAAGACTGTGGTCATGGTTCTGCATATAAGTGACACTTCAAGCTAGAACGGTGTTCATTAGAACACTTCATAGAACGGTGTTCATTAGAACACTTCATAGAACGGTGTTCATTAGCTCGATTTAACCTCAGACTGCTACTAGTTCATACCAAAGTGCAAAATTGGCATCGATTCGGGACTAACTAATGTTTTTACAAAATGTGTCATTTACCGGTTTGGTTGCAGATATATACACATCTGAACAGCCAGAAGAGGCTACAGTAACAAGCACTAGAAGGGTTAATGGGGCTGAATTCCTTTATGTGTGTCACTCTTCACGGGCGACGTCCCTTCAGGAGGGATGGTTCAGGCAGATTAGGAATAGGCACCCAAAATTAGCAGCAATTACATACAGGGTTATAGACAGGGACTCTCGTAAGCTTTTATTTAGTGTTAACAGAAGGTCAAGTTTGGCAAAACCCATGTAGTGCATTTTATAGTTGACAGTAATGAAATAGCATGAGAATCGGCCCCTGTGGCCGCAGCTGAAAGGCCCCATGTGGGGTGGCTGTCATGAAAAGCGACAAAATGAGTCAAATGTGCTTCTCTGTATGTAATGAGGACTGCAGAGTGACAGCCTGCTTACCTTCTCTATTTCTGGTATTCTGGTTACTTCAAAAAATGCATTTAAATGCAAGTCCCCGGATCTCGTGTTGAAAAGTACGGGTCCAGGAATTGGGAATTCTCTCAGATTATGGGTCTGTGCAGATGCAGGCATGTTTGTCAGAGAGAGACAGGGAGGGCGTCTGTAGTTAAAATGGAGCTTTGTGCCAGTCAGCGTCGCCCTTGGTGTCAGTTTGCCCCTTCAGAGACCAGACCAGGATAGTGTCCGCTAAGACAAACTCCATTCCACTAGAGTTCTAACCATTACAGTCGGCCTCCCAGCTTGTCAGCCCTCTGGATTGACTGAACTTCCCACACTAAGCTGATACATGAGCTGAGATCTTGCGCAAGGAGCTCAAGCCAGAAGCCAATAACTAACTGTCCTCAACACAGGTCCCGCAGCTGCAGTACCAACAGTGAACTCCAGGGGGCAGACAGGCGCAGCATGGAGGAGAGAAAGCAGGAGGAGTGCCGCCTGGGTAAGTCAGGTCATGGGCGGTGAGAGCGAGCGGCTTCAGAGAAGGTTTGTAGCAGAAAAACAGAAATGGTCACTTGGACTTGGTAGTCTGAGCTTTTCATGCCTGGTTTTGTGCTATAACACCGAGGACATCAAGTGGCCGCTGAGCTCCGCTGTTTTCCTGCCTGCAGGCAGCTTCAAAGGCCCGGAGATGAGTGGCCCTCTGCCCAGCAAGACGAGCCCCATGCCTCCAGCCTCCAGCAAGGTCACCCTGTTGGTGGACGGCATTCGTTTTGTCGTGGACCCTGCAGTTTTTACAGCCCACCCTGACACCCTGCTGGGCAGGTAGGCTGTTCCCTTCTGTCTCATGGTCTGACTGCAATGCCAGCACGATGCAGCTCCACACACCAGTCGTATCACTGCGTAGCCAGTGAGCACCCCGGCGATTGTCTTCTGCGCTGTGATACGATTGGTGCGTTGATGTATGCAGTTTATTTACATGATAATTATGATACAAGATACCTGTTCAGGAATTTATCAGGAAGTTTAGTATCCTAATGAGCCAGTATTAGTGGAATGGCCTCTTTTTTTTGTAATTAGTTTAATGTACAGGTATGTTACGCGTTAAAGAAATGCAATCTGTGCATTACGTGGTGCTGATTGCAGGATGTTTGGTGCGAACCAGCAGCACGGTTTCCTGCAGCCCAACGAGAAGGGTGAGTACGAGCTGGCCGAGGGCGTCAGTGCCGCAGTCTTCGCGGTCGTGCTGGTGAGTCATCGTCGCACGGATCTCTCTGTTTGCGTTTCACTGGTAGCCGCTGGCCCAGGAGGTAATGGTGACGTATGTGTGTCAGGATTTCTACCAGACAGGGGTGCTGCGCTGCCCTGACGGCGTGTCAGTGGGCGAGCTGCGAGAGGCCTGTGACTACCTCCGCATCGCCTTCAACCACAGCACCATCAGGTGCCGTGACCTCAGTAAGTCCTGCCTGTCTGGCGCCACCTGCTGGCTGACATGGGCTTTTGGTTCTGTGCAACATGGTCACATTTGGATGGCATCTAAATCTAATTATTTGAGTAATAAAGGCTTTCATGCTTTGATTAATCAAGCAAATAATTATTAGTTTAGATATTCCATTAAGGGGCGGCATGGTGGTGCAGTGGTTAGCACTGTTGCCTCGCACCTCTGGGACCCAGGTTCGAGTCTCCGCCTGGGTTACATGTGTGTGGAGTTTGCATGTTCTCCCCATGTCGTCATGGGGTTTCCTCCGGGTACTCCAGTTTCCCCCCACAGTCCTAAAACATGCTGAGGCTAATTGGACTTGCTAAATTGCCCATAGGTGTGCATGTGTGGGTGACTGGTGTGTGAGTGTGCCCTGCGATGGGCTGGCCCCTCATCCTGGGTTGTTCCCTGCCTTGTGCCCATTGCTTCCGGGATAGGCTCCGGACCCCCCGCGACCCAGTAGGATAAGCGGTTTGGAAAATGGATGGATGGATATTCCATGAATAAATACATGCTTGTTATATCATTAATAAATGACTAATTATTAACTTAAATCATACACAATGACAACCCTAAATACCTGAAATTTGCAAGGTTAGAAGCGGCTCCACTGCAAAGGAAATGCTCCACCACTGTTGGGCAAAATGCCGTTGTACGTTGCCTATCCTGAACTTCCTGCTCTTTACCTTTTAGGTATCCCCATAGCACATGCCTTTAAATGATGCTAATTAAAAAAAATAATAATAATAAAAAGTAGTCTTGTTATGATGTATGTTTTACTGTCCTTAACTTGTTTGTACAGTCAGACGTGCTCTGAATTGGGTTCCTGGGTGTGACGTGCACGTTTGTCGTGTGATGGTGATGAGTTTGGCGCCCCCTCATGGTTCCCAGGCGCCTTGCTGCATGAGCTGTCCAACGACGGAGCACGGCAGCAGTTTGAGGCTTTCCTGGAGGAACTGCTGGTTCCCGCCATGGTATCCAGCGCACAGGAGGGCGAGCGCGAGTGCCACATTGTGGTACTGACTGACGAGGACACAGTGGACTGGGACACGGAGCACCCGCCTCCCATGGGCGAGGAGTATTCTCAGAGTAAGGCATGATTCATGGGTGAGACATACTTAGAATAACCTCCTCTCTGTGAGTGTGCAATAAGGTGTGAGTAAGGTCCTCTTAGTATGGTCGTCTTTGGAAGTGAGATATGCTCCTCCCCCCAGATGAAAGTGAACATAGATTAAGGCTCTCTCCGTGAATGAGTAGTACTCCCAGAGTAAGGTTCTCTGATTGCTGAATACTTTCCAGCTGCAGAATAGACCAATGTGATGTCAGTCAGAGACGTTATAGAAAACAAAGCCTATTTTTACAGATGCAACGCTCAGGGTTTATTTATACATCTTGATTTTCTATTTGTGGGGCTCAAATAGCTGTTTTCATGATTACATTTCATTCTTCATTGTAGAATCTTTACATGTGCAGATATTCTAATTCCCCTGAATGTTTCACCCCAGTCAATTACCGGATTGCTATTTCACTGCACGCTGCTCGTCTTTACCACACATTTACACTACAATTAGGTGTGCACTTTGGAGGTGTGTGTGCTGGGTTTATGTGGAAACAGCTTTTCATGCCTAAGCGAGAAGCTCTAAAGGGCAAACCGTTGTACAGTCGGAGTGGGAGACGGCAGCAGCCCTTTAATATGTACAGTCGGAGTGGGAGACGGCAGCAGCCCTTTAATATGTACAGTCGGAGTGGGAGACGGCAGCAGCCCTTTAATATGTACAGTCGCAGTGGGAGACGGCAGCAGCCCTTTAATATGTACAGTCGCAGTGGGAGACGGCAGCAGCCCTTTAATATGTACAGTCGCAGTGGGAGACGGCAGCAGCCCTTTAATATGTACAGTCGGAGTGCGTTTGTTTGCCTTGGTGGTATGTTCATTTTGGAATGACATTGTCATCTGTGAAAGTTCAATGTTAAGTGTCTGCCTGACAGAAATACAGCTTTGTTATTGTGGCAAAAACACCATCTCTTCTAACATGTTATGTAAAAGTTCTTGAGAATGTAATGATGCCTGACTAAAATCACTTGGGATATTTTTATTTTATGTATTATTTTTGTTGGTGTCACTCTTTAGAATTTCTTTTCAGCTGATGAGCAGATTGGTTTGTCAGTCTTAAAATAGCAAGCAGTCTTCATTTGTAATCCTGTAAACACGTCCTTCCCTGCCTGACTCCATATACTTGCACACAGGAGGGTGAAGCTGTACAGTTGCTTGCTGGATAATTTTGTACCATTTATTACGTCTGTAGGGAAAAAGCAAAGACTGTAAAACAGCTGATTCAGTGCACGTGTCTTGTTCGGGTTGTTGGGTTTTGTTCCTCCTGACCTGGTGCTAACCATCTGTCCAGTTCTGTATAGCACCAAGCTGTACCGTTTCTTCAAGTACATCGAGAACCGGGACGTGGCCAAAGTTCTGTTGAAGGAGCGAGGCTTAAAGAACATTCGCATCGGGATCGAGGGTGAGCGCTATGCCCTACGCTCTTCACCCTATACCCTGCGCCATTCACTCTATACCCTTCTCCCTGCTCCCTATATCCTGCACTCTCCTACCTATACCATATATCCTGCACCTTCCTCCCTATACCATATATCCTGCACCTTCCTCCCTGCTCTCTATACCCTGCACCTTCCTCCCTGCTCCCTATACCCTTCACCTTCCTCCCTGCTCTCTATACCCTGGACCCTCCTCCCTTCTCTCTATACCCTGCACCCTGCTCCTTGCAGTTCTTAAGTTAGTGGGACACAATATTTGGCAGAAGAGAGCAGATGTGTCATTAGAACCCATTTATTTTGGTCTGACCTAAACCAACAGAAGGCATGAATACATGAGTGCTTCATAGTAAACATATGACTTGTGGTGATGGGTACTGAAGAGTGTAGAGCAGACTGGTGGCTGCCACTGCAGCCCCTTTTCCATTACGCTCTCTGCGGCCGTGTTCAGAGCAGTGTAAGTTCAGCAGTACACTGCTGGTACGTATGTAGAAATAGCACGCAGGCTGCCGTGTGGAGGACCGGACCATTAATTATCCGGCTGGGAGCCACAAAGCAGGGTGGCGACTGGCAGCTGTGTGGCTCACAGTTCGGCATTTTAAGCGCTCCGTTATGAGGTGCACTGGACAGAAACAAGTAAGATGGTTAATTATTTATAGGTGTGGCTAAAAGGTGGCAGGGTCAGCTCTCATGGGTTCTGTTGTTGGGCTAGTTAATTAATCTGGACTACTTTGGTATACAATTTAACTTCATGAACTAAATCTTTCTAGTAAAATGTAAAAGCTCCAATACAAAAAGATGTTATCCATTTTTCAGCTAGAGTCATTATTGTGGGTTAATTATTTTTTTAATCTTGTGTAGTTGTGGCTCCTATGTTGAGGATACATTCTGCAGGGGAACCGTCATCCTGAGATCTTGGCATGTTCTGCAGGGTACCCTACTTGCAAGGAGAAGGTGAAGAGGCGCCCTGGAGGCCGGGCTGAGGTCATCTACAACTATGTGCAGCGGCCGTTCATCCAGCTGTCTTGGGAGAAGGAGGAGGGGAAGAGTCGGCATGTAGACTTCCAGTGCGTGCGCAGCAAGAGCGTGCCTGATCTGGCTGCTGCGGGGGAGGGTGCGGCCAGATCCGTAACCTCCGCCACCCCGCAGGTGGACGAGCTGGACCGCCTGAACAGGCCCAGCCACCGTCCTGCCCTCCTCTCTATGTGGACACCCAGCGAGAGCTGAGGAACCATCATTTCCTCTAGCCTGCGCCTTCTTCAAGTGTTCCCACGGCAACCACAAGCTACGTTCCGCTGGGTTTCTCTCCTGGCGCCCTCTGCTGGGAGACCGCGGCTCGCATCCCTTTGGCATCCCTGAAGGATGCACCAGAGGCATGGCTTCGCCACTGAGGGTGGTGACAGAGATGCCCCCCCCCTCCACTGGGGTACTCTACACACATTACATTGGCTTGCGTGACATTTGACCTTTTAAAGGGCTGGATGTTAGGCATCCCCTTTTTATTTATAAGGAAGACATGCCGGTTTTGTTGTCCTTTGTTTTTTGGCATGGGAACTCCCCAGCACTGCTGAAAGTAAGACATTATAGGGAATCCTATGGTAACCAGCGAGGTGGATCACATGACCTGATTCGGCATGTCAAAGTCTTGAGCATAGCAGGAGTGTGAGAGTGGTGATAGTTTAAGGGGGGGAGGGGTTGTGCGGGGAATGGTATGGATGGACATTGGAGCCATTATGCTGAAGAGGGGCTTTTGCTTTCAAGCAGAGAGGCGTTATGTTTGAAAGATGCTCCTATGGCTTGTTGCACATTCTAGTCTTCATGGGCTTGAGTCACTGAGGGCTGTGTGAGAGTAGTGTGGGAAAGAGAGCTAGATACGGCAACAAATGTGTGTGTGAGAGATGCAGACAGTCACGGGGTGAATCTGAGTATGTATGTGGGAGAGAGGAACAAGTTACAGGGATCACTGTGTGTGTGTGTGTGTGTGTGTTCTGGTGGTAGAGTGCATCTAGCTGTATCTGTAAGCTGGTCTGAAACACCTTAATGCATCCTGCATGAACAGCTAGTCATGTTTAGCTTAATGTTCAATTCACCACTCTGTCACGGCTGCATGCATCTCTGAAAGTTTTTGCATTTTCATAAAATGTACAGCCAGCTGTTTCTCTGGTCATTTCTTTTAAAAGTTTGTGTGATATAAACATTTTTCTTTATAAACCATAGAGAACATTTTTTATATGCATATCCTACATGTTTATATGTCGTGCTTATCAATGTGAAAACACTGCATCTTTGAGAAAATTGTGATTTAAAAGTTTATGATGAAATAAAAGATTTTGGCAAGTCCCATAATTGTTGCGCTTTTCCCCAACTTCCTGTTGGCAGAAAGTGAGATATTCAGCTCAGGTGAATTGTGCAGGTATGTCCTGTCTTCCAGCTTGGCCGTGTTGGGATTGGTTCTCAGTCTGCACATCCTTCTTTGGGTAAGAACTGTAGATGATATGCTGTCACAGCTCAGTGTTGGGTCTAATCCCGCACAGCTGGGCACCGTCTGCCTCGGACGATGCACTAAATGAGGCTGAGTTGGGGATCCAGAGCCCAGACGCCTCAAGACGAGCTGCTGAACATCACTGCAGCACTGATGAAGAGATCATCACCATCCAGACTTTGTGCTCTACTATTAACAAAGTGCTGGCAGTTTATGGCTGAGCTCAGTTCTGACACGTGGCTGTATCCACACAGCTGTGCATCATGTTACCAGTTCATATCCCCCCACTCCTGTTACACTTTGCTATTCTTTCATACTACAATATTCAGGGAGAAAACATTCAGCCATTCTTTTGTTTTCTCTCCAGCCTTCTGTTTGTGGAAGCATCTAGCTTGTGATACCACAGACCCACGGGCTGATTTGTTGCAGCATTCTCCTCTTAAGCTCGAATCAGCCCCCTCTCATTACCATAATGGCCTGACTGTAATTCGTAATCGACAAGGCAAACGTTTGCCATTATTTATAGAACTATTCGACAATCTTGCAGGTGAGAACATACTAGCATTTCAAATTAATTTAATTTCTATTGATTCTACAAAATACATATTTATATACATTTTGTCCAAAGCAACATACAACTGGGGTGAGGATCAGCCTGCATCTAGGGTCCTGGGAGCAGTTACGCTAAGACCTAATACATGCTAAGCATGCATCCCCCCCCCTTCCTCTAAGATAGGCTGCTAAGGTAACGACAAAGCCTCACAGAACACCCTTGGCAGTAGGAAGCGTTTCTTACAAAACCAGAATGGGGAGCTTGACAGCCTGACCTTATATGGCGTACCCCCGAGTCGGATCCTATGGTTTTGGGTAAATGTGTAGTATGGAAAAGATAATCAAATTCTTGGATTCTGCATCTACCTCGGACATTACAACAAAGCAGATGAAAAGGCCTTTCTCTGCTGTTTTATCAGTGGCCTTTCTGCCCGTCTTGCTAGCCTCAGGCGTGGAAGCTGACACTTTGGCTAGCTTAGCTGGAGTGACACTCAGCAGCAGTTAGCACAGGGATGAGGAGTGCGGCCACTGGCCATGACTCAGGAATCCCCTCCAAGGCCCTCCTGCCCTGCCCTGCCCTGCCCACGCACGCTGTCACCACAGGGAGATGATCTCCACCAACGGTCCCGCTGCTAGTGAGAGGCTGCACATCCACCAACGGTCCCGCTGCTAGTGAGAGGCTGCACATCCACCAACGGTCCCGCTGCTAGTGAGAGGCTGCACATCCACCAACGGTCCCGCTGCTAGTGAGAGGCTGCACATCCACCAACGGTCCCGCTGCTAGTGAGAGGCTGCACATCCACATGACCCCAGAGTGTCGGAGCCCAAAAACAAAGGCCTTTGTTAACATTCTCCCAGCCGTATTTATTAAAGGCGTAACACTGATAAAATTAGGATCCACCGGCCACAACCGACCGACACAGCATTTTCATAGAGAGAGAAAAAGGAAAAGACGACAAAGTATTATACAGAAGGTCGTTTAATTGAACGCTCAGAGAATTCACCAGCGTCTGCCCAGTACAATGCTCCTTTCACAGAAACAAGCTTTGCGTTCAGCTACTGCCTGGTGAGCCAGTATAATTCAGGTTTATCAAACCAAAGAAAAACAAAAGATTAAATAAAGCAAATGTGCACAACATATACATGACAGATCTCTTTAAGGCAGATACACAGAATCTTCTGTAGCCTATGTCGCTCTGCTTAAGGTCCTGCATAGGCTAAAGCCAACCTTCTTGGGTTCAGCCCAGTGCTTGCAGTACCTGCAGTTATGCTAGAACAGGGAAGCACGCTTAAACTGGTTGTATAATTAATATAATGCTTTTAAAAAGTGCTCAGGTGAAAAAAGAAGTTTAAAGCCAGCACTTGGACCACTGGGAATGTGAGTGACGTACCAGGAACCCACCCGAGTGCAGCTGTGCACAGATCAGGAAAATGCAGCCAGGACACAGCCGGCCAGCTCGGGGGGTCAGACGAGCCGCGCGGGGGCAAGAACAAAGAAAGGTATCGGAAGACGTGGCCCAGAAATCCTCTACTGCTTGGTCTTTGCCTCAGCACCCCTCAGCTCCTTTGCACCAAGAGAGAGAGAGACCACCATTCCCACTCTTGCTGGCGGGCAGAAGCTCAGGTAAAAATAAAAGGTAGCATTTGTAATCTCTCAAAATTCCATTCCTGAGAAGCGGACAGAATGAACTGCCCTACCATCTCATCACTAAGGATACCAGAGGCCAGGATGCAGGCCTTAATGTTCACTGGGTCACAAACCTGCATTTCCTCCCATCATCAGAAAGAACAACTTTTAAAGGGCTGAAACTGGGGAGTATAAATGTAAAACAGACAAGCTGTATCCTTCGTGCCTTTAGACAGGACTTCAGAATGACAGAAAGGAACGCTGTCCCCCGAGGTTATGACTGAATGACCATAAAAAGGACGCACTTTTAACCATTAGCAGGAACACACGGTATAAAAGCAAATTCACCCCCTCGAAATCTGCTGCACACAGAAAGAAGAAATCCAAAATAAGTTTTAAAATGATTTTAAAATCAGATTTCCAAAAGATCATAAAAACCTCTCAGCAAAATCAAAACATACATACAGAGCTTTACTTTACAGCCACCAGCATCCATATAACCAGAGTTCAGGAAGATCAGCGATGCCTCCATGGAGGAGACGTGCTAGTGAGGCAACATGCATCAGCTTATATACAATACTTTAAAATACAGGCTAAGGCTAATACCCAGGAGAACCTGAACAACGTTATCGGGGAAGTTACATACACTCCTCTTGTACATCAACAGTTGGTTAGATTACAGCACGAGGCCTGACTGAGCTTTATGACAAACGGGGGATCCCTGTAGTCCCACGCTCTGATATACAAATGTTCTTCTGACAGGAGACACCATCTTTCTTTTTGTGCAGGTAGACATTGATAAACAGCCACCTCTGGAGCTGCCCACAAGGCCATCATCACCAATACAGAGCAAAACAAGATACACTTTTGTCAAGAAGAACCCTTTAAGGTTTTGAGCAGAGTGCTGTAACCTATAAATGACGGATGGGCGACAGGGCCTCACCAGAGCTCTCATGCACTCAGGGAGGGACACACACAGCCCTCGCCACTGTGAACTGTACCTGTATCAAGAAAACACACACACACCCATCCTAAAACGTAGAAAAACGCACCGTATAAACCAGAAAATAAAGAAAAAAGTCACTGAGCATTGACTATGAAACCACATATTCTACAATGGCAGTCAGACACCAGTTCACTGGGGACACAGAGCATCAGCAGCAGGAAACCCAGGGAGAGCAAAGCCACCCCAAGATGAGAAGGGAAATGGGGCAGGACAGCAGGTCATACCTACGTCAGACAGAAAGCAGTGCAGAGTGAGAGTGTGCGTGCGTGTGTGTGTGTGTGCGTGTGCGTGAACAAAGGCAGAATGACAAATAGACGACACAGATCAGCCCCTGAGGACACCAGCACACTTCCTGAAGATAAACATGTTACTTAGAGCTGCTGTGTAAATTAGCTAACCAGTGGTTAAATACCCTGGCTGAGGAAAGCTGTCCAATCATTCCTGGATTTGTCTGGGTTTTTTTGCCCTCCTGGAATGTACAGGTTGACAAACACAGGACAGGGAGAAAATGGAGCCAAGCTGAAAGAGGACCAAAGAGGGATAGGCCAGTCACTGGTCGGACACTGCACACTGCACACAGCCAAAGACAGGAAGAGGAGGGCATGCGGGGGGAGCGGAGGAGGGCGCAGCGCAGGTCATGTCAAGCATTTGTTTGGTCAAAAGCATCTAGGGATAGTTTTAAGTGTTGATTTATCAGGAAACATGAAAAAGTTTACAATTCCTATGGCAAACCCTGAGGGGGGTCGTTACCAGAACATGGAGGAAGCCCACTTCATTCAGGATGGCATTAAGGTGGCAATATGCAGAAGCATATCCAGAGTGAAGTAGCCCTTAATGTACAGCAGCACCATGAAAACAAGCAGGTCCAGCACTAGACATGCAGCCCATGCCAGGCATGGAGGAGGTCCTACGGTCTGGCTGGTGACTGAAGGCCGCCGGGGGGCCGTCCAGGAAGGACGGGGCTTGCTGGTAGTTAGAGAGGTGAAGCTTTGGCTGCTGGTGGTGGGGCCTCGACACTAAACCCCAGCACCCCATTGGCTCTTTGGTGGCCCCAGAGTAAAAATGAAGAAAGAGAAAGGAAGACTACGTGGACATCAGTCACAGGGAGGCTGGAGGCGTCCAGGTCACGTCATGCTGGTGAAGGCAAGACTGAAGAGAACAGCAAGGTGTCTGAGCCCTTTGAACAGACCTGGACCAGTGGGGGTGGGGTCTGAAGGGGCAGGAGATGGGAGCCTATCTCTTTCCGCTCTTCATGTAGGAGGGGATGGCACCCCTGGCTGTCAAACCCTCAAACCGCTTGTAGGTGTAGTTGATGAAAACCCAGTCCTTGTTCTTCAGGTCGGCCTCTGAGTGATTGGTCACTATGGGACCAGCTGTGAGAAGGGGGGGGGGGGGGGGGGAGAGAGAGATGAGGAGGAGGAGACGATGCCTCAGCACCACGCCCGGTCTGATCCCCAACAGGTTTGACCTCATCGGCTCTCTGGCGATTCTGACTTGTACACTGCTTTAGATATAACCTTACAGCAAAAAAAACTATGTATGTAAACTATAGGCTGTAACAAAGGAACAAGCTACAGAACCAGAATAGCTGGTTACACCAGAGGCACAATTGGTAAATAACTGCTGGAATGTCAATCTGCTCTTTTTAAGATGTGGAACTTTGACATTTCATCCCTATTATGATTTACTGACGCACTGATGATCATTCGCAATGGCAACCGGGATTCTCCTCAGTACTGTTTACTGTATGGTTTTTATCACTCATAAAAGCGAATATCCAGTCAAAAGTCACGAGAATGAATGAAACACCTTTGAACCCTGCAGCTGCTTGTGAAGCTGCAGACACTGTCCCTAAGTGGCCCTGTGCCCCCACCCCCCCAGGCACAGAACCCTGCAGCTACTGTTTCTCCCCCCTCTACCTGCTGGCTGGAGGATGTCTGAGTCTGGGAACTCATCGAAGTTAGAGGTGTCATCAATGCTTTTGATCTCGATGGGAATGGCGGCCGGCCTACCCCTGCAGCAAAACACAGGGCGAGGGCTAGATGATCAGCTTCTCATGACCACAGAGAGGCCATAAAAAGCATCAAGCTGCATGTATTTCTAGCAGAGATGTTTTTGTGCATCGAATGTTTAAAAAATGCTGTTGAGAAGATTAAGAAAGGAATGATGAAAAACTGCAGCTCTGAAAATGAACTAGTGGAAGTTACTTTCTGGTATCTTCTACAGCCTAGGGTCAGAGAACATTGGACACCCCACCTGATGTGCTCATAATCCACTCCCTCGAAGAAAGCGTTCTTTTTGATCTCCTCTACCCCCGCAGCCCCGATCCGGTGCTCACCTTCACAGCAGAACCTACAAAAACCAAGCAGCTGGTGTCTTTGGCTGAGTGGATCACTGGAGGCCAATGACACAAATGGCAGGAATATCCAGATGTATAGCTGTCTGCTTTGGGGTTAGTCAGAGACAGGAGGTCTGCCTGCGGACTCAGTGTCATGTGTTGACACGCCTTTCTGAAGGTTAGCGGCGGGCAAGAGCGTTTGTCTAGCGATCAGTAACTGAACCTCGCAGATGCTTTCATCGTACAAACCACAGCTGACACCAGGACCGGACCAACCTGCCAGTTCATGTTGTGCCTTTGGAATTCATTTGAAATTGTTCATTTAATTTTCATTATAAGTAAAAATGAAGTTCATAAAATGTTTTTACTCATATCACATTTCAAAATTATTTATTTGGTATCTAAGTACAATTAAGAATGGAAATGACACTCCTTTGTCTCACATGTGTCTACTTGGGTTTAGAAGCTGCTGTCAATGACAACCTCTAGGCTGACCAGGACCTGACCAGCATGAGAGGATGGAAGCAGGTTTAAGAACCACTGAGGAAAATCTTACCATCCTACCGGAACCTGCTAGATGTTTTATTCATTCTTATTTATCCACACCTTCAAGTTATTTTCTTGGGAAAATATGCCCACTAAAAACAGGGGGCTTAACCAACCTGAGGATGAGATCCTTGGCTTTCTCAGAGATTGGCACCTCTGGGGGAAACACCAGCGTCTCCCTCCAGTTCATCACCTTCCTGTAGGTCTCCTGGGGCGTCTCTGAGCAGAACGGCGGGTAGCCTGTGGATGGACAGATGGACAAGTTAAGGCCCACAATAAAAGTAAACAGGACAAAAGCACCATCACCTTTAAAAGGGTCTATTGTTCCACTAAACAAAAACCATAATTAAATTATTATGAGAGCAATGCATGTGTGCAAGCTTAAAAATACAGCATTTGGGCTTCATCAAGGTTTGATACATTTTTTTTTTATTTGCCTAGATCAAACCATAGAAGGAATTTGTTTGGGTGCAGGTGATGACATGAGGTATAACATTAAACATGCCATCAAGACAGAAGTACAAAAGACAACAGAAGAAAAAATGTAACAAGAAAAAGCAAAGAAGAGTATCAAACTGTTATAGATGCTGATTAAACATGAAAAGGTCCCATAAGTGCCAGTGTGCTCCTTAGTTAGGACTAAGCTGGAGCTTTAAACTGGCCCTGCGGCACTGGAGCTTTAAACTGGCAGCACAAGCCATTCACCAAAATCTGTGAAATTTTACAAATCAGCATTCATAAAGGTAAAATGATTATATCATTTTAACAACAGTTTAGAAGCTCTACCTTACCAATTAACATCTCATACATGATGACCCCAAGACTCCACCAATCACAGAGCTTGTTATAGCCATTCTGCATGAAGACCTCAGGAGCGATGTAGTCTGGCGTGCCCACAGTGGAGAAGGCCTGAGGAACAGAGGGGCTGCGTGTCAGCTGCACTTGGCATGTATTCTTCCTAAACTTGGCCAATCTCTCAATGCTTCCATTCACAGCTATGAAAATATAGCCCCAGGTGAGCATTACAGAGAAGCCTAATGTCAGAAAACAGCAACCCATTATCTGCACGTTTTCTATGGGACCCAGCTAATATTTAACCACACAGTAACATTAGACATTAGAATTTAGTGATCATTGGTCATTGTTGGCAAACCACAGCACACAGTGCACAAGGACATGTGTCTCTGCATTTAACCCATATGTGACATCGTGACATAGCAGGGGGCAGCTAACCCAGCGCCCGGGGAGCAGTGCGTGGGGGCGGCACCTTGCTCAGGGTAGCTCAGCGGTGCCTTGCTGGTCGGGAATTCGAACCTGCAATCTTTCAATTACAGGTGCGCTTCCCTAACCATTAAGCCACCACTGCCCTCATTTATTAATCAATACAATAGTTAATAAAAAGTAACTGTGCACATTTCAAAAGATTCTTGTATCAAATGACAATTTCATCCTTCATATTCCAGATTGAAAATTCCAGATGTGTCTACAAATATGTCCATGTGAAGCATTTTTGAAAAACATGTAGCAGGTTCAACAAAGTTACAATTAATTTAGGCAGCTGGAGCAAAGCTAAACCAAAAGTAAGAACTGACAAAACAGCCAAAGAAAACCATGTGTCTGTGTACAACGTGCTGGTCCAGGAGCGTCACTTCACTCCCATCACCTTCTCATTTCACACACATTGTGAAAGCAAACCTCGCATCATCACAGAAAAGCTAAAAACTATTAGAAACATTCTTCAAAAAAGTGAATCTGAAGCTAAGCCCTTTTGAAAATGTGAACAGCAGCCACACTGAAGGCTGAACGTTGGAGAACGCCACTCTCTCTCACAATTCACCGGCAGCTTCAGAATAGCGGTCAGTCTATTTGGGAAATCTGCAGACGGAGCGTACTTCCAGTGTGCCTCCTTACACCCGACACAGGCTCTGCGGGCATGAAAGAGCCAGACACTACATAGAAAGCAAGACGAAGGGCAGGAGGCGAGATTCACATCTCCATTACAACTATAATTAGGTCCAGATAACCACATCTAACAAAAAGAGTAATTAGACAGGCAAAAATATTAAAGAATGCAGCTCAAATTGCAGGGCAAGCACACAAATTGGAACAATTGGGTTTTTAAGAAATAGCATCACCAGCCATGAGGCCTGAACTCTACACAAACCTGAACACAGAAGTAAAGCTAAGATGAAGCACTTCATCAATGAAACAGCTTAAAGTGAAGGACCAGCGGCAGGTCAGCACCCACTAATGACAGCCCCCTTACTTTCGGTAGGATAGCACACATATGGAGAACCGGCACATTCTCTGCATGATTGTGGTGAGATGAGGGCAAGTTCCCACCACTTTCTGCTACTGCTGAAACAGGTAGTCATGGAAACAGATAGCGCAGGACATACTGTAAACCAGAAGTGTACTGGTTACTCAGCTGGAATGTACTGAAATTGAAATGAACCAGTAAAACATTCAGCCGTATGAATGGTTAACGATGGGGGGTCTGTGTCAGAGTGTAATATGCAGCATGACCTTGGCGGAAAAAGCTGGCCCACCCCCAGTCAATGGCGTGTCATGTGCACCATGACTGCAAGCAAACACATACCAGCTGTCTCCTGTTCCGCTTCCACGTCTCTGCTTTCCTTTTCGAGTTCATGTTCTGGAACGCTATGCAAGGGAAACCAGTACATCGATGAGCTCTTCAGAAGACGGGCAGTAGGGGGCGCTGTGGGTACTCCAGTCGCTTTGATATGGTGCACTTTACCATACACGTGCAGCAAAGCATTTCATATGTTACAAATGATACACCTTTAGCAGATAAAGCAACTAATATTATTTTAAGGGATTGTGACAAACATGGTGAATGTAGGGGAAAAGAATTATAGAAATGTAATGCACAAAAATGAAAAGTTAAGAATTATAAAAAAGACATCTTGACAGGGTCTAAAGACTGATCACTAATCAGTCACTGAGTGGCATCAGGGGCTCTACTCACTGAAATCACAGGGCAGACTGTGGTTCAGATTCCTGTAGAACTCAGTCCTGTGAGCCTTCTTCAAGCCAGTGCACAAGCCGAAGTCAGACAGCTTGACATGACCCTGAAACACATGTGCCAAGGGAGACGAGTTGATACAGCAGCGAGTCATAGTGTGGGCGGGCTGAACTGCTCTGCATTTCCACCAATAGATGGCATGGATTCAATTGTAGGCCAGTGGAAAGACGAAATCCCAAAACAAGCGTCATCTGACCATTTTAAAGCATGGGGGTCTTTTTACCACCCTAAGCCTCATCACCAGCAACATCACAGCGAAGTTCCTGCTCACTGGTGTAGACAGTATATCAGCACATACTATTACACCCTGGCAATGGCAGTACTTATGTCCAGGCAAACCTTTACTAATTAACTAATGCACGCCACCATTTTGTTACCCACGGGGCGTAATCCCGCTAATGTTCAGCGTTCCTGCTGATCTCATTGTATTTTCACCTGAAACGCACAAATGATGAGCCACTGAATCCACAAATCACATGGCCACGGCCGCTGCTGCCTTATCTGATGTCCTCGCTGGCTCCTGTCACTTCCCCAGGAAGCACATGAGACGGTGACATGAGAGCTACAGAACTGCTGCTTTCACACCCCACACCCAGCCGCGTGTGCAGACCGCAGCCTTGTTTACTGAAGGCTGCAGCGCGAACACAGGCCTCTAGGCAGTGCTTTGCACACAGGATCCAGAAGGACCAACCTCCACTTTCAGGAGGTGTCAGTGACTCCCTTTGGATTGGGTTGCTACCCGGTAATGTATCCAGTCCAGTGACTCCCACAAGGCAGGTGATCAAGGTCAAACCAAAACGTCAGTTTCAACTTGATCCAACAGTGATCAATCCGTTGAAAAATAAAACCTATTAAATAAAAGCATTTGCTGTGATGTTGCTGGTGATGAGGCTTAGCCAATCATTCGGGACCTTTACCTGTCCAGGGACCAAATTACAGCTTAATAATGATTAAAACCATCATTGCATTTTAATTGGAGGAGCCAAAATTTAAGCAATATTTTTGATTCAGCTTAATGAAAGGTACAAGTACTGCCCCAAGGTAACCTCTCAATCGTAACTGAGGGTCAAGTCAAGGCCAATGGATCAGAATCAGAAACAGGGCAATACATTGGGGGGGGGGGGGGGGGGGGGGGCAAGCCACAACCCCACCTTGCTGTAAGCAGGAAGCCGCCGCTCGCACACTTCCCCTTTTTACCGGCAGCACTACCACTCTCAGCCAACTGTTTTCTTATTTCTGGTGAAGTGTATCAACCAGAAGGGCTACTGGCCAGGGACTTCTCTCCATTCTGAAAGGCATCTCTGACTTAGAAAGAGGTGCTGGAGAATGTTTTCTTGTCTATCGTTCGCTACATGGATTAACGCAGGTGAATATGTCACACACTCCTCTATATGGCTGGCTGCATGCATGGAAGTCGTACCCTGGAGTCCAGAAGAAGGTTGTCAGGCTTGATGTCCCGGTGGATGAAGCCCATCTCGTGGATGGAATCAATGGCCAAAACGGTCTCTGCAATGTAGAACTGAGTCTCCTCTTCAGTTAGTGTGTCCTTCTTCATTAGCAGGGTCATCATGTCACCTGCAAAGGGCAGCAGCAGGCTTGTAAAAAATATACTGGGTGCACATCTCCAGTTCTCCATAGGTCGTCACTGGACGTAATGCAGTAACCAAATACTGATTTTACAAAGCCAGTAAACACCAAGTATTATTACAAAAACAAGCAAAACTGTACTGACTTTTAGGCAGGTCATGAGAAACCCTTGCAAATTCAGACCACTAAAATTTGAAAGCCATATACTGCTCTGATGGTGAAAGGAATGCTTCCCTTTTTAAAAGGTTCTTGCAACAACTGTGTGATGTTCTAACCACAAAGAACCACACCCTATGAACAATGAGGTCATGCCATGAACACATTCACCCTACCTGCTAGCTACACCAAGAATCAACAAGTATCTGGTGCTCATATGAAAAGCAGAATCCCAGCTGATCTTTGATATAAATAACCATTCTGGAATCTAAAGATCTATAACATTGGTCCCATTTTGCATTCTCCCCCCAACAAATCATGACCTCTGACATTGTACACGTTTCAAATTACAATAATACTCCTGGCATTCTTGAGTACTTTATTAAAAAACTGTGGTTTCTTGCAGTGTTCAAATTATTACTACTGCTGTCACAATAGTAAACTATTAAAATTGTCAGTATTACTGAAATAATGGGTGAATTTAGTTACTAAAAACCAATTTCCCCCCCAAATCATGTCTACATAACGACACTTGATTCAGTTTCATTTTGTTCAATAGTGTCATGTGTATTTTTATATGGCCAAAACTGGAAAAAAATGATTTGTGATCCCTATAAAGGACACTGATCCAAGATCGATCGCAGGATGGCTGATTAAATTCAGCCTGTTCACCATGTGATAATTTATGTCAATCCTTAAAAAATAGGATTCTTGTACTTCCCCAGTACTATCATGTTATGTAAAGTACATTCTGGTTTACAGCAAACAATCATACCCTAATCCTAACCCCATCTTAATGCTTCCCTTCCGGGCAAAGATCACACAATGTGAAGCCAAGCTGCTAATGACAGCGTCCTTCCGTGTCCTGCTCACTGAAAGCTTAGGCCTCGCCTCTCCAGTCTAACATCAGAGAGAATTAACACAAACCTACAAACACAAATGGGCACCTCAGTCTATCGACCCTGAGCCAATGCTGTCAATTACTTGATTAATGAATTATTACATTATTTCAGCTCTTCTGAGGAAGCCTATACAAAATGTCAGCTGTCATGCATAGTTAATAAAAACAGAAATACTGACCGAATAACATCTGGCTATGTTCTGGCTAGCCTGTCTTTGTTCACTCATCTGTACACGTGTGCACAGTTTCAGCAAAGCCTCTGATCTGGCATCTTCTTCATACCAGGCATTCTGGTAAAATCTTGCTGCATTATGAATCTTGGGACAAGACCACCGGTCTGACTTCTAAATGCATTATGGGTACTGTTGTGGGATCAATGTCTGCTCACCTCCAGGGAGGAATTCCATGATGAGGTAGAGATTCATCTTGTCTTGGAAGCTGTAGAACATCTTGACCACCCATTGGCTGTCAGCTTCAACCAGAACGTCCCGCTCGGCCCGAATGTGGCCCACCTAACAAAGAGCACGTCAGAGGCACCACGAGAGAGGCACCACGTCAGAGGCACCACGTCAGAGGCACCACGTCAGAGGCACCACGTCAGAGGCACCACGTCAGAGGCACCACGTCAGAGGCACCACGTCAGAGGCACCACGTCAGAGGCACCACGTCAGAGGCACCACGTCAGAGGCACCACGTCAGAGGCACCACGTCAGAGGCACCACGTCAGAGGCACCACGTCAGAGGCACCACGTCAGAGGCACCACGTCAGAGGCACCACGAGAGAGGCACCACGAGAGAGGCACCACGAGAGAGGCACCACGAGAGAGGCACCACGAGAGAGGCACCACGAGAGAGGCACCACGTCAGAGACGATGAGCTATAATCGCTGACAAAGCCATGATGAATCATTAATTAGTTACACAAAGCTTTACAAAGCTTCACGCTGCACCCTTACAATACCAAGGCTAATTTGTTGACTGGCATCCAGAACAACCTGAACAAGTTCTTAAAGAGCAACTTCTTTAACAATTACAACACACGTCACAATTTTGCACTTTGACTCCATCGGTGTGGCAGGCATTTCACACAGGTTGTTTTCGCAGCTCAGAAACACCTCACCTCCCACATCACTCAAACCAGCTTTGAGTCACTTCAAAGGCAAGATCGCCAGCAATCGTTTAGACAGAGTGTTAAACATGAGGAAGGAGGGAGGAATTTCCACTTTAACAAAAGACAGCATGAGCATGTAACGACCGTACAGCAACCTGCTCAGTTATGGTATGATATGGTCATTAATTAGGTTGTAAGACTTATTGGGGGCAGTGTGGCTCACTGTATGTCCTCCCAGCTCACTCTACAAAGAGCAAGTCGGGGGGGGGGGGGGGGGGCGTAAAGATAATTTCCCCCAGGAATCAATAAAGTATCTATTATTATTATTAGACAATTTTAAACAAGTTAACAGTTTTCTTTATATTAATGGGTTACTACCATTTACAAGTGGCAAAAGGGAGCCTTATTGTAAAGTGGTACCGAATGTAGCTGCTTGAGTTAACAAAAAGTACCCATCCATACAAATGCATTAAAGTATATCCTCAACAAAAGTGCTGCCAGAAAACCCCTCTGCACACAGCCCCAGTGGGCCCCCGTGAGCCCCAGCGAGCCCCACCGGCCCCCGTGAGCCCCAGCGAGCCCCACCTGCTCCTTCTCCAGCATGTCGGCTTTGCGCAGGATCTTCATGGCGTACACGTGTCCTGTGTCCTTCTTCTGCACCAGGCGCACCTGGGATGGACAGAGATGCACAGACTGGCAGCCTGCCAACATGCGCTAACATGCTATACTATGGAGGCCCTATGCTCAGGACAGAGGGAGAGGAGGGCCATTCAGACGAAGGCTGGTCGGGCAGCTCAGGGCCGGTACCTGGGACCATGACCTCACAACAGAAGCCGAAAGGGTGAAATGGCTTGTGAACCGTCTCTGGCCGTCACAGATAGAGTCTACAGGAGCGGGTGGATACGGCGGTTACCTCGCCAAAGGCCCCCCTCCCGATGACCTTAAGGGACTCGAAGTCATCCAGGCCCAGGCGGGTCCGCTTCAGTCGCAGGAACTCCGTCTCTTTGCGGGCGTGCTGGGAGCGACGCAGGCGTTTCTGTGTGGGGTGAAGGAACAGCTAAGGCACCTTAGCGGGGGGGCGGACCGCGCACCAGTAAAAGCACCTTCTAGTCAACCAACAGATTTACTGATGCTTTTGGTTGCTGGCGATTGGGTTCCAGAAAGCGGCACCTGCTTAACAATAGCAAAGTTGTAAAACATGTTTGACCGATTTGATTTCTTTGGTTTTGGAGAACTGCAATATTTCAAATTAGTGGCAGTTTAAAAACATTCGCACACAGGTCTCAAGCTGTGGACGTACAAGCACGCTGCAGTGCAACATGGCCTCCGCAGAGGAGGCAGCAACGTCTTCAGATGAGCTGACAACACAGGCCTCAGCTGTATGGAAATACTGAACAAAAGGTCATTTTGCTTCTAGTGTTACCAGGAGGTTATGCAGCACTACCTTAAATACCACAAAGTCACGGCTTAAATAAAGACAAATCGTGGTGGAGCCCAGACCTGCAGTTAACCTTTATTCTTAGTGTCCTGAAATTTAGTAGAAGATTCAAAGTTTAATAAACAGTCGGTTTTAGCTTTAATTTTCACCAGTAACTCTGATCAGTCATTCTTTTCTTGAGTGAAAGATTTCCCCACATGACGTCCTTATTTCTGTCCCATGTCTTTCTTACTCTCTTAATTCTGATTTATTTTGCTTACCGTACTGCTGCCAAAACTTCACTCACTAGCTACACTTTGCTAGAAGAAAGATAAGTGCAAGAAGCAATCCACGAATAACTTGATATTTTAATGAATTTTTGAGGGGACATTACGAATGAATAAGCAAGAATATTACATTTAATAAGTGATATATTTAAGTTTCATTTACATGTTATGTTTAATAAAACTGAAGTACCGTTTAGCCATGTGATATGTACAATATCCATATCAAATGCGCATGCTGCATCTTTAAGATCACAAATACATAACTAATAATCCAAAATGCAGAGTAATACAGAGTACCCCTCCCCCTTTCATGAAATGGCTGCCCCTCCCCTCTGATTCTGATTAAAAATCTGCACAAAAGTTTGTCTGCCTTGCACAGCCACCTAAAGCATTGCTAGCATTTACGAAAGAGCAGAGGCAGAAAACTCCTTACGTTTTACGTCATTACATCATAATTACATAATTAACAATTAGTCGACTGGAGTACTACTATTCTGCAGAACTTGGTGACTAATAAAAAATCAGCAGTGATGAAGCTCCTAGCCCGTATGTGCATACGCATTTGTGTACTGACACATCAATGGCTGACAACTAAATGTATTCCTCAGTATAACTGCACGTATGTAGGACTGTGTGCGCAGACTGACACTGCAGACTGCATTCCTGTAGGACAGTGTGCGCTTGTCTCTTTACCTCCTCATCTGCCAGCCCCTCCTGATCCATGACCTTCTCTAGCTTCTGCTGCCTGTGGACAGAGTTGGGGGGGGGAGGGTCAGCAATATTACTTGCGCAGTGCAGAGCTGTAAAAACGATGGCAGCTCCCTCCTTAAAACTCCAGCAGTGATTAGCGAGCCGCAGTTACAGCAGAAAACACCTTCTCAGCAGGGCACAGCCCACGAGAGCACAGGAGTGCCTGCACTGCTGCCTCCCTCAACTGCCAAACTGGACTGTGGCTCCAGCTGCACATGCAAACATGAGACGTACAATTTGCCGATCTGATGCATCCGCCTCCCAAACACAACAATTCAGCCATGCTGCTTAAAGATTAATAAGCGATTCTGCTATATCTAACCAGAGCACCAGACCAACCAGAAGATCGTCAATTGTATTGAAAAGGCACAAATAAAACTGTTAGCTGCAGTATTAAGTATTTTTAACAGTAATATAGGGAGCATTCGATATTTGGTGCCTCTAGTTTGGACATTCACATTATAGAAGCCAGTGGTCTGAACAGCAAGGGAAAGGAATTTGCTGGCTAATCGAACACTTAATTCCTTTTAGTGACGGGCCGAAGAATTCCTGTCCAAAAACAGCGTATCTGCGGAGGTCGGGCAGGGAGAGCATTACCCAACGGCAGATCCTCTCTCGCAGCTGGCTGGACGCCACTGAGCCAGCTACTACCAACGTGCACCCTGCTATCCACTGACTCAAAAGCATCTTTACATGACCATGTACAAAAACTGCAATAATGGGAAATTACAGGATCGCGTTAAAAGAAATGTATTTGCCCCCATCCTAATTAACAGCGGTTTAATTAAAATAAGCTCCAAAAGATACTCCAAAAAGGTTTCAAAGATTAGAACAATATTGCAGAATTTAGCCCTCACTGGCAGCCAAATTCAACCAATGTGACTGGTAACAGAACCACAATCACTTACTGAGATGTTTTTACACTTTAAAATACAGCATAATTCAGGTTTTAGAAAGTACTAGTAATAAAAATGCTCCCTGAAGCAGATGATGATGACGTGTCAATCAAAACCCTGAGAAGGACCCTCTCCCCAGCACAATTTAAACTGGCTGGGTGTGACACGACTTGGGCAGTTGCAGAATTATATGCAGCTCTACAATGACAGTGCTGGGGCAACATGGGAGAGAGAGAGAGCCCCTTCCTGAGAGAGAAAGAAGGAAGTTACATGCCACCTGCAGGGATGCCCACCTCATCTCCCGCTCCTCATGCTGAGTGATCAGGTTGCTGTAGAAGTTCTCCAGGGTTACCTTGGCCATGGTCACACGTTCCTTGGTGTGGTTACTCATTGAGGAGCAGGTGGTCTGTCCTGTCATCGCCATGGTTACCTGCCTTCATAAACACATACAAAAGAACTTTAATGATGTCGATCGATCCATCCACACGTGTTTATCCTATGCAGGGTCGCAGGGATCTGAAGCCTATCCTGAATAGGCAACTTTTTTACTAGCTCCACAGATCGTGCTGCATCATATGCACAGAGAGCAAGACAGAGAGTGCAGGGCACCGATAATGCATTAAATTCCTCCCAGTTTTTGAACAGCTCCTGGGCTACATCCCATCTTAACAGCAGCAGCATCCTTAGAAACCGCTGCACGTCCCCCCCCATGACATTATTCTCTGTAATTGGCCATCTCACACCTCAAACAATGCTATCTGTTTGTCCATCCTAAATATCTAGGTCCCTGAAGAATTCTGCTCATGTTTTATTTCTGATATCAAATAAAGAAAAACAAAAAATTTCAAGCTATTACCTTTAACAGTTTCTGAGACGTTGCTATCGCTGTAACGCCTGATATGATGAGTGCTGATCTCACTTTCATTTCCATTGCTACGAGTCTCCAGAAAACCTCTTTTCAAGCTTTATTTCATACCAAGTTTAGTGGGGTTTTAGTGGGCTTCTTGGAGAAAACTGATGGTGAAACTGGCTGATATTTTAGCTGAAGAATGCTGAAGAGTAACTGCATTTTGAAGGATAATTTCAGTGTGGTTTTCGAAAGAAATAACCACAAGGCATAGGTTGGCAAAAAGAGTACGAAATATCCATTATTTTCATGCAAATTTAAAATATGACATTTCTGAAGAGAGAAATGACAAGCTGAATCTGAAATGTTTTGTATCGGTTTTTACACTTTCCTCCAGTGAATGCACTTACCTGTCAGTAACAACTGGTACTGTCCTTCAAATTTGATTGGAAAAACAGCTCAAAACTGGTTCAGGGGGTTTAAATCAAGCTATGAAGAGAGTATTTGGAGACATTAAATACTGGCAGCAAAACCGACTTTGAAACACGTATTTAAACTCCTGCAGTATGAAATAAAGTCTCAGCAGAATGATCTGCATCTGCGTCATTTCTCCTCCCAGGAGTAGCCAAACTCTCATTGATACTCTACTAACACAAAACAAGCACGACATTTGTGTCTACATTGGCTTGGAGACTGAAGAATTTTGCACATAGACGTGACACATTCTATCCATGGCAACCAGCCATGCGGGTGTGTTCTGCCTTCTGGGTGGTATCACGGGCGCACAGATGCAGGCAGCCCCCGGAAAGCTCTGCCCCTTTGGGTGCATTTCAATACTGCTTTCGTCCTATTTTCAAGCACACACAGGTACAGCATACAAGCGAATTTTCATCGCTGAGACACTAAGGTATGCTGTGGGGTTCCCAAAGCTACAATTAGTCAGAAGCTAACTAAAACGAAGAGAAACGCAGGAAGGAGTCACTGCTTAAAAATACTCCTGCACTCGAATGCGAACAAGTATCAAAAACAGAGCTATAAAAACTAAACATGATGTAAAAAGGAGAGTTTTATTCTAAAAACAGCTGGCTCTACAAATGGTTATTGTGGATGCATTTACCAGCCAAACTGAAGGCACATCTAAAGTAAAAGTTCAGGTGCTGAAGCCAAATAAAGAATAAAAGTCGAAAAAGGTTTATGATGAATAACAAGAGCCAGAGATTGGAGCCAAAGTAGCATTCTACAGGGAGCACCCTAGCATACATGTCACTGGATGGGAGCGAATGCAGGACCTCATACTGTAGAGGAGGGCAGGCCGTCTGTGACATCTGCATTTGGGAAGGGGGCAGGGTTACACTCCTGGTCACCACTACTGACCAAAATGTCAGCTGCTAATAAAATTGGCCAATATCAAGGTGCCAAAAATTTAGTGAAAAATCCTCCAATAGACGTTTTTTAAACATTTATAATAGTCAGAGATTGATTGAGAATCGAAACATTGCACGACACAAAATTTTAAGATTTGTGTGTGAACGAAGTTCAGCTGTAAGGGGCTTTGTGGAACAGACAATGTACCTTAAGTTCAACATGAGTAAGTGTTCATGGTATTTACTTGCCACAGAAAATGTGTCTCCCTACAAAAAGCTTTATGTTTGATGCTATACTTCAAAGTGCACATTTGCAGCAGGTATGTGCCATTGGAGAGGGTGAATACGATGTATGACCAAAACAATTTGGCAATAGTGACTAATACATTAATTCTGACTAATGCAGTCAAAAAAACCGGCATTAAACGGATTAGATTTGAGAAAGTCACTTATCTATCAAATTATCTTTACAAGAATGTTTCAGCATCTGCAAAATACAGCAGGACACCATCAACTTCATCAGAATTTGGCGAAGCGTGCAGGTAAGCTGCATCAGCCGATGGACCAAGCTGTCCCTGGGAACAGACAGAACAGTAAGCTCTGTTACTGCGAGGGGTGGACAGTGTCCTTTCTGGCAACACTCTCCTCTTCTCAGACCTAACTCGTGATTTGTGGGGAATGCTAGGCTGAGTATATTTAATTATCACTAAATTTAGAAGGAGCACAAAAACCCCACATAAACCCTCACATAACACAGGCAAGACTGAATCACGATACATTTACATTCTTCATTGAGAAGACACTTTATCCAAAGGAATTTACATAGCTTACACTATCACAACCCTTACTTAGAGATTTTTCATCTGTATTGAAGTCACTTGATATAAAGTACATCATCAAGATGCAGGCTGCTCTAGCTGTCTGCTGCTCAGATGGATCACGATGTCATTTCATGTATGGGACATGACAATAAAGGAACGTGACCTGAGGTTTAGCACAGTCCTTTCAGTACAACAGGAGAACTATTTCCAGGACCTGAATCAAAAACTCTTAATGCTGAGTCTATTTTTGACAGTGAAATGGCAATGTGCTCTTTCTTTATAGTATATTTTGCATTTAAATGAGTCTAAAGCATTCAGTTCAATCCACGAATAACATAGTAATTGCACAATCAACATTGAATTTTTCAAAATCAGAGTGGTTTAAGCGGTAAAGAATGTCACATAAAAATGCAGAGGCCTTGAACAGTTACTAAAGCCATTTTGCTTTAACAATACGAACGGCCCTAACTTCTCCAGCCAAAATATACATAACTGTTCTTCACTGCTTCCAATTAACTTTCCACTTTGGCAAAAGCAAACGACTAGTGTAAAAACAGAGCAGTGCTTCAATAAACATTAACTATAGTGTTTGCCTCTGCAGATACTGTAATTACCACAAGAGCTCTGCCTCAAACACAAACCCATATCCAGCAACACAGCAGATCCTTTTTCTCATGGATGGGGAACCATCTTTTCTTTCTGATGTCTTTGGTGTAGAAGTGAAGTACGGGAGCCAGACCACTGACCAGTCTGCAGTTAAACCCAGTATCAAGAGCTGTCAGTAGGTCCTCCAGAGAAATTTGAAACCCTACTCACTTTGGTGATGTCCTGAACTACACATAGATGCCATTTTATACAATAACGCAATAGAAGCCACAATGTCGCAAAAGCTAACAATTTCATCAGAATGTGCCTCCTAATATGTGCAACATGAGTCTCCTTTAGTCTAGAGAAATAATCAGGTATACAAACAATTTAGCTAAGCTGTACTGTATAAGTCTCTTATAATAAAGGTGCAGAATAAGACAAACTGAGTTCAGTTCCAAAAGCACCATGAATAAACATAGATAACATGCCAAAAACACACAAACACACAGCTCATGTCACCATACAGCATCTGAACAGAAAGACACAACTGACAGTGATATTGAAAGCGGTGTTCGAAACTGAGAAAGGAGTTCGTCAATGCCCCCACGGAAAGAAATTTACAATTTCACCCAGTTACAGAACTGGACATTTGACTAATAATTAAAGTAAAGTATCATCTAGAAGAGCATTTCAAAACAGCTCCTCCTGCTGTGTTTCTAACCACCTCAACATCTGCTGTATGTGACCAGACAGTCAGACAATCAAGTGCATTTAAACTGCCAAGACAGCCTGAAATCATATTTCATTGCATGTATGAGAAAACAAGAGGCAGCGTTATCTTTAATAAACCACAATAAATAATGAACATGACAACCGGCAATACTACTAGGAGTACTTAGAACTAACAAAACAAGGCTTCCGTGTCATCAAACTACTAATTTAGCTAGTAACTGAACCACACAAGTTAAACCGCCCGAACTGGCCCGCGTAAACGTCAGCACCACCTACTGTATGTACGAACCAATGTAACCTGCGGGTTTAAAAACAATTACTCGCGTAGCTGCTTAGCTGTTTTTAAAAACTTCGGTTGTAGAAACCAAAATGACCAAATCGAAGTACATAAATCCACCAGAGAGCTGTTTGCCTAGAAATCTACTCACTACCTGCCCGAGCAGTGAAACGAGCCTTTATTTATAGTGGAATAAAGGGGATGAGCTAGTTGGAGCATTTTAATCAGATTATGCTTCCTCGTTCTCGTTCATTTTTCAACTTGAAAAAAAAAAACATCTCAAGATTGCTTTTAATCAACCCGAGATTAATCAGTTACTCGCTTGCTTGGCTACACATGTAACTTTCACCTTTGAAAATATGCTAGTTAGCTGGTTAATTAGCTAGTTAGTGGGCTCCCAGTTCCACAGCCCCACACAGCCCCTATCAAAAGATAATGAGCGGCTTCGTCGGCTGGTTTTCCTCCGGGTTTCTTACAACTTACTAATAGCTAACTTCTGGCTAAATATTCACCATAACATCCGCAACGTGGCTCGAAACAAAAAGCCCCCATTACACCGCCCTGGATGGACGGTAACGGCACTTCGGGAGTAAGGACTCCTTCCCATTTTGTACGCTTCTAAAAATAAAGCATTTATCTGCACTTTAACCCGACTACTGGCCGACCACCCAAATAAACTAACAAAAGCCAATTTTAGCCAAGATATGGGGTAACGGGCGGGAACAAAAGTGAATACAACCGTGTCTACGAGCAACTTTATGGTGTAAAGTTGCCGTTAAAACACATGAGACCGATTGTATCCCGACACCTGAGTGTCCGTGTCCTTCGGCGGCGAACTTAAGGTTCTTTTCTAACTGTTATTGCCGTTTTGGGCTTTCTAGACATTGTTCTTACCTCGGAGGGCTCCTTCCCGGCCGTCCGGTTCGCCTGTTTCCCGTTCGCTTCGGACGTAATGACGCCGGCCGTCCCGCATTCTCTTCGCAGGCGTCACCGGGGCCGCGCCGCCCCATTCCTCCGCTAGATGGCACTCATATCACACAGGCTGGGCTGTGCTTTGCACAGCAGGGAATATACAGATTCAAGAAGGACTATTAAGGTACTTGCACTACATTCAATACCGAGTTAATAATTTGTTATTTTTTGTTTATAAAAACTTTGCTGGGTGGCTCTGAGATTAAATTGAAATATGATTGAGAATTATTTACGAGAATGATCCATTTTGAAAAATATTACTGGAACTCCCCAGTGGAACGTTATAATTATTATTGTTCATGATATACACAGTAAAATATCCTTATGTCCACACGATTATGAAGTCCAAAATAAGTTAATTTACAACGGGTTTTATTCGACAATTAAAACGTGTCCACTGGTCACAACCAAAACATGTACTGATAACGCACAGTATTACATAGAACCATAATACGGGATAAATCAATTAGTGTCGTAACTCAGTCTCCTTAAAGGGACTCATCTCTTACATATAATATTATATATATATAATATAATGTCCTTTATATGACATGCTTCACATAAGATTTCCCAGGGGAGATGTAAAAATATACTGTGACGGGCAGAGGTGGAGATTTCAGGTGCAGAGAGTAGAAATCCAGACCAAGACTTTCTTTCAACCAACCAGTTGAGCATAAAGAGTCACAGGCACAGATCATACTCAACGGGTTGGTTGAAACAAAATCTTGGTCTGGATTTGTACTCTCTGGACCTGAAATCTCTACCTCTGGTTACGGTCAATGGTTATGGAAAAATGACGGAAGAACAGATGCATAAAAAAATGAAATTAATATAAAATAAACAAATCTGCAATCGCGAGAATTTTCTAGTCCCAACTGACTTATTTACTGCGGACAACAACTAATTCGTGTCGCAGGTGCCCCAGGTCCTGCAACACGACGCACCTCCACAGTCCTGCCGCCGAAAACGTACATGCCGCTTAGAGCTGCAGCGGAGGCTGAGCCGCTACAGCCAGGCGGAAGTGACTCGCCGTCCCGCCTGCCAATCACAGGGCGGCGCGGCGCTGGGGAATTTCCATCCGGTATCAGCAGGACAGCCCGGAGCAAATAATCCCCTCCCAGAACGGAGGAACCGGCTAGCGGTCCAGCCGCTGTTCTTTGCTGATCTGACATATTACCCGAAGAAGTCCCGCACCGATCCGGTCCGTTACCGAGCTTAAGCTCCCGGGAAGTGTAGCCGCCTTGCGGGTCTGGGACACTGTGAGCCCGGCTGACTCTTCGGATAGTTTATTCCGGTTTCTTTTTTCGGGACAGAGGACTCGGAAGGTGAGCGCTTCGCTGGACGATCGTTTTTTTTTTTTTTTTTTTAGTTTTCCCAAGTAGTGTGTGCAGAGGGCCTACGGCTCGGGCAGCATGTGAGCCGGCCGAGGCGCATGTGTGAGCGGGAGGCTAGCAGGCTAAAGGGCTAGCAGGCTAACAGGCTAACGCGTGCGGGATGCAGACGCCGGTGCGAGCAGATGTCGGCGGCAGACGCTTCGGAAACGCGATGAACCCGGCGAATTTGGGTTTTAAGTGTCTAACTTTGTTTATTTACAGATTTACACGACACGCGTAGGCTGCGGGACGCGGTTACTAAAACTACGGCAAGTCCTGATCGCAGTGAGGGAATATGGGAATGATGGACGGGAGCTGCGGCGCGGCCGCCCCTGTCACTTCCATGCCCTGACAACGTCGCTAAATACGCGCACCGCCACCCCATTATTTCTGGGTTGTTTTTGTCTGCATCGTTGAGTGTTACGATGTTGCTGGTTATTGGTTTAGTACCTAGTTATTGTCTTTCAGCCTGAGGAACACGTGGCTAGAACTAGCTTTCAAGTTTTCCCTCGTATTTGAAGTAGATTTTTGTATTAGCAGTTAAAGAGGGTAGGGCAGACTGCGCGGCTCCTGCAGTGCGTGTGCTCACCGGGCCCGCGTGACGTTCTGCGCATATCTTCATCTTTAACATTATCATTTGCAAGAATCAATGAATGAAATAGCAATGGCGAAGTTTGTACATGATATGGCTGCTTGACTCATTGGGAATAGTTCAGGTGCATTGGACTGGGTCGACGGTAATAATCTCCTCTTGATAGCTGATTATTTCGTTTAAAATCGAATTAAAACCTTATTTTCATCCTGCTTTGTTCTGAAACAATGGAATGGAAAATTATCTGTGTAATTATAGTCAAATCATTCTGGTCAGTTATCCTTGCTCTTGGTTCTGAGATCTCTCAGTATTTGTCCTTGCTGCCCTACACACATCACCTCTGCCATCTTTGGGTCAGATTACCCAGGGCTGTCAGTTTGAGCAGAAACCTCTTTGTTTCCATTTAGTGCTGCATCCATAGCAGCTAAAGTGCCCCCCATTTCCCCCTCTTCTCCAGGAGAAGGTCTCAGCCTCACAGTAGATGCCGTGCTTCCCAGAAGGGTGGAGGCAGTAGACGTTGGAAGAGAGAGTCTGTGCGCGACTGGAGCCCATAATGAACAACAGCAGCAGCAACAGTAGCCATCGTACCCCCAGGACTCGGAGCGGCCGGATGGGGGAGCCGGGCCCGGAGGCCCCCCGGAGGACCCTGTCCTCTCAGGAGGACAGTGTGTGTTCTGTGGGTGCGGCTGGAGCTGGGAGCTGCTTCCCCAGCAGGCTGTTGCAGCTGCCTTCCACTCCGCTGTCCCGCGCCCAGCTAAGGCGCCTAGAGGAGCACCGGTACAGCAGTGCGGGACGCTCCTTGCTGGAGCCGCTCATGCAGCACTACTGGGAGTGGCTGGTGAAGCGCGTGCCCCCCTGGGTGGCTCCCAACCTCATCACCATCGTGGGCCTGGTTACCAACATCGCCACCACCCTGGTGCTCGTCTACTACTGCCCCACTGCCACCGAGCAGGTAGGAAGGCCTTCGTATCGCAGCCGGTGCTGCTTTAAGGCTCGGGCCCTTTTCCTCAGTTCTGTTTGTCTGTCTTCTGACCACTTATTCCGGTCAGGGCTGTGGAACAGCCCTATTTAGCAGTTTAATTCAGCTTATTCACAGCAAATGGACTCCGATTGAAAAAATGTACATTTGACATCGTACACTGATGAATCCTGCTTTCCGTCTGAGTGCCTCTTTTAGACTTAGAACAGCAGGTTCCCTTCTGAAAAAATATCCATCCGATTCGTCTGAATATCCGTCCGTCCGAGTTTGCTGCCTAGTTGAAGCTTTTGACTGGGCTCTTGTCAGCAGTGCTGCCGCCGCCGTGGACCCTGACAGCCAGCGCTTCTTAGCTGCCTCACAGGATTTGAGAGACCTTACATTTTCAGTCGGCCCTTTTTAGGGTTACTGGTTAGTGGAGAGGCTCATCAGGGGTGCAGTTCTAAAGAGACAAAACGCTGGTGTGACTGCGGGCGTGACTTTGTTCGGGTATCTGCTGCTGCTGTATTGCCCAGAGAGACGTACTTTATGGCTGCATTTTGAAGCACCTCTGTGCACATGATGCCCCTGCACCACTGCTGCAGCTCTAGCTTATGACATGAACAGGCTGTCAGATAATCTGCTGTTTTGATCCTTTGTTTCATGACGGCCATGGGGGGAGCCCAGGCACAGCGTGTAGATGTCCCCCGTGCCCTACATGTAAATACATTTCTGCAATGACTCCCTAGTGACAGGCCATGGCTCTGTGCCAGCACTGTTCTAATTGAGCAGACAGACACGACCCCCCCATGAGTGAATGAAGGTGGTAGTTCCCTGGGTCTTTGGTTTGTTCCTTCGTTTGTTCATGATCCTATTGGTCCACCGTCAAGCACCTGATGTTCTCATTCTCTTCTGCATGTAACTGAGACATCTTTGGCCCTGGGGCAGGAGAGCGAGCGACTCACATACTCCCACATCTTGGGTTACGGCCTCGACCTTTCTGCGAGCACGTGCCTGTGGCCGGGCCACCCTCCTTCAGGGTGGGGCCACGGCTTTGCAGGACGAGCGCGTGTTTCAAACTGGCGTGGGGGGCCACCCGTGTGCTTCCCAGTTTAGGTTGCAGTAAAAAGGTGGGACATTTTGTACATGCCGTACCTGTGCTCCTTAGCTTATGTAACTTGTTTTCCGCTATTAATAACTTTCCCCTTTCATCTGTGGGATGTGGGTCTAGAAAACTGAACTTAGTTTAGTTGCTTAGTCATGAAAGATAAAGAATTCTCCCTACGCAGGGACCATGTAAGTTTCTTGGCTGTATTTACTCACAAGCAGCTTAACGTGAGTTCTGGTGATGTTCTTGCACGTGTTTTAGCAGTGGTCTGGTTGTGAAATAGTTTAAAAGTACATAATTCAGGGTAGAAGACATCAGAGATGGCAGTGTGTAATAGGCAGGGAGGTACAAAGACTTTTGTTGACCACCAAAGGTGCAGCTGTGCGTATCTTCGAGGTGGAAAGAAGGAACTGACTTGTGTACGTGCTGGGGTGTAAAGCAGAATCTCATTGGACACGTGATGGTGTGTCATCTCTGGTCATGTGATGTCACGTCAGGTGACATCAGGTTTTGCAATTGTTTCATTTTTGAAAAGTCATTTACACATGAGTAACTGGGTTGTACCTGGAGGGAGGACATGTTTTCTTTTTCCTTGTAGTATACTGTGCAGTCGGGGTATGCTTCCTGAATACGTGCTGAGTTTTTTTTTTTTTTTTTTTTTTTTTTTTGGTGGGGGGGGGGGGGAGGCAGAGGGGTGGGTCCTCCAACCTTGGCTTATTGTGTTATTTGAAGTATTTCACATACAGGAGACCGCAACAGGACCAAGACAACCTCCCCCAAAAATGTCAAGGTCTAAGCAACAGACAGACCACTCTGAAATCAGTGGTCACCTTTTTTATCTTCATTTTTTGAGGCTTTTGGTGAAGCTGAGGGCTCCGCCTGGCGCCCGTTTGCTCCGCCCGGCGCCCGTTTGCTCCGCCCGGCGCCCGTTTGCTCCGCCCGGCGCCCGTTTGCTCCGCCCGGCGCCCGTTTGCTCTGCCCGGCGCCCGTTTGCTCCGCCCGGCGCCCGTTTGCTCCGCCCGGAGCCCGTTTGCTCCGCCCCGCGCCCGTTTGCTCTGTCAGGGTCATCCTGGCTGAGCTCTTAGGCTGCTGTTAGCTGTGAAACACTTGTAAACAGGTGTTGGAGACATTCTGCTTTGTAGGCACTGTTTTTTGCTGGTACTATGTGCAGTTTAACACAGTATTTAGTATTTGTATTGTATGACACTTCCATGTTCAGCTGTGTTAAATAATGGATGGTGATGCTGAAGAGCATATTGGGTGACCTAAGAGCTCGGGCACCTCTGTGGGCTTACCTGGGGCTTTCTACTCGGGCACCTCTGTGGGCTTACCTGGGGCTTTCTACTCGGGCACCTCTGTGGGCTTACCTGGGGCTTTCTTTTCAGGCACCTCTGTGGGCTTACCTGGCCTGCGCGGTAGGCCTGTTCATCTACCAGTCCCTGGACGCCATAGACGGCAAGCAGGCACGCCGCACCAACAGCAGCACCCCGCTAGGAGAGCTGTTTGACCATGGCTGTGACTCGCTGTCCACCGGTAAGTTACAATGACCAGCCCCCACCCCCAGCTTCATGGACACATGCGCAGAAACATCTTCAGATTCATTCCTATGTATTTATACTTAGCGAATATAGCCAGATGTGTAGCCGGTAGATGTAAAGATTGGATTATTGTGTATGCGGTGGCTGTCGCTGGGACCACATGATATTCATGGGGTTTGCTGCTGATCTTGCCATCTTCCAGTGTTTGTGGTCTTGGGCACCTGCATCGCCCTCCAGCTGGGCACCCATCCGGACTGGATGTTCTTCTGCTGCTTCGCTGGCATGTTCCTGTTCTACTGCGCCCACTGGCAGACCTACGTGTCTGGCACCCTGCGCTTTGGCATGTGAGTGGCCTCGCACTGCAACATATATGCACACGAGCACGGACAGACACACACACACACACACAGGTTTGCTTTGCCATTAGGATGTTTCGGGCCAAAGCCCCAAAGTCTGTCTTACTTAAAGTAAATATGATTCCTAAGGATGGGAGTAATTTGGTGTATCTGACACAAATGTGATGGATATGCAGTGTTTAGATACCAAGTAATTACTTTATGTATGTGATCTTAGGATGCGGTTTTGCAATTCGGAAGTCATTTCTGTGTAATTCTTTACCTAATAATTGTCAATATCTGTGTCATTTACATTTACGGCATTTAGCAGTTGCCCTTAGCTAGACCAACTTACATAAGTGCTTTAAAGTCTCTGTGAATACATTCTGATACTGGTTCAATAGAACCCGAGTAAGAGTAAGAATACTGTCACTCTAAATACTCTGTTGGCAAGTGATACAATTTTTTTATAATAATGAATATAACCCTGGAAGTGCTAATCTAAGTACTTCTGAGAGAGGTAGTGTAGGTTTTAAAGTTCATTCCAAAACAGAGAAGAGTTTTGATGTATGGGTACAGTAATCAACCACTTGTATGGGTCAAAAAGCCTGGGACAGAATCATTCCTTTTTAAAAAATTCACTTGTAGTAACCGTTTTGGGCCTTTTTATACATGAAAAAATTTAAAATGACCTAATATTTTGCGTGAGAGTCTGAAAGCGTGAGTGTCAGTGTTATTAAGGGTTCAAGCAGCATTAGCTGCAAGATCGCTATTGTTTTGCTTTTACCTGTAATTGTTTTATTTTTTATCATTATTACTTAATTTAACATAACTGTCTCAGCTTTTGTGGTAATTGTTTTATGTTCATTCTCTGCTAATATAATAATACACATTGAAAGCAATTCATATCTTCTCATCCTTGCATTAGAATATAGACAAGTTAATATTTCATGTGTTATGTGGTAATGCTTTGCCATGTTTTAAGTTTATTACACACTGAATGTTGAACTGAAGCTTGACCTTTGAAAAAGTATATCGCAAGTCAAGTCGTTATCGCGGTGTCTGTCTGAAAAAATCATGATTAAATATTTCATTAAGTCTTTCAGCCCTAGCCCAGGCAGAGTTAGACGTACTGGACCGGGCAAGGTGTGGAGCGATCACACTAGTCAGACAAGCTCGACTTTGGGGGTCAAACGCGCTCAGGCGCAGTACGGATCGTCTAGTGTACACCCTTAGAGTGTCATACTGCAAGAGTACATTACACAGCTGCTTAGCTGTTGCAAATCTATATTTATGCTTTTACTCATTATGCTATAAAACGGGTGAATTGTTTCTTTTTCCACTGAAGCCCATCCCTCCAAAGATTTATGCTGAGCTAGAGGAATAAAATTGAAAAGCTAAGTTGAGCTGCCTCTCTCTCTCTCGTCCTTCCTTGAATGGCAGGTTTGCAGTTGTAGAGGTACAGCTCACTCTAGGCCTTCTGCAGATGCTCACGGCCGCATTTGGTCCAGAGTTCTGGAACTTGACGGTAACTGGGGCCAAATCCCCTTACCATAGCCCCTCCCCCTTGGCGCATGGATTGCGCTCAGCCATTCCCACCGCTTCCTGCATGTGCTGCTTAGCCAGGAAATCGATCTGTGCTCTTCTAATGAAACTAGGGGATCACAACTTCAAAGGAACCCCACAGTCATTCTTCAACTCAGCCAGCTAGATGTGACTGATATAATTATTGATCAAATTATTATCTTTAGTCGTAGTTAAACTTAGTCTTGCTTTTGATCACATTTTGACCAACTTGTGAGTTACAGGTATGAAATGTTGTGGACATTGATCTTGCATCATCAGACCAAATGGTATTAAGTCCTGAGTGCCTGGTTACTGGAATCCCTTGTCTTTTTTCACAGCCTTTAAGCAGGTACCTTGGAAAAATAAGATTCCCAGTTGTATAAGCTGTGATCCAGACCGTGTTAAAAAAATGAAGAACGATGTTGGAAGTGACCAAAGGGGTATTGATCTCTAAAGTTGCCTGACAATGAGAAGGCTAGAATTTGCTCAAATAAGACTCGTGTCTTTTTCCGGATAACCAAATGGTTTCCTGTGTATCTGTATCTTATATACATTTCAAACTGACACCTAGCACCTTGGGTTCTAGACACATCCATCTTCTGATATCTCACTGTTTTTTGTGGGACATCGTAGTCTCATTCTAGACTGGAGGACAGTTAAACTCCCAACTGCTCTGTCAGTTGTCAGTGTGCTTATGAAGATTCTTATTTCTTATTGTATTTTAAAGAGGATCTTTTCTGATTAGTTTTTCCATGAATAATACAGAGAGTTTCCCATGAATCCTATAGAAAAGAGCAAAGACCTCTTCTCACTGGAAATTGTGAGATAGCTGCGAGCTGTGATTTACTCTTGGCATAACTAAAATCTTAATACTTGGCAGAATGAAATGAGTATTATTTGGTAAAGGTTTCTATGAGAAATATAAGGATGGACATACTTCTTTGCTTTTAATGGGATGAAGTGTGGTTTGGGTGGGAGACCTGTAGGGGGCGCTGTGCTCTGCATGGTGACGTGAAGTGCTGACCTTCTTCTAATCCTGCTTATGATTCTTCTGCTTTCTTTACCGGCTCAGCATTGATGTGACTGAGGTGCAAATCTTCATTATAATCATGTATTTGCTGGCCGCTGTCGGAGGATCGGCTTTTTGGCAGTTCCCGGTAATTGTTTTTACCCCCCTTTAATTTTCCGGTGTGTGTGTGCCTGGTTTTAATTTCTGATATAGGACCTGTGAGTGATCGTAAAGCTAAAATGAATTTCTGTACAAAGATGTGCTTGTATAACATTGTAGCCGACTGTTACTCTGCTGCAGTCGGCTTAGCTGTACAGCACAGCTATAGCACTCGTCTTATAACCCTTCAAGTGATACCTTCTGAATGTTTTTTCAAATGTTATTTTCAGTATGTTAAAGCTACATTCTGTCCTCATTCAATTTGCTGCTTATCTCTTGCATAGTTTTACTATTTTTGAAGACTTCTGTCCATGTTCCCTGTGAGGTGCTTACTGGCTTTTTTGGGTCCGCAGGTTCCCGTGATTAGCATTCAGATGAAAATAGTTCCTGCCATTTTCACAGTGGTGGGAGCCATATTCTCTTGCATGAACTATTTTCGGGTGATATTTACCGGTGGTGTTGGGAAAAATGGATCGACAATAGCGGTAAGTGCACAGCCGAAAGGCTCTGTGTGTGTTCTTATAGCCATAAGTTGAATATGAATAGAAATGTTAGGGCATGTAAGTGACAGCAAGATCACTATCTGTGTAATTACAAACCTAAGGGTATGAATTTGAATCATTCCAGGCTCTGACCCTTGCTAGGTTGGCTAAGGCTCTCTGCTTTGGCTTAACAAGTGCTTCTTTTCCTAATATTCAAAAAGTGCTGAGGTCACTTTAATATCAAACACTTCAGGTGGCCCATCAGCATAAACAAAACTATTTGCAGTGACAGATTGTTTGAGAATGCAGTATTATTTGTGATGTTTGAGTGCTTTTGTCTTCCAGGGAACGAGTGTCCTCTCCCCGTTATTTCACATCGGCTCTGTGGTAACTCTGGCCGTAATGATCTACAAGAAGTCTGCTGTCCAGCTCTTTGAAAGGCACCCCTGTCTTTACATCCTGGTGTTTGGCTTTGTGTCGGCCAAGATCACCAACAAATTAGTGGTAATTGCCTGTTTTACCAGTAGATAAATAAGATCCCCTGTGTGGTGTGTATTTTCTTCTTGCGTTTTAAATTTGTATTAAAAATTATTAATTTTACTATTATTGTTATTATTATTGCATGTTATTTTTTGCTGAAATATCTAAGATAAATGGTAATTTTTTTTCTAACTTTTTAAAATAAGGAAAGGTCTGGGTCACTCAGTCACATATAACAAACTGTCGGGTTTGCCGCTTCAGTCACAGGGACTGATATTCTGACGCTATCAGTAGCCCTAAGGGGAGATGGTCCCTGGTGTGGCCTGGCGGATTTGCAGGCAGGCATTCTCTTAAGATAAGCACTGCAGATTAACTGACAGCGAGTGTGTGCTTTGTTTCTCTGTAGGTTGCACACATGACAAAAAGTGAAATGTACCTTCATGATCTGGCTTTTCTTGGACCCGGACTGCTGTTTCTGGACCAGTATTTTAACAGCTTTATTGATGAATACTGGGTTCTGTGGATCGCACTGGTAAGGCTTATGTGCTTAACTGATTAATCACCATTCAGCTGGATTGTGGGCCACACGTACTGCTAATACATATTGAGTTGCCGACTGCAGGTGCTGTATAGAGGTCGGTGGCTTCTAGTGGCCAAACATCTTGTATTATGACACGATTGGTTTTCCGGACCACAGCCTGAGCTGTTGTTCTGCACCCACAGGTCTTGTCCTCCTTCGATCTAGTTCGCTACTGCATCAGTGTTTGCAACCAGATCGCCTCCCACCTGCGTATTTCCGTCTTCAAAATAAGGCCCCCAGCCACCATCGCCAGTCTGCCCGGCCGCAACCATCATTCTTGACTTTCAGGTCTTCTTGTTTTTCGGTTGTTTTTTTTTTGGGTGTTGAGGAAAACGTAGTTGCAATATTTTTGATCAAATATAAAACCAGTTAAGCAAACTGATAAAGATATAAAAGGAAAATATGAATAGAGTGGAAATAATAATTTACCTTGACTGTCTCTGTGTGCAATTTTTTTTAGAGTTTAGTCCATCCAGCCTTGAACTGTTGTATGAAGCTTCGGGTTTATAGGTCATGGAACTTCCTGGTTTATTTATTTGCATTTTTCCCTTAATTTTTTGGTCGTGCTCCTTTACTTGCAGCTATTTTTTCTACTATGCAGGGGTAAAAGTGAAAGGAAAATAATTTTCGTTACTCCACTCCACTCTTGAAATATAAACAAGTGTTTTTTTCTAAGTACACCGGTGCACTACCAAAAATATGTTCACTCTTATTATTTCTTATTAATTTGCCTGGGACAGTGTGTCCAGAATATCTTATTCTGATATTATTCTGACCATGTACAATTTTATGGGTTAATTTCATTTAAATTTAACCTCAATGGTATTGTTCTACCAAATCATTTTAGACTTGGTTGACTAATCACATTGTTCACAAATTTTTATTGCTTTGAAGACATGCAAATAGCCTCCCCAACCAAAAGTTTAAAAAAATATTGTTCAGTATTAGTTTTTCTTCAGCTAATGTTTTTTTGACATCTGAATTGGAGGGGGCGCACCCAGGTGTGTCTGTAGTTGTGGCTCTGTGCTGTATTTTAACCTCTGGTTCCTGTTTAAGGAAACATGGATCATTTTAGGACAAAACTCCCCTTCTTGTCACTCCTGCTTTTAAAGCCTGTTTCACTCTTGTCATGTTCAGTGGCCCTCTTTCGTCGTTGCAGATGTGACTGTATATAGTCAGGTGTCCAGCTTGTATGAAGACCAAATGCTGTGTTTTTGACCACTGGGGGGAGGGGGGGCACTACAGAGGAACTCGCTGTACAAGCAAATGTAAGAACAGGCAAGGAACGTTACATGCTTCTTTACAGTTAGTCACTTTTATTCATTACTCATGCTCTTCCTTGGCTTTTCTGGCACTGCAAATTGCCTACGTAGGTACAACACCCCCCCCCCCCCCCCAATGGTATTTTTGTAAAAATCCTTAGGCTGCAGAATCGTTCCCTACTTTTGTGCCGCCATGTAGTCCGCGACATGGCAGGTCCCGCACCGCGTGTATTGTGGGTCTGTGCCAGTGTTACAGGGCCTATGGAAGCCAAATCCGGCACCATCAAACGTTAGCGACCATCTTACCTTCCGCTGTTTCCTCGTGTGACTGTCTGCTTGTATGAGGGCTGTGGGCAGCTGGTAGTTGCTACAGGAACAAGAAAAATGTTTACATGCTAATATTATTTATTTTTCTTTCTTCCCTGTAATCACACTGCTTTTCCTGTGCTTTCACTGGCAGTGCTCCTTCTGGGACACTCAAATGTTGCTTTTGAACAGCTGTTGCCCAGGTGAAATCGGTCCATTCTATATACGATAGAGGCTTTATTTCCTTCTTCCCCCGGCAGCATTTTGGGGTCCCTTGAGGACTATGCTTACGTCTTAACCTTGTGGTAGCAAATCCTGAAGTATGAGGACAGACCAGCCTGTCTGCCAGCCATTCGCAGTTTTAGGTGAGGTGCTTTACATGTGCTTTCCATGTAGAGGAAACGGCCTGTTCCCACTGGATCCCTACACAGTGTACCGTCGGAGTGTTCTTGGCGCTGTTTTGGGGGCAGTGCATTTGGGGGCTTTGGCTGTGGATCTCCGGTTTAGGTTACAGATGGCAAGGAACATTGGGACTGACAGTCCTGAAGGTGTAAAATGATGCATCATTTTGGTGTTATGTCAGTCTTCTATAAGTACATCTATAAATCATGTCTATTAAACTCATTTTCTATGCTATATTTTTCAATAAGTAGTAAATAATTGCCTTAAGTCTTGAATCTGTTTCCCCATGTTTGATGTTGAATATTCGTACAATAAGTGGGACATTCTTTTTGGACTGGAAAAGGGTGCTTTTCATTTGTAGCAGGATAGTCTCAGGTGTACAATATTATCAGTCTAAACATACCAAGGTCAGTAGTGCGTTTGTGTCCCCCCCCACCCAGAATTATCCATTGAAAGCTGCTATACCCTGTTTACCTCCATCTGGTTTCTGTCAATAGTGTCTGTGGCTGAGTTTGACTGCAGGCCTGCTTGGTGTTGCATCTTGGTTTCTCTATAATTAAATGCCTTTGTTCTGTTGTTCACAAGACTTGATAAGGTCTTTACAGTTTTGTGACTGCATGTAACATCACTTCAGTTTTGTTTTTAGATTCCTCGAAAAAAGAGGCATGATCATATCTGCCATTGCCATACAGTGTCATTTAGTTTTGTACAAAATTAAAAATGTCTGCCTATAGATGTTCATTATTTAAAAGAAATGGTAACTTCTGTTAAAGGTATGCAATTATTCACCAGTAACTTAACCATCAGTTTAATTTGAATGTATGTATCCATGGAAATGTTAAGTGATGTCTCTGGGTTTTCTAACCCCTTTGTGAGCTACATTTATGTATCAAGACGTGAAAATCCTAAAAGCGAGTAGTATTTAATAACAAGGTGCACAGCTCTAAGAGACACTGCCTTTAGCTACATTATAACCAAAGTTGTTAGACCTTAACATGCTTCATAAAAAAATAATACTGTTTAACTTCATTGAATGTAGAACATGGAAGGTTTTCTTCCCTTTTTGTTTCGTTTGATATCTTTAAATTCTGCCCAAAGTTCCGTTTAGTTAAGTTTGTCTAAAACTTTACGTTTCTTGCCTTTTAGGGATACATGATTCTTAAATTTGTTTTCTTGATTGTAAAAAAATAATTTTTAAATAAAACATGCTTATGTAAATAAAGATTGCTATATTTATGATAATGGATGATTATTTTTTCACACATTTTTCTTTGCCTAAGACTTTTTTTTTTTTAATTTACCATTATTTCCCTCTGATATATTTGACTGTTTAATTTTGGATTTTATTTTTTTGACACAATGAATTGATTCAATCTTTGTTTTAATGCAAGAAGCTCCACTCCCAAGCACCATACTTTCATGTATTTATATATACTTGCAAAACACATGACTGGATGAAGTCAGATGTGAATGAATGTTATACTTCTATAGTGCTTTTCAAGACCCCCACAGCACCACACAGAACCACTTGAAGCACCATCTCTGTGTAGCAGCCACCTGGATGGTGTAACCATTCTGCACCAGTATGCTCACCACACAGTAGATAAGGTGGTGGAGGGGCAAGAGAGAATTCACCAGTTAGATATAGGGGATGATTAGGAGGCCAGATTTGATAGAGAGACAGCGGGATATTTTACCCAAGACATCAAGGTACCAGCCCTATTCTTCCAAAAGATGCCCAGGGATCTTTTATGACCTTGTTTTTTTTTTTACATCTCATCCAAAGGACAGCACCATTTTTACAGCACAGTTTCCCCGTCACTGCACTGGGGCTTTGGGACCCACACAGGAAACAGGACGGGCTAACCTGTAGGCCACAGGATCCCCGACACTAAATTTGCTATATATTGCACTCACTGGTTCGTAGCGAAATTTAAGTGTATTAAACTTAGTATTTAATATATCCTTTTGGAAATCGTAAGAATATGCGAGTATAATTTGTGCTTCCTAATGGCACGTCGTCTCTGCCGGCCGCCGTATTTATAATATTTATTTCACGTCTAATCAGCTTCACCGCTGTTAAATAAACGACTCGCAAACTAGATGGCGCTGTTTGCCTAAAAATAATTTGGTCGGCAAGTCACACTTCATTGCAGTACCTTTTTCTTTTACTTTTTATCAAACCTTCCAAGCTAAAAGAAGTCATTAAAATGTATTTATTTTTAGTTTATCAGTTTTAATAAGTAAAATTATTCGTTTCTATAATCTTTAACCGAGCTTGTCTGGAATTTTGAAGACACGAGTCTGTGTAATTAGGTGCGGTTGATCGAATTTACTAAACTATGAAAAGACGAATTACCAGTTACTTTTTACTTCTGAATAAATTGTAGTATGGATTAGTATAGAGTATTGCATATATATAGATTAGCATAGAGTTAGGCAAGGTAGTATTGTCATACTAAGAGAATCTTTTAATCGAAATTTCTGTGTCTGGTTTAAAAAATTATTTGTGACTGGCCCACTGAAAATACTGTCTCATTAGTATTAAAGTGCTGCAATGACGTTATATCATATTGCTATATTGTGTTTTGATAAATTAAAGGCTCCCGGCATATCGTGCACTGTCGGTGTGACGTTAAAGTGCCACTGACTGAGCGCAGTTCGTACTCAGATGAGGGAAGAGAAACGTTTCCTATACAATGAACATACCGCAACCGTTTTGACCGTTAACGCCGACATGCATCAGACTATCACAGGTTCTCACTTGAATTGTGTAACAGAGGCTTCTGATTCTTAAGTTACTCATCTGCTATTTCTTAATATCTGTTACAACATTACAAAAAAAGTAGATCAGACGAAATTCAGTTGATAACGCCAAAACAACATTACCATCTCAGGCGCAGTAAACAGATTTTATATCATACGTGTTTTTCTAGACGAGCGTAGTTACGGCTGAAACTGTAAATGCACTCAGGCTTAATGTTTAACCGCACAGGATGCTCTACTTCTATTTCCGCTTTCCCATCATTCAGTGAATGGTAACATTTTGTCTATTAAAGCAAATGCCCCCCCAGAAAGAAGCCTTCTTACGAAAAAGGAGAAAAAAAGAAGTTAAAAACAGAATTGCATCTAGCGTAATGACCGCGGAGCATTGCAGTGTTTAGCTTTTTTTTATCAGGTTTTGTACTGGCCACGATTTACGTAATGGTGTGTTGCCAAAACGGCTATTTGCTTTCTTTGAACTGGTAGTATACGGCACGCTGTATGTACCGTAGACGGAACTTCTCCTCTCCCTCACCCTAACAACCAGCCTTCGGACATTTGTTACTTCGTTAAGCAGAACAGGCAGCTGAACCAACTCTGAAAACCACTAGGGAGTCAAGTGGGCTTCACTGTCATAGCCAGGTATACAGTGGCATGAAGAATCATTCGCCCAGGACCACACTGCAACGTACAGCACTGTTTATAAACTTATTGCCCTTTTAAATGTGCACCACTTCAATGCCTGGTCTCTTACAAGTAAGTTTCTCTTGTAGCCACTGAGACATTCTAAAAATGGTTAATTGACAACTCCAATATCAATTAAATACCTGTTAAATGCCTTTTTCAATTACACTGCACACTGTAGTTCAGTTGACATTGTCTGCCTGGTAACTGCATGTATCTCACTTCTTTGATTGTTCATTTAACACTTTTGTGTCTGAACACTTAATGCACTGCCTGTGTTAAACGGGTGAACAAACTGCTTTTAGTAAAACTCACACGTGTTGCTCTTAACTAGATACATGTATGTGTTTAAGTTTATTGTTTTTAACACACATGCTTTTAGGGTGTAATCTCTGGCATATTTTAACTCCTCAAATGAGTGAGGTTTGAGGCTATCTGCTATGAACAGCTAGCTTCCTGCTACCGCATTTTGACTGGAACTTAAACACGTCAGCTAATTGTCTCGCAGCAATTTCAGCCAATTTTAGATTTTAGAATGTCAGCCACAGATATTGACACTGGAACTCCCGTGTGATTTACCGTACAGATGTTTTTAGTGTCCATTGTTGAATTTTCTTGTAAGGATGCATTTTTATTTGTAACAAAACTATTAAAGAAAAGGCTTCAAAAATATCCACCTTTGTCTAGGCAATATCCTTGGTGAAATTAATTAGATATTTTGGTTCTTTTTAGACCGCAGAACCTCTTTGTGGAATGCCTTCACATGAAGATCTATCTAGCATTTCTCTTATTGCTAAGAGGTAAACAAACCATAACATCATATGCAGCAAGAGAGGCTTCTAGAATTTTGCATGCTTTTCCTGGGTTGTGTTTTGCTTGATTTATTTTTCTTATGACTTGGTGTTCTTTTAGAAAGAAAGCCATTTGTAGTCAGTCATTGTTATTTTAAATACTCTCTCTTTATTTTTTATTTATCCCACAGTGGTTTGATGTGATCATAACCTTCACCAGACTTATGCACGCTCACTAGTGTGTTTGCATACACTTATAGATAATATTCTTGTTTGCAGTCTGCAGAGCAGACCGTTTCCTAAACATCAGTCTGGTTAACTTTTCCTTACCAACTAATTTACCCACCTGATTATACTTGCCTACTTTATTTAGGTAATTCAGCTTGGCGTTCACCTACATTTGCAGTGCACATTTGTTCTGAACTCAGGAAAATCCCTTTCATCCATTTGTGGTAACATTTATTTCAGTAAAGGAAAAAAAATGATCTGTTTAAAAAAGGACTTCATAATAAAAAGCTGCATTTCTGTAACTGCACAGGTGGGTCACTGTCTCTGTGTTTTGTTACTGGCTGCCTGCACTTGGCCGGTATTGTGGTTCCAGGTTGCCCTACTTTTGCTCTAAGCTGTTGCCTGAGAAAAAAATGCGACATGAAAGTGCTGTGAGGAAGTCATATGAGGAGGAGCTTTGGATGATTTAAACCGCACAGCCAATCAGCAGTCAGCTGTTCATTAGTTCTTCATCTTGACTCACTCGCATTACTTCATGCTCTGCATTTCCCCCTCTCTAGGTCTGTCTCATTCGAGTACAGCAGCAGTGTGCAGGATCTTCTGCTAGACCTACCTCTGCGTTCTTCCCATGTGGTGGTTCCAGGAGGGATTCTGTGCACTCCCTGCATTCCTGGTGGTCTGGTCATCGGCCACCTTCATCTTGCCTTATGTCACGGCTGTAATGTTGAGGCACGTGGATCCCTGGTTGCCCTATATAAGGTGAGGATCAACAGAAGAACTGGATAAGACATGTTGGTGAGGGGCAGAGCAGGAGGATGTGGCTTTGTAGGGTGGTGGATTGGCAGCAGACGCTGGTGAATGATTGACTGGCAGGAGACAGAGGAAACGCCAATCTGGTAGTGGAATGAAGAGCCTTTGGTTAGCTGGAAAGAGGTATGTTATGATCATTTTGCGGGTCATTTTAGGTTTATATCCAAAGCATCCATTCATCCATCCATCCACCCATCCTCAGTAACTGAACCAGTTAAGGTCACCAAAGTCCAGTCCTTCTATCTGTCATGCTGCAGTATTTTGTTACTTGGACAAAGTAACTGTGATCATTCGTGAATTTTATTAGTTTGAAGAAAAATGTGTTAGATAATCAGTATGCTATTATTTATTTGTTATTAAAGATTGTATTAAAGTAGGTAAGGGTATTACATTTTTGGCACTGCCAGTGGAAGAAAAAAAATCTGCTTTATTTCATATCCTCTCAAATTTTGTTCCTCTGTGGACCCAGTGTAATGCACAGCCTTTGTGGCCTTTCAGGAAGACCGCGGCACTGAAGGCTGTGGAGCTCACAAAGGCGAATACAGATTCCACAAAGAGACCAACTACTCTGTTTACAACTTATCATGAATTAATATGTAGTCTAAAATTCTAAACCTCTATTCCAAGCTGTATATAACTGTAAGATTTCTTTGTTTCTTTGGATACAAGTTCTTGATAAAGATCTCTTTAGCTTTGTCGTATTCACATAGTGAATCTGTATGTCTACCAATCTCAGATTTTCTTAATGATTGCCAACCAATTATCATTTGTGTATTTTAAATTGTCATTGCGAATAACCATTCCACCCTTTTGTAACTGCTACTGATTGATGTAGTTTGAGGATTGACCACAAGGTGTCCCTTGGAAACTGAGTCATGTGCTTGAAGGCAAACATTTAACCGTATGGTTGAGTAATGGCCAAAACACAGATGTCTTGCATTATGCCTTATCTACCTTAACTACACACACATGGTAAAACCTAGTTGTGCATTTGTGAAAACACATCATACATCATTGCTTATTTGCATTATACATTTCCTTTAGCCTATTTTGATCTGTTGCTACTACTTGATAATCTTGTTTAGCAAATGGAATTTGGCAGATTGTATACAAGGGCAACTGGGGGGAAAATACCAATGAAGAGTTGTAATGTGTTTTGTTTTACATTTGAATTATATTTTTCCAGTCATGCTGTGAGTTTGTGCTTGTAGAAATTCTCGTAAGGCCAGCAGCCAATGCGCAGTATGCAAATAAGTTTCATACTGATTTATACTGTTCATTCATTCATTCATTCATTCATTCATTTTTCATACCCACTTGTCCTATTTATTCGGGTTAAGTTTGCTGACCAATATCACACATCCATGGCTAATTGTTAAGGGTGCAAACTACGGACTAACTGTTCTAACATCTGCTCTTCTGTCTGTTGCATTTGCAGTGACTCTGGCATCCAGCCTCCAGAACGTTGTTTGTTTGGGATAATGCTCAATATCTCCTCCTTCCTAGGTAGTAATGGTTTTACATTTGTCTGGCACTGATAGGTCGTTATTCTTTTGATGACTGATGTTCACAGAGACTGTAAAACCTAAACTGGAAGTGATACTGTTAAAAAAGAACAAACCGTAATTGATCCAGATGAGGGATAACCCTAACCCTAACCCAAATATTGAGGGGAGGTAATTCGCAAAAGAACCTTTTAATTTCATGAAGATGGTAAGAAGATTTTATAATGAATATAAAGCATAAATTAATGTTTATTTTATGTTAAACATGTTTGCATGTTGAATACAGTAATATGGATGTTTAGTGAGGTTTTCCCATGTTGCATTCTGTCTGCAGGTATGGCAACCATATACGTGCGTTACAAACAAGTGCAGGTCCTGATGCGGGAGGAACACAGAGTACACCGCCTGAACGCACTCGGCCTCGGTCTGGGCTTTGGGAGCTGCCTGGGAATGTGTGTCGTTGCCAATTTCCAGGTGTGATCAGAGCCCCAGCCACTCGCTCCCAGATTCATTCCATGACACCAGCACTCTCTGTCTGTGTGGCTGCATAACTGATTATCATCCTTATGCTACTCAATGCAGAAAAGTGTCCTGATCGGCATGCACTTTCTGGGGGCTATCATGACCTTTGGCCTGGGGATGCTGTATGTCCTGGTGCAGTCGGCGGTGTCCTACCACATGCAGCCACACGTCCACAGCAAGAGAGTGTTCCTGGTGCGCTTGGCCATGGGACTGTGGAGCTTGGCCAGTGTTATCATCAGTATCCTTCCAGAATGTTCCAGTGACACTGCTGAGCAGGAGGGGTCACCACTAAAAATCGTAAATGTCTGCTGCATGTACAGCAGGCGGCTGAAGTCTAAGCTAGAGGCTGAAACTGGAAGCAGATTGAAAGAATGGGCAAGTTGACAGGAAGTAGGTGAACATGGTGATTTAATAAAATTCTGTTATTGGTTATTAAACATTGGTACACATGGAAAAATCACAGACTAGATATGTGAGTTAACCCCTTTGGACAAGCTGGCATTGTTGGGACTGGGGAACTGGTCACAACTGTGGAAAATTGTTGCTCTAATAAGTACCATCCCAGTTAGAATGTCTACACCCAGTAGAGAGCCATGGCCAGTTAGATGATCAGAAGAACAGTCCAGGAGCCTTTACACTTATTATTCAATTTCAGACAGACTTACACCTAAAACACAAGGCTCCACGTCTAAAAGTGATAAAAGGTTAAGATCGGGAGGGGAAGCTCCTCTCCGGGGCCCGGGGCCAAGCAGGGAATGAAACTCCTAGGTTTTAATTGTGGTTTGTCTGTCCAGACGATGCACTCATTAGTGGCCTGGGGCTGCATTCGGCCTCCCAGCCATAATCTGGAAGAGCGTTGCTACCTGTTTTTTTTTTTTTTTTTTGGGGGGGGGGGGGGGGGGCAGTGTATTAATTATGCTGAGGTACAATCCTGCATGATTTCTGTGTCTTTGGGTTTGACCAGAGCTGGAATGCACTGATATTCCTGCTACAACAATTAACAGGTGATGTTTTAGTGTAAGGATGCTCTGCTCAGCTGTTTCCTGAGGGGCTCTGCAGAGCTAACATTTTGCTAAGCATGTGTTGTAATGTTGAGGGAGCATCATGTGTTGAGGTACTGACTTGCCAGACCAGTGTTCTCTAAGCCTTAATCCTTACCTACAGTGGTTGTGTCTTCAGGCATCATGTACAGCAGTCTGCCTGCTGTTGACGCGATCTTGAAGTCGCACTGGGTCCCTGGGATGCCTGTGAGGTCTTGGTGTTTGTGTGTGTGTGAGGCGACTAGCTTACACTGTGTGTCACTGAGCCCCTCTGCTTGTGTTTGTCCTCCTCACCACCGAATTCCATCTCACTGTGCCCCTTGGCCTGACTCTCTTCTCTCCTGCTGTAGGCCTACACAGCCCACCTGGTCAGCACTATAGCTGAGTGGTCTGTCGCTTTCTCCTTTGTTACATTCTTCCTCACCTACATACGTGACTTCCAGGTAACACCTCCTGTTCCCACATGTTCCTCTGTGTATATGTGGATAGAAACATTACATGCTTTCATTCATCCATTCACCTTAAAACCACTTATGCAGTACAAGGTCTCTGGATCCGAGTCTAGAATTTAATATTTAAATGTATATTGTCCTTTACCAGAAAATCACACTGCAGGCAGAGGCTGAACTGCAGAGCAACCACCTCTATGACTCTACACGCTACAATGAGAGTTCACACTATAGAGAGGAATCCCCGTTGCTGGCTGGAAGTATTTGAGCAAGGGTCCCCCTTCTGGAAGGAGGACTGCCACTGCATCATTTAAGTAACACCATCCCACATGATGGAAGCCAAAGTTCTCTCATCAAACTAAAGAGCTCTTTAACCATTAAGTGTAGGCCTCCTGATTTTTTTTTCAGGATGGAACTACTTCACAAAGTCACCATCATTAACCAGCTTACCTTATTTTTCATTCCAAAGCAACATGCCATTTTTTCATTGAGATCTGTGTATTTCAAGCTGTTCAGCACAAGGCCACAATATCCTGGTATCTTTTGGGACTGTTCGGCCAAAAGTTCTAATCCTGCTCAGGTACGGCATTGCCTTTGCAGATGCTTTTAAAAATCTTGAGAATGTGAGTTCTGAATACGTTTTTCATATTAAGGAAACGTACTACCACGGTGTTTACTTTTTATAAAATAGGTGTTAAATGTAATCAATGACTTCATTCCCACTGTAATATTTCCTACAAAATATGAATTGCAGCTTGTTTTTATATTATTATTTTTTTCATATATTACTTTTATATTAAATACTGTATATTTAATGAATGAGAGAAATTATTTCAATGAAATGTTTATCCTGGTGCTGCTTTTTTCCCAGTCATTACCGCTAGGTATATTCTACAGAAGGAATTGTACAAATGTTCGTGAAAACAGGATCAACACGTGAAACGACTATGTTTGGTTTGAAATTACTTGAGTTCTACTACAAATATTCAGTAAATGTGATCAGAGCAATTTGTATGTAATGACAAGCTAATGAACTGCATGCTTTCCAGGAAACTTTTACAGGAATCTCCGTCTTTATTTTTGTGTGAGTAGTCTTTCGTGAGCTCACGGTACGGCATGTTTTATGCTTAAGCGACTCACGCTTCTATAACTGGACAATCCTACCCCGGATCTTTAATGGTATACTGGTCCTTTAAAACTGAGTTCCAAAGAAAGTTTCCGTAAACGTTGGTGCTGCTGGGAAATATGGGGAAATCACCGAGTTTACTGGGAATTTCCTCACATTCCCGTGATATTAATAGGCCTATATGAGGAAAACGAGATTAATAAAAGTCCCGACAGTTTTAAAACTAGATGGTGTGGCAAAGAAAAGTCTATTTAGTGTTTGCGTCGCGAAATATGTAATGGATTTCCGGGTTTTTTAAATGTAGCCCGTTAATATGTGATTAATCGGGGTATCTCTATAACGTAAAAACGATCGGTGATATTTTTAGCTGAAAAGCAGCCCACATATAATCAACACGGGAAAATGACCGGTTTGGTTAATTATATACATATATGTTAACACATTTAAGGTGGAAAGTGACAGGAGTTTTGCTCAATGAGACAACACTTGCGAAATTTACCGTAAGTTCATTTTTTTAGTCTTAGGAATGAATGGACGTCGGAGGTTCATGGGAAGTTCAGAGAGATGAACTTTTGGTGGATTTTGAACTGTGTTAAAGGGTGACTGATCTTGATCTGTGGGCTGATTAAATCAGAATCTTGGCTCTGTATTGGATTCTGTATACACGAAGAGGAGCTTTAGAAGTTGTAGTATAGAAAATGCAAGTTATTAGCTTTCATGCCAGAGTATTAAAATGAAATATTTGATTTTATGCTGCCATGTGTGACTTTCTACACAATGCCATTCACTTAGTTTTCTGTTTTTACAAGAAGGGCAGCTGTCCTGTGATGCTTTAGTACTAATCTGGAGTTAGAACCTTGAGCCCTAGTACCCCTAAATAAACTCATTTACACTTTTTTCTGGAGGTAAGTCTGGTCCATTGAAATGGTTGGCCTCCAGAACCAAGATAGGATAGCCTACCAAAAGTAATTCGATTGTGATCCCACACGACTGATTTTCAGTCCAGCTTTAGTTGAGGAATTTATACTGTTTATATGTGTGTGAGCTAATAAATTCATTCCTGCTTTTTGGAAAATTTTAATAGTAACCTCTAATGTTATGTATTATTCCAGAACTGTGAATGAATAGTCATTGATCAATTTAAGGGGTGAACCAATGATAACTAGAAGCATTTAGTCATTCTCAAGACTTTTGAGTTATTACAATGAACAATAATTTTATTCATGCATATGATCAATGTTTTTGACCAAACTATTTAACAATGAACTCAGCAGTGACCACAGTTTGAAGTAAAACATTTTATTTCAACTCTACCATGTACATGAATTCCAGTGTCAGGAGTCCTTGAGAAGGAACTTCTCAGAACACCCTACTTATGAGAGTACTGTCACATTCTCTCTGCTTCACACCCATACACATGTTCAACCCATTTGCTGAACCACCAGTCTCACCTTAATTTCCCTTACAGCACTTGATTAAATTACCTCTCAAGAGCAAGAAAAGTTGCTTCAGATTCAGAATCTCATCCCAAAAGAGACTGAAGCCAAAAAACACACAAAATACAGAATTATTTACTTTCATTACATTTAAAAACAACAGCTATCTACATGTACCCCATTCAGACATTTTTCTATGTCTTGGCTCACAGTTTATATGATGCAATGTCCATCCTAGTGTTTCTTTGCCTTTTCTTTTTTCTTCTTTTCTTGGTATTCAACAATCTTTCTGCAAAAATGCCCTAAAGACAAAGGATGAAGGCACCAAATTAGTAACTCAATGAGCTCCCAGTACAAAAGGGGTGTGGTCAGTACAAAAGGGGTGTGGTCAGTACAAAGGGGGTGGGGTCAGTACAAGAGGGGTGTGGCCAGTACAAAAGGGGTGTGGCCAGCACAGGAGGGAGGGTCAGATGACCATGGGTTTTGTGTTAATTAGTTCCCAAAAAGATACATTGTGGTACTGGGGGAGGCACCCAGCTTTATTTTTTAGCGTGTCTGTCTGGTCCTTTGTTTCTGTACTTGTGTGTCCTTCCCTTCCTGTAATAAGATGCCTGTGCCATGTGGTTCTGCTCACCAGCTGACAGGACACTCACGCTCCTTAAATACACATTAATTATAGATGCTGGTGTAGTCAGTAATGACCCTCTGTCGCTCAGAATAATGAGCAGCACAGCAGAAAGCGTGGGCCTCGCGTCTCGCCCGGCTCATGAGGTGTATCCACAGAATCACGGGCACCTGAAGCCACTCTGACAAACATCTGGGCAGATTTAGTTAGATATTCAGCTAGAGCTTAACGATCATACTCGTACAGAGGTGCACTTTCCCAAATGGACCAAGATGGTGGAGTTAAAAAGGTGCTAATGGCAGAGAACTGTCAGGAAGGGGAACTGCTATTATTACAGGAAAGTAATTCTCCAGTTCCAGTAAAATAACGTCCGAGCAAGTCAGATGGCAGAGCAGTCTGCAAACACATTTACTCTCCTGTGACTGGTTATGTCACCTTTCTAGAGACAGTCTAGTCTGCCAGCTATTTGCAGAGTAGCTGCTTTAATAGATACATCCGATGCTAATGAAAAAGTGATTGAAGATTTTTTTTTTTTTATTGGGCAAAGTTTCCATGTGAGGTTCATTGCACAGAGCTAGTTGAGTAAACATTTCAATAATTTAATTAGTATTTCATTAAGACCATTCAAGGTAAGAACCATCATTCAGGGTGTAATAGTGGAGCACTAGCTTTGCTGGTGTCCTTTAGCACAATGTTAGCTGCTGCCTGCTGATCAACCCTTTGCAGCTCGTGTCCTACTATATGCTGCCAATTTCAACTCAGTAACTTTAACACTGACTAGCAGATGACCCACTAACCCCCAGCTAACCTCCTTGGGCAGCTCCCTGGCTTTGCTCCGCCTCCTGAATGAAGAGGTCGAACATCTGCGTCACCAGGAATTTCTTGACAAAGTGTCGTACGACCTTTGGTTCGATGGCCTTGTAAAAGTTCCGCTTCTGAAATACGGCAGGCTGGTTTCCACCCTGAGGCTTGACATACTGGGCAAAATGGCCAACTGTTTTCACGAAGAAGGACACAAAAGCCTCTGAAACCACTTTCTTCAGTTCCTCTGGACCTAGTCAAGCAGGGGTGGTACAGAGCAGAGTATTCAAAACAAGCTCTGGTCCATTTAACGGTGGAAAGTCTGTTCTTTGTGTGGTATGTTGATTGCATATGATTAGTCAAGCTGCATGCTGGTCTTGTCATGGCAGAATAACCAGACTGGTGATAATTTTACATCATTAACACCTGTTCAAATGCTAATTATACATCAGTCAGTTCAAACTGGAATTCAGTGGTGTCAAATATTTAATTTTCAGCTGCTGCTAAGATATCACAGTATTTCATCACATCTTGGATTTTATCCAAAGAATTCCACCTTTACCATTTACATTTGTATATTTACACATAACATCCAACTCATACTGGAGGATAACGACAGAGAAGGTGCGAGTTTGCTAAATGCTCAACACAGCAATTTACTGCAACGTGGCACTTGAATGTGCAGCCCTGACCACTACCGGAGTGATTTAATCTCCCAGTGTCTGCAGCACATTATGCTGTGGAGGTACATTGTACTTTGGCTGTTACATTGTACTTTGGTGAGTCCCATAATACGCTAATTGCAAACCATGTTTAGCTCTATTGTATTTGTCACAATTAAGCTGCGAAAGTTATCATTTTAAACAGCATGAAGAATCATTTTCTATACACTGATAAAATGAGAATAAAATAATCCTTACTTGAATTTTTTTTTCTGGTGCTTAATTCCTGTAGGAGTTCCTCTTGGAGTTTTGGGGGCAAAATAGATGATTCATCCCCTACCTGTCAAAAGGATTAATACAGAATGGGGAACTGGACTGTTACTGACTAAACAGGGAAGAATGGAAAAAATGGTTTTCTTGTGAGGTTCCAAGAAAATGTCTTTCATATGGCAACACACATTCAGATGTTACACTCACCTTCACATAGACGTAACCACACAGGTATACACAGAAGGATGTTACACTCACCTTCACATAGACGTAACCACACAGGTATACACAGAAGGATGTTACACTCACCTTCACATAGACGTAACCACACAGGTATACACAGAAGGCTGTTACACTCACCTTCACATAGACGTAACCACACAGGTATACACAGAAGGCTGTTACACTCACCTTCACATAGACGTAACCACACAGGTATACACAGAAGGCTGTTACACTCACCTTCACATAGACGTAACCACACAGGTATACACAGAAGGGTGTTACACTCACCTTCACATAGACGTAACCACACAGGTATACACAGAAGGCTGTTACCCTTACCTTCACATAGACGTAACCACTCAGGTATACACAGAAGGGTGTTACACTCACCTTCACATAGACGTAACCACACAGGTATACACAGAAGGCTGTTACCCTTACCTTCACATAGACGTAACCACACAGGTATACACAGAAGGATGTTACCCTTACCTTCACATAGACGTAACCACACAGGTATACACAGAAGGCTGTTACACTCACCTTCACATAGACGTAACCACACAGGTATACACAGAAGGCTGTTACCCTTACCTTCACATAGATGTAACCACACAGGTATACACAGAAGGCTGTTACCCTTACCTTCACATAGACGTAACCACTCAGGTATACACAGAAGGGTGTTACACTCACCTTCACATAGACGTAACCACACAGGTATACACAGAAGGCTGTTACCCTTACCTTCACATAGACGTAACCACACAGGTATACACAGAAGGATGTTACCCTTACCTTCACATAGACGTAACCACACAGGTATACACAGAAGGCTGTTACACTCACCTTCACATAGACGTAACCACACAGGTATACACAGAAGGCTGTTACCCTTACCTTCACATAGACGTAACCACACAGGTATACACAGAAGGCTGTTACCCTTACCTTCACATAGACGTAACCACACAGGTATACACAGAAGGCTGTTACACTCACCTTCACATAGACGTAACCACACAGGTATACACAGAAGGCTGTTACCCTTACCTTCACATAGACGTAACCACACAGGTATACACAGAAGGCTGTTACCCTTACCTTCACATAGACGTAACCACACAGGTATACACAGAAGGCTGTTACCCTTACCTTCACATAGACGTAACCACACAGGTATACACAGAAGGCTGTTACCCTTACCTTCACATACATGTAACCACACAGGTATACACAGAAGGCTGTTACCCTTACCTTCACATAGACGTAACCACTCAGGTATACACAGAAGGCTGTTACACTCACCTTCACATAGACGTAACCACACAGGTATACACAGAAGGCTGTTACACTCACCTTCACATAGACGTAACCACACAGGTATACACAGAAGGCTGTTACCCTTACCTTCACATAGACGTAACCACACAGGTATACACAGAAGGCTGTTACCCTTACCTTCACATAGACGTAACCACACAGGTATACACAGAAGGCTGTTACACTCACCTTCACATAGACGTAACCACACAGGTATACACAGAAGGCTGTTACACTCACCTTCACATAGACGTAACCACACAGGTATACACAGAAGGATGTTACACTCACCTTCACATAGACATAACCACACAGGTATACACAGAAGGCTGTTACACTCACCTTCACATAGACGTAACCACACAGGTATACACAGAAGGCTGTTACACTCACCTTCACATAGACGTAACCACACAGGTATACACAGAAGGCTGTTACACTCACCTTCACATAGACGTAACCACACAGGTATACACAGAAGGGTGTTACACTCACCTTCACATAGACGTAACCACACAGGTATACACAGAAGGCTGTTACCCTTACCTTCACATAGACGTAACCACTCAGGTATACACAGAAGGGTGTTACACTCACCTTCACATAGACGTAACCACACAGGTATACACAGAAGGCTGTTACCCTTACCTTCACATAGACGTAACCACACAGGTATACACAGAAGGATGTTACCCTTACCTTCACATAGACGTAACCACACAGGTATACACAGAAGGCTGTTACACTCACCTTCACATAGACGTAACCACACAGGTATACACAGAAGGCTGTTACCCTTACCTTCACATAGACGTAACCACACAGGTATACACAGAAGACTGTTACCCTTACCTTCACATAGACGTAACCACTCAGGTATACACAGAAGGGTGTTACACTCACCTTCACATAGACGTAACCACACAGGTATACACAGAAGGCTGTTACCCTTACCTTCACATAGACGTAACCACACAGGTATACACAGAAGGATGTTACCCTTACCTTCACATAGACGTAACCACACAGGTATACACAGAAGGCTGTTACACTCACCTTCACATAGACGTAACCACACAGGTATACACAGAAGGCTGTTACCCTTACCTTCACATAGACGTAACCACACAGGTATACACAGAAGGCTGTTACCCTTACCTTCACATAGACGTAACCACACAGGTATACACAGAAGGCTGTTACACTCACCTTCACATAGACGTAACCACACAGGTATACACAGAAGGCTGTTACCCTTACCTTCACATAGACGTAACCACACAGGTATACACAGAAGGCTGTTACCCTTACCTTCACATAGACGTAACCACACAGGTATACACAGAAGGCTGTTACCCTTACCTTCACATAGACGTAACCACACAGGTATACACAGAAGGCTGTTACCCTTACCTTCACATACATGTAACCACACAGGTATACACAGAAGGCTGTTACCCTTACCTTCACATAGACGTAACCACTCAGGTATACACAGAAGGATGTTACACTCACCTTCACATAGACGTAACCACACAGGTATACACAGAAGGATGTTACACTCACCTTCACATAGACGTAACCACACAGGTATACACAGAAGGCTGTTACACTCACCTTCACATAGACGTAACCACACAGGTATACACAGAAGGCTGTTACCCTTACCTTCACATAGACGTAACCACACAGGTATACACAGAAGGCTGTTACACTCACCTTCACATAGACGTAACCACACAGGTATACACAGAAGGCTGTTACACTCACCTTCACATAGACGTAACCACACAGGTATACACAGAAGGCTGTTACCCTCACCTTCACATAGACGTAACCACACAGGTATACACAGAAGGATGTTACACTCACCTTCACAATGAGCCTTTTTTCCGCTCCCTCAGACAAATCTACGACCAGCAGCTATAACAGAAGCAGTAAGTATCAGTTACACAGTACCAGTTGGCAGGGGCCGCAAGAAGGCCTGCGTCCTCCACCTCCCTTTTCCCTTTACTGTAGTGTTCTTCCTTGACTTATTGCAAAGGATTGCTACCCGAACACCTTCTTGGTCGAATGAGATTTGCCGACACTTATTAGCAACACTTACTATGTAACCTCTACAGACTAGGTGTCAGATTGCTGTCAGGCATAATGCCCTGACAGCATTGTACTGTAGGTCCCATCAGCTGCATACGTAGTTATAATCATTATAATACATTTTTTAAATAACATACTTTACATTTTCGGAGAAAATCTCTAGGTGCTACAAATCCTCAACAATCCAAAAAAAGATATAAAGCAAAAAAATTAAGAATGATAAAATTAGCTAAAAATGAAGGTTTTAAGTCCTTTTTTAAGGCTGTCGGTAGATTGGGCTGCTCTCGGAGTGTCAGGAAGGGCGCTTCCATAGGCGAGGCGTAGCAGCACAGAAAACCCGATCGTAGAAGTTACTCACACTGGTGGTGTCAGCATCCTCCATGATTTCATTTAGCATGTGCTTCTGCACCCCCAGTAGGAAGGGGGTGGGTGCCATGGTTACAGTAAGGAGGATCTGAGGGACGATGGAGATGAGAGTGTGCTGCCAAACGAAGGGGTACAGCAGTGCCGTCACTGCATTGATGACCTGGGACAGCGTGCTGAGATGAGGAGGTGAAACAAAGAGAAGACTAAAGCCTCGCACATGCATACATCGACTTTGGATGTTGAGCCTTCATTACTTAAAGTGAATATCAAAGCTAGCACATATCATATTCTTACACTGTATTCAGATGCTAATAGCTTATAGACACATTTAGTGCTGTAATGAAAGTACAATAGTGGTGAGTAATGTATCACACATAAACTTCACAAAGTTGTGGAGCCTGGTCTCAGCCACACTTGGTGCTGGAGGTTTAGTACGCTACCATCTTTGCTGCTTGGAATGCTAAAAAGCTAAAAAGTTAGGGCAGGTCCATGAATTTGTGAACATAAATTTGCAAGTTCAAATCCTATTTAATGGTAATACAGCAACTCCAGGAAAGATGGTTCACTTGTGAAGTGTGAAGTAAGCAGCCTTGACTATGGATAAAAATGTAATGTAAGTGATGTGCTCACCCCATGTGCACCTTGATGTAAGTGATGTGTGCACCCCGTGTGGACCTTCATGTAAGTGATGTGCTCACCCCGTGTTCACCTTCATGTAAGTGCTGTGCTCACCCCGTGTTCACCTTCATGTAAGTGCTGTGCTCACCCCGTGTGGACCTTCATGTAAGTGATGTGCTCACCCCGTGTGGACCTTCATGTAAGTGATGTGCTCACCCCATGTGCACCTTGATGTAAGTGCTGTGCTCACCCTGTGTTCACCTTCATGTAAGTGCTGTGCTCACCCCGTGTGGACCTTCATGCAAGTGCTGTGCTCACCCCGTGTGGACCTTCATGTAAGTGATGTGCTCACCCCGTGTGGACCTTCATGTAAGTGATGTGCTCACCCCGTGTGGACCTTCATGTAAGTGATGTGCTCACCCCGTGTGGACCTTCATGTAAGTGATGTGCTCACCCCATGTGGACCTTCATGTAAGTGATGTGCTCACCCCATGTGGACCTTCATGTAAGTGATGTGCTCACCCCATGTGAACCTTCAAGTAAGTGATGTGCTCACCCCGTGTGGACCTTCATGTAAGTGATGTGCTCACCCCGTGTGGACCTTCATGTAAGTGACATTTCACTGCTTCTGTAAGGAGGGGTGTTTGGGTCTGCTGGAGTGGGGGGTGGGGTACACTGTGAGCGGCTCTGTGGGCAATGACGTATTTCAAGGTCACCTTGGCTAAAGCCTGTTTGTCTTCCTTTACTGTGAATATGGGGTCATGCGCATTGTGAGCATTGGGGTGACAGGACACTAGCCCGGCCTCGAGAGTCAAGCAACAATCATGTAACTTTATTTCTTACATAATGCTTTTGTTCATTAAAGGGAAAACAGGCTTTAGAGGACATGTGATAGTCTAACCCACCTATTCCCTGGGGCAATGCCGCCCAAAGGGGTGGGGGGGGGGGTCCTGATAGGTCCTAGTAATCTGCTGGAATAATTTGTCATATATACATACATGACGTTGCAAAGGTAATAAACCTGGTTTAACATTTCATAGATTTCCAGCAGACCCAGCAAGGTGCAGTGAGTGGATTGCAGTGGTCAGCCGGGAGACCTGGCAGCCCACTGAATACATGCCTTTGTGAGTTATTGATATGATTTATTAAAATTAGATTTCAGTTTCTGGTCAATTCAGTTTGTCATCTTTTTCATGTTCTGAACCTGTTTAAGGGCAATTCTAAGGCAATTTTAAGTAAAAACGGAGCACTGATGTAAAGAAATAATGACTTGAATTGTATCGTTGAACAAGCCATGATAAAATATATCACCATATCGCCTAGCCCCAGGCCGATATCAAAACTGATTTACACAGAATTGTTTTATGTGCAGTCTGCCTGTCATTAGACATTGTAGCGTTTATAAGATATAAGTCTCACCTTTGATGTGATTAGGAAGTGATCTTTTCTGCGAATTTCCCATACACTGGTTCTGGGTACGTGACCAGCCAGAAAATACTTGTATGCATCAAAACTTTTATAGGTAACACTTTACTCGAGGGGGGCACAAATACTGAGTAATAACTCAATAATAAAGTACAAATCATGAACAAACATTGCTACTAGAGAAAAAAGATGTACTCGTGCTGTGCTCACTCAGTTATAAATGAGAAGCAATCATGGTCCATTGTGCATGTGTGCATGAGAAAATTCACTGGTTATCATTCTGAAATGATGTTCTACAATTTTTAAGTTTAAATTATAAAATTATTTCATTTCTGACCGACAGAAAAAGGTCCATTGGGAATTCTCCAGTTTTATCATTGGCCGCTCTGGGCCTGGTAACAAGTTAGGATCACGTGGATAGGATACCTTCCTTGTTGAGATTTGGTCTTTCTTGAGATTTTTAAGTTATCTAAAAGACTAGATAAAGGAATCTTTCAACCACAGGTGTGAAACTAATGGAATTCATCATTTCTTTGACATATAATTGCGGGGGGACGGGTGGAGATCATCTTGTCCCCGGGTTCAAGTCAGACACCACCCTGGGGTATGTCTCCATGTCTCCAGCTTGCATTATCTCTCCAAATAAAGGAGAAATGATTCGTGTTTTGGGTCGGTCTGGGTGCAGACTGATTCAGGATCTGAGGCAGTCTGTTATGCAGATTTGGATTCATTTTAGTAGTTCTGCTTTAAAGCAGGGTGTCAGATAAGTAAATCAAAGTGTGCAGGAAAAAGCACTGTCATGACACCGCACCTGAAACATACACACACAACAGTCACTGCCAGTCACAACAGTAAATCGCAGCTGTGTCGCAGTTGCTCTTACCCGAGAGACATTTTGAGCGCCAACACTTCTTTTGAATGAATACATACAAATTCTTTTGGGGTTGCAGATCTGGTAAATGTGACTCTTGTCCAGTTACCCTGAAGATATATAAGATTACTGCTGCATGCTTGGTTTCGTTCTCATTAGCCCATGGTTCCTTCATTATCGGAGCATGTACATGCCTGCTCTCCTTCTTCTCAGAAGCCTTCTCCAATGGAGGTATCGCATTACGTTTAGCATTTAGCTCAGCCACGGGCATTATCCACGTGCAGAGTCTACAGGATGTCCTGCATTTATCACGGATGCTATTTACTCTCCTACTCATAAGGCAGAACGACGCGGTCCTTCTTCATCCAGGTTTTGGAGCTTTTGATCACCAAAGCAGCTACTTAATCACTCTTCTGCTCCGGCAGTGAGTAGGAAGTTTCTCCAGTACTCTGTTACTGGAAGCTCCTTTAAGCCTGAGGCCAGAACACAAAGGCTCTGCTGCTCCACAGCAATCAATCAAAACACAGAGATTTCGCCACTTTTATATTCCCAGCTTCCCAGATGAGCAAAACCATACATGCTAGAATGCTTTCGCAAATATGAAGTCTTACAATATACCACTGTTAGTGCTCGCTATACTTTACAATACTTGTAGTGCCAGTTTTACCTTTAAGACAACTCCGGTTGCACATCAATTGATCAGTCAATTTACATCCATCCATCCATCCATCCCCCAACCACTTATTCAGTACAGGGTCATGGAGTCATTTATACATTATAATGGCCATTTATGATTTATATTTTTCCTTACAGCCATTTAAACTGTTATTAGGCTACATTTTTCTGTACCTGGGCAGGTAACTGCATGCCCAAAATACCATCAACAGTAGCTGCTTTAGCTCTGCAGGCCACTGGCTGCTTTAGCTCTGCAGGCCACTGGCTGCTTTAGCTGTGCAGGCCACTGGCTGCTTTAGCTCTGCAGGCCACTGGCTGCTTTAGCTCTGCAGACCACTGGCTGCTTTAGCTGTGGAAACCTCTGGCGCTGTAGTTGTGCAGACCTCCGCCCATCTTAGTTGTGCAGAAGACTGGCCAGTTACCTGAGCTCTTCGGCGACAAAGATAATGCGGCGCTCCAGGACAGTGGCGGCAAACACCTGGAGCACCTCCTTATCCGACAGGCAGTGGAACAGCGTGTGGAAGTCCACGTGCTCCAGCCAGGAGTCCAGGGGCCGAGTCAGCTTGATGATCTGCAGTGCGTATCAAAATGTCACCCAACACGTCTGCATTAGTATCCATGCTGCACAAACAGAATCCACGTTTACAATGAAAACTAGAGTTTTTACTACCAGTTTTCCTATTATTCTGCCGGTTTCTGTATGTGTGTTTCTTTACTGCGTGGCTGTGTGTCCCACTCACCTCTGTACCGGATTCCGGAATGAAGCTCTTGATATTAACAGTGTGTCCTGGGGCAGGAACCGGCGCCTCCCTCAGGCTCTGCATGAAGGGGTAGATCATCGCCATTGAGATCTGCCGCCGCTTCTCCACCTCATCAAAGATCTGTGCCATGTCAGGACAAAAACTGAGGTTGACAAGGAGCCTAACACTAACCCTAGCCCTGCTCCAGGAAGCAGAGCCATTAATCCCAAGGAATGCCTTACAGTGGCCAGTGATCCACTGCTTTGTTTTGTAAACAATGTAAAAATTTCCAGTTTGTTAGACTGATGATCAGGTGGGACTAGGAGCAAAAATGTATTTCAGTTTCACTTTAAAACAGGCAGTGGCTGGGCTGCTGTTTATTCGATACCATAAAAGATAAACAGGAGATGAAGAAGGTCTTCAGCTAGAGGTACTCAGAGCAAATAGCTTCTCATAAAATAGCAAAGTGCATGAATGGTTCATTTACAGGTATTCATTTAGTGGGGGTTACTCCAAAGTCAGGTCAACACAGCTGTAAGAAGAACTCTTCCAGGCAAAGCATGTGGTCTACCACTGAGTTTGCATAATGCAGCAATGTGTAAATTACCGCACAACAAGCACTTTAGGAGAAAAGACCACAACTAACACAACTGCTATGTTAATAATTTCATCATCAGGGTTGTTTTCTAACAGAATCCTGTAGCAGGATTGACCTGCCTGTCAGGTTGTCCCTGTGGAGCACTTATTGAGGGTCACAAACGCTGAGGGAAATACCAACTTAATGATTAAATACTGTCATATTCAGTCACATGATCCATGGCCATCCGCACGCAGGCAGCTGGTTAATGGATAAACTGATGGATGAGTCCATAGTTTAATGCCATCCTGTGTGTAAGTAAGTGATGTAAGGGTTATAACGATGCAGTAAGCCCGAAAATGCATGTAAGGGTTATAACGACACAGTAAGCTCGAAAATGCATGTAAGGGTTATAACGACGCAGTAAGCCCGGAAATGCATGTAAGGGTTATAACGATGCAGTAAGCCTGGAAATGCATGTAAGGGTTATAACGACGCAGTAAGCCCGGAAATGCATGTAAGAGCACCGCGGGGCTCAGTTCGCCGATACAGAGAACACCATACAGCTTGAACTGCATTAGTAAATAACTGTGAAATAACTGAAATAATTAATAGTTCCAACCATAATTTCCACAACTGCCATCCCAGTTCAAGGCTAGAGTCTATTCCAGGAAACACAGGACACAAACATCACATTTTTAAAGCATGCAAGTCCACCTAAAACATGTTGTGAACAGTACGGCAAACCAGAGTATGCTGAGGAAATCAATGTGAACATAGTAAGAGACCCCACACATAGAGCAGAGCAGCAATCACCCCACCACCCGGGACATTACTGAGGCACTGCATAACCCAGAAACAATATGGCACATCAAAAGCACCTGCTTCCCACAGGCTACGAGACCAGAAAGCAAACACATACTGGAGTGGACATCCTGGTTACCTTGGAGAAAAGTCCAAAGCAAGCCAGACGGCTGACGATGCAGAAGGCCTCCGGTAAGCGTGCTCTACTGCCAGGCGGCTGTGAGACAAAGATACGGCTCCATTGTTACCCGAATTAATGCTAAACTGGACATCTTAGAGGCCAGATGCAGGTCGCCAGGCCAGGGATGCAATTGTGGTAAAGAAGCAGAGGGTACCAGGAGCCTCCGGCAGTAGCCGTTTCTTCTGCTGCCATCCATTTCAGTCAAGATGAAGGAGAAGGTCTCACTGCAGAGAGCGTAAAGGAAGGGTTACCAAGAGAGAATCCTGTACTCCTCACCACAGGATAATACACTGCACTGTTACACAGACCACAGGAAGTCACACAGCAAAGCCAGTCCACTTACCTAAATCCTCCTTTTTATAGAGGGCATGCAAAAAGCAGTGGATGAAAAGGAAAAATGAGCAAAGGGGGATGAAAGAGGCCAGAGAACCAACAGAAACCACTACAAAGCGGAAACAGAAACCCAGTAAGACGCTGGAAAAGGGCTACCTTCGACATGCCATTGACCTGAGCTGAGTTTTTTTCCAAACATATTTTTATTTTTATTTTTTATTCACCTTTATTTTACCAGGCAAGACAGATTAAGAACATGTTTCTTATTTACAACTGTGGCCTGGATATAAAGTCTGTGACTTAAAGGGAATTAAAACAACAATTTAAAAGGAGCTTAATATCCTAAAATGTATACTCAACCGCATTTTCTCCTGTTGCTGAGATGGAGGGAAACATTGCTTTTGTGATAAAACTGGTTTTAACAGGATTTAAAACAGGTGACGCCCACCCAGGCTGTGCAATCTAACTGCAAATCCATCTGCCTCACACCAAACCTTCGCCGCAGTGTTGCTCATCGCCTTCATATCATTCGCTCTACAAAGCACTGCCACATCCTGGCCTCACCTGCTGATGTTCCTCTATGCACAGTTTGCCTGCGTGTTTGTGTGTTCGGGGCAGTGTAGTCACCTGCGGTACTCGGAGAGCGGGGCCCACTCCATCCCATCCGGGAAGCAGAAGAGGGTGATTGCTTTCAGAGTCTTCTCTTCCTGCTCCCTCTGGGATCTCATCATCCCGTCTTTCTGGGTACCAAACGACAATCCTTTCAGTACTACCCACAGGCATTAAGCTCCGCCCAGTCCTACCACCCAAACCCATCCAGGACAAAATGACAGTGATGTAAGACTCTAACACAGGCATAACAATAACAAAGATGGTTCTGACTGACCTGGGGCCTTTTTCATGAAGCCGGATTTCTTGCTTAGCTGGACTTTATACAATATTTTTCAAAATGTAATTTTTCTTCCTAGTTGCTTTATTCTATTACTGGTTCCTTTTAATTTTAAAATCTTATTGCTGGTTCTCCTTTCACCACTTATTTTTATTTCACCATCCAGGAGCGACGCAGGTGATACATTTTACTGCATAACACGTATGTGACAAATAGATCATCTCAAATCTTGAATGGATTTAAGGTATCCAGGTTTAAATGGACTTTATCTTCAGTCACTTACATTTAACCCAGACTATCTTAAACCTGACAAGCTAACCGGCTAAGCATGAAATCCTTCTTCATGATACAAGCCCCCATGATCATGACCTCGGGGAAGCAGTTAGAGAAGATCGACATAAAAACGTATGGATGATGGAATTGGGACTGACCTTGGGAAACTGGTAGATGATCTGTGGCTCATAGCCTCCTGTTTTATTCTTATCGATTTTGACGACCACTAGGTACTCAAAGAAGAACTGCCCAGTGTAGCGTTCCTTGGCGGGGACCTCCACTATACTGGGATCTGCCACTGGTGCCTGGTCAGACTCATTAGTACTGGCTGTAGAAAAAAGCACATAACAACAAATTCAGCACATTATACAGTACAGATACTAATCACATTATACAGTACAGATACTAATCACATTATACAGTACAGATACTAATCACATTATACAGTACGGATACTAATCACATTATACAGTACGGATACTAATCACATTATACAGTACAGATACTAATCACATTATACAGCACGGATACTAATGGGGTCTAAGCTGGAATCTGCTGGGCAGGTGGGTTCACACCCCCAGTTCTGGACGTTTGAATCCTGCCCCTTCTCCACACATAGGTGGAGTTTGCATGTTCTCTCTATATTATGTGGGTTCCACCTAAATACAGTGGTTTCCTCCTGCAGTCCAATTCATGTCATTAGGATATCTGACATCTCTAAATTTCCAGTATTTTGATTTCATTAGTGTGTGTGTATGCGTGTGTGAGTGTGTCTGCGTGTGTGAGTGTGTGTGTGTGTCTGACATCTCCTGGGGACCTAAACATTTTTCCAATCCTTGCTATATCGACTCCATGTTGTCTGTCCCTTATTAACACCAGTGAGACGGACGACCGTCAGTAAGTGCTCCACAGGGACAACCTGACAGGCAGGTCAATCCTGCTACAGGATTCTGTTAGAAAACAACCCTGATGATGAAATTATTAACGTAGCAGTTGTGTTAGTTGTGGTCTTTTCTCCTAAAGTGCTTGTTCTGCGGTAATCAGCCACATTATCCGACTTACCGGACCTCTGGAGCTTCTCGCGGAAGGAGGACAGCATGGTGGTCAGCCTCTTAAACTGCGACTCGCCAACCATATCCTCACTAGACATGATGGCACCTGGGCGGGGGGCGGTGGTGTTAGTAGGCACACTTCTACAGAAACCTTCCCTCACAGTGCCGTGTCCCCTCTTCTCTCTGTGGCAGCCCCCCCATAAGCACTGCAGAAAGTAATGCTGGCTTTGGTCATATATCATCACCACTGTCATTTCTCATTTTTAGACCAAACGTCACTGTTTTCATTCAATTGTTATTTACGTGGCTATGATTAAAAGGCCAGATATTATCATACGGCAACCAATATAATGCATTACAGAGTGAAACCTTTGCCCTTGAACAGAAAGGTATTAGCCTAGTTATTTATACTGTGTTGACACGGTATAAAATGCATCTCTACATGGGTTTTTTAAACGCTCAGCTATATGTCGCCTAAACACAGGTAATTTTTTTACTGTGTCTGGAGCGTAAAAATGCTGTGGGGAGACGTGATCTGTTTCAAAGTTTATACCCTGATGGTGTTTGGGACTGTTTGGTTACAAAAGTGTGGCTGTTTGTGTTCTGTGGAACTCTTTTTAGCGGAGCTTCGCTACATTCTGATTGGTTGCCGCCGAACTGTGTCATAGCTCACTATTATAAAGTTGACCAGGCTTCAGCTGCAGTTTGACCCTATTAGCAGTCAGTTTGGTCACATGCCATCCCATGACGCTCTTGCCGCTCAATCAACAGGTTGCAGAAGCCCCCTCTCCTTACCGTGGTTCAGGTTAAGTGGTTCTGTCCTCTGCCCATTGACCTTGGCAGGATCTTCCCTGGGACCTTCCACGGAATCGTCACCTGGGTACGTCTCAGCTGGGCAGGAGCAGAGATCAGGAAACAGTAATTATGGGCAAAACAAAGGGAATAGTATTTACATCCCAAACAACCAGTATTCCTTAAAAACCAAATATAAGTATCATTCTGATTTGCCAGTCATGGCCAGGGCTGTTGCTAATGATTTTGGGCCCCCCAGATCAGACGAATCACTCGGAGGCCTTGGCATTGTCCCACCCCCTTATCAGCCTGGTCGAGGCTGATATTAGCAGCCAATATTTAAATGTCATAAATATTTAATGTTAGCAGAACCAGAGCCAAAGACACAACTACTAAAATAATTTTGATGAAGCTCGGTAGGTTTCACCTCCTGCTCTGTTTTGCCACCCTCACTTGGCAAGGGCTCCCATGATAGCCGGTCATTGCCATCACCAATTTTACACAAAAATATATTGGTCTTGGTCAAAATTTCCACGTCGGCGTACACACAGGACAGTGACCATTACTCTGCACCTGGAAACGATATGATGGCTATTGACATTTTTGTTAAAGTATGTGACCAAGATATCCTGTGTCATTAATTCAAGTGCATTTTCCAGTTATATTTTAAACTGAAGAAAAATGAAAAAATTAATACGTTTTATTTCTTTACTTCTGCTTAAAGATATTCAGTTATATCACGACCCAGTAAACGTTACTTCAGGTACTGTGCCATGGCCAATGCAAGGTTAGTAAGAGCCTGACAAGACATCGCCTTGTATACTGGATTTGAAGATCTCTAAACATCGATGGTTTGGATTCATCATCCATGTACAGAGGACAACATTTCATCTTTAACACAGAAAATTTAACTTTCCGTCTGTTTATTTGCATGCGGACAACCGGCTCGTTTCATCATTTCCTGCAGTAAATTCTCTTTGTGTCCTGTGTGCTGTTTGCATTGTGTTTGTAGTGGTATTATTATTAAGTCTTCACACTTGTCTTTGTTTTGCATTATATAATAGTATCTGTGCACTTTATGTACCTCACTGCTGTATGCAAATTAAAAAAAGCAGGGCGTGGGAGAGCATGGCTACTGTGGTAGATTTAGGGGGCTAAATTAACCGTTTAATACGACACAACGGTCACACTCCCAACAGCCCTATGCAGCACCTGCTTTGCTGAATCTGTCTTCCTGGCATGCAGTAACCCTCAGGACCACAGGGTCTGACATCTAAAAGCTGCCATTTTCAGGAAAACACTGGACATTTCCAAATGTCTGCAACAGGAAACTACCATAATTCGGTTGAATGTTCTGCAAGAGAAATCCAATAACTCCAAACAACTGCTCCCAGCATGAAACTTAATGAGTCTATGTGTATGAAACTCGAATTTCATCTCCTTTCTATTCATGTAAAATGAGCCGGCGAGGGAGCGGCTCACCAACACACCATGGCTAAGCCAGCTGGTTCCACGGCTTTGGGTCTGATTGCAGAAGTCGTGTGACTGGTTTACAGTTGGCCCAGACATGCTCTGGGATGTTTCCTTTTCAGTACAAATAGTGAGTATGGTCTTACGCAGACTATAGGATTGAGAAAATAGAACAATAACAGAACAAAAATCACGAATGACATACAGTCTTGCTGCGTCAGCGGTCATGTGTTATTTCTGCATGTTTTCATGTGTCATGTGGCCATTTCCTGAGTTCCATAGTGCAGGTCTCTAATGCTACTGGGCGGATGAGCAGAAGCGAAAGCTCACTGACGAAACAGTAACCGCAGCCACAAGTGTGTCCTAGTACATCCCAAGTCTCCATAGTTTTCAATAAAAAACATCCTTGAAATAATTCCACACATTTGCTTTGCAGCCCTTATTGAGTCCATTTTTACCTCCTTATTTTTTGAGTCTTGTCCACTTTCTTTGGTGGGAAGACTCCGGGTGGAATGTTGGCAGAATAGCCAACACTTCTCCGAAGAAAGCGTGTCGCAAAACACCTCAGATTCCTTCTATGCCACCTACAATCAAAAAGGTCCCTGGTGTTCACCTTCACTGGCCAGGCGACAAACTGCACTGCAGCCTTTGCATTTCATTCTGGCTTCTGTGGTTCAGTGCCTCTTACGCTGTGTTCCTTCAATGTGCCCAAAACCTTCCCTAATTACAACCAACAGTCTGCTCTCCATTTTCAAAGCTGAGCGATGCCTTGGCACAGATAACATCCAACATTACTTATTAGTCTATCAGACACTTATTTCATAAAGGCCAACATTCTTGCCAATTCCAACCAGTTACACGACTGTACATCTTCTGAAGCACCAGTGAGTAAGTGCTTAACTAAACAGGCATTCCTTTATCTAGAACCTTCCCTGAGCCAATTTGCTGCCACCTGGTAAAATGTTACATGGATGAGGGTGTCAGGAAAATAAGATCCCAAACAAGTCTACTGATAAACCGGGGTTAAACATGGCACTGCTGGTATTTTCTGCCAGTATTAATGGAAGAAAAATAAGCTGTGAAGAGCATTTCCCTTGTAGATGTGGTTCTATGCTTGTTGAAGCTTCCTGTTCTAGGCAGGTGCCAAGGCGCTTACCGAACGCCTTGATGAGTTTCTTCCTGTCTGCACATCACAGCACACATTTTTTTTTCCACTGCAGGAGTCTATTTGCTTCAAAGTGTGCATAACTAGCAAAGACAACTGTAGCAGTCCACTAAGTACTCTGCATTAAGAATCACAGATCACGTACATTTTATTAGAACGATTCAGCCGAACACTGTAATAGCTCTACACAGTCTCGCAGCGGAATGTCTTGTCCCCTATTTTTCAAGTGTCAACATGTTTAATTCACTTCTCCCAGTGTAGGCAGCAAAAACATGTTTAGCATGCTCAACAAACTTTTGGTATTTTACCCTCATTGACATCAAACTTGAAGAGTTTCCAGCTGGATGACCTGATGAAGTAATCGGAACTCGGTGCTTTAGAAGGCGTCAGCCTCACATGCTGCTTCTTGTAGCAATGTTCATTCGTTCGTCTTTTCAGATTCAGCTTTTTTCTTTTTTCGCTTTCTATGGTAGCTTCTCTCTCCCCAACTCACTTGAGTTAAACCTTATTGATCCCCAGGGTGGTGTTCCTGAGTGGGCTGCTCTGTTATTCTAAGCTTGTTTTTCCACAGTCGCTGAGCAGACACCAGTACAAGACAATAAAGCACACAAAAGCAGGGCTTTTGCGCATCTACAAGGCATTTCAGCTACAAGCATTTCAACTCCTAACATTTCCAGTCAGCTGCAGTAAATCCCCTTCAAGGCAAACAAAACTGTGGCCATAGAGTAAGCAGTTGTAATCAGTATCAGCACTGCATGCACAAGCAGCTGTAATCGGTATCAGCACTGCATTCACAAGCAGCTGTAATCGGTATCAGCACTGCATGCACAAGCAGATGTAATCGGTATCAGCACTGCATGCACAAGCAGATGTAATCGGTATCAGCACTGCATGCACAAGCAGCTGTAATCGGTATCAGCACTGCATGCACAAGCAGCTCTCGGGGCTGAGGAGCCACATACACACGTCACATACACACAAATTTTTTTTACTGCAGTTTGCAAAGAATGGGCGTCATGGGAACAATAAACAAGAATAAATATATTCCAGTTAGGGTAGTAAACTTTCACCCCATGGCCGTACCTTTGGCCTCATATCTGCAGTTCCGGGGTACTGATCCTTTATACAGACAACTATACAAACTAACCCAGGGTGACAGATAGACAGCAGGGAGGACTTCCCTGTGAGTGTGAGCTGAACGGTCACCGTTTCTGCACAGCAGCAGAGATGACTTTCCTGTGAGTGTGAGCTGAAGCGTCACCGTTTCTGCACAGCAGCAGGGATGACTTTCCTGTGAGTGTAAGCTGAAGCGTCACCGTTTCTGCACAGCAGCAGGGATGACTTTCCTGTGAGTGTGAGCTGAAGCGTCACCGTTTCTGCACAGCAGCAGAGATGACTTTCCTGTGAGTGTGAGCTGAAGCGTCACCGTTTCTGCACAGCAGCAGGGATGACTTTCCTGTGAGTGTGAGCTGAAGCGTCACTGTTTCTGCACAGTAGCAGGGAGGACTTTCCTGTGAGTGTGAGCTGAACGGTCACTGTTTCTGCACAGCATCACCGTAATTCAACACCCATGACATGTATGCGGCATGCCTGTATCATTCTATAACCCATTTTAAATGCTGAATTTTAACAGTAAGCTTCTTAACGATCCTAACATATGAATAGATAATTAAACCATATAACTGCGCCAGGGGCAGCACGGTGGCCCGGTGGGTGTGGCCCGGTGGGTGTGGCCCGGGTTTGCATCTCTGCCTTGGCTCTGTCTGCATGATCTTCATCATGGGCTTCTCTCAGGTTTCCCTCCACCGTTCAAAAACATGCTACGGTTATTTGGAAATTACAAATTGCTCCTAGCTTTGAGTGATTTGCATGTTTGCCTAGCAGTGCGTCGATGCCGTATCCTGGGTCATTCCCTGCCTTGTGGCAGCAGCTTCTGAGATAAGCTCGGGCTCCCTGCGACACTGTGTAGGACAAGCAGATACTGATGGATGGATAACTCAGGGCTGGGTAATTAATCAAATTTTTAACTAACGATTTTGGCTTCCAGCGACTGTCAAGACAAAATAATTGAGGTAAATCTATTACTATGGTGCCTTTTATTTCATAGTCATGCTTCCGTTTTGTCTTGTGTTACAATTCCAGCTGCGTCTAACTTATTTCTCAGTAGAATTATATTCTAAGTTCAATGAAATACACTGTTAAAAACACAAGAAATACATATTTTCAAAGTTAATGGGTTATCATGTTAAATAATCGACCAAAATATTTGTGATTATGATTTTCCCCCCATAAATCAGCAGCCCTAGGATAACTCTGTCCGAGATACTGGGCCCAAATCTAGCTTTGGTGAATTATTATGATTATAAGTACCATACAAAAACAGGCCAAGAATTAGCCATGCAACCATTTGTCAGGCAACACCCAGAATCAGCAGTCTTTAAGCAGCCACGAAGACAAAAGGCCTGCTGTAGGCACTGAGAGGCGTGGCGAATTCATTACTATTCACTTAGTAGATTACTTTTGATCAAATTTTGACACTAGTGACAGATCCAGAATATTTTTAGGGGAGGGCCAAGGCATCCAAAAAAAAACATTGAACAGTGAAGAACCTTTTCTGAAGTAGAAAGAAGTGAGATTCACATTGCAGGCTCAGGAACACTAGTAGAAGTATAAGAGATAAGCCACAATAACAAATAACGTACTGGAACACTAGTAGAAGTATAAGAGATAAGCCACAATAACAAATAACGTACTGTACAGTGATGCAGGCTGTCACCTGGTCGTGGGAGATCCAGGTCGTGCCGCCATACAAAGGAGAGTCATTGGAACGGCATCTTTTATCAATCTGATCGAATCGCGTCTCTCAGGCTGTTCTATCTTGTGACAAAATGCCTTCGTTCCACTATCATTCACATTCTCACATAAGGGTAGACAGTCAAAATACTTCTATATTTTATGATACTTATATTTTATGATACTTTTATGATATTTTCTCTCACTTTCAGTGTCAGCTGTGTTGCGCCCTTGCAGAACAGTATCCAGGGAGCAAAGGTTGTGATCAGCCCCTATTTTTGCCTTCCCAAAATCTTGGGGATGTACCCCTGACTTGTGCCCCCCGCCACACACAACGCTGACCTGTGTAAGCATGGATGGATGGATGGATTGATGGATGGACAATCCCACTTGGCATTGATGTCCCAGAAGGACTGTCAAGCCATGAAATGACAGCACTTCCAAACACCAAGAGCAGGTAGTAGCAGTAACAGTAATCTGGGCTAAAGTACAAAAATTAATAAATAGACAATAAAGAAATAAAATTAACCAAATTAAATCGGGATTTAAGCAGGGGTGAGGGCTGCATGTCATCATTTCTTAACACAAATCTTAATTATTTCATATATACATGTACATAAATATATAAACAGTTTTGTATCAAAGTATCAATGGTGTATTTTTAATGTGAAATGCGGACACAATGTTGTCTAAATACTAACTTCTATGGAAAACAATGTTTTAACTTCTACAAAGTTTTGACAATTTAACCATTTCTCCACAGTAATGCCTACCCTATGCTTGAAATAGACGTATATGGTTTCAGAGAGAAATAGAATGTCTCTTTCAGTCGTTTAAATCATCTTTCACTCCAAAACACTTTCTCATTTTGTGTAGTTGTCATCGCGCTATGATATCCCACAAAACTAAGGTTAATCCAGCTATTGAAACCCATATTATAACAGCGCTTGAGAGAAAAGTTTACGTACATCCACTAAATTCTACGTGCGGATGTAGAGACATATTTACGACCAAAACAAGAAGAAACAATTTCGCGATTGATTGAGCAGAGAGAAGGAAAGAGCAAACTCACTCGTATTTTCAGCGCGTTATATTCAGGGTCCTAGGAGCCTTACGAGCGCGAGGCGAGCCCCCGCCGACGATCCGCTTCCTGGGACAGGATTCTTATCGCCCAGATGTAATGCCACCCAGGATCGTGCGATCACATGGTTCAAATATAAGAAGTAATGGGTACTGGTCGCAGTTTCCAAGAGGAACAGCCCACGTAGGGCACCGGTCCTAGGGAGATGCTGCTTCTTACAGCCCGATCCCGAAGCCTGCGGAGCCGCGTGTCATCTCGTCCGCCTGCCTTTTCCTCTACTTCCTGCACAGTGCAGCTTTCATTTTCAGCGCCGCTGCATTTTTTTTTACAACGTGTGGGGTGTTAAGACAATATCGCAAATATGTATCCTGTTTCTCAGCTCGTCCGAGGGAGGAAGCCCGGGATTCTCGAAAAGGTTTAACTCTCCTATTAATGGAATTAAACACAATGCAGATGTGACAGAGGTGTGGAGCCGTACCTTTGGCAGGTAAGGAGGCTCCCAGGACACCACCACGCATGCCCAGTTCCTTATGCATAAATATTACGCGGTTATTAACTATTCAGATATGAAGCTGAATGGTGAGATGGGATATTAGAAATGAGTGTGAACGGTAGGGTGGGTAGGTGTGCAGTTAATCTGTTCTCCTTCTGTTTTCTGGGTTTACACCCACAGTCCACATATGTCGTTAGACTAATTTTATGGAGTGTGCGTGGGATGGATTAACTTCTCCGGAAGCCCAAGGCTAATGTGGCTAAGAGGTGCCCCAAGTGGGCCAGTTGAGCAATTTTTTGAGCAGAAAGAGAAATGAAAAAGAAGCTAAAATGATGCAATTTATTACAGCAATAATCCACTAACCAGCAGGCAAGGGTGTGTTACCAGTGGATCAGCCTGCCAGATTTAATGTTTAACCGTTCCATATTTTGGGCTGACCCTGCGCTGTGCCCCCTAGCTTGCTCTCACCTGTCAGTGTCATATCTTTATATCTTATGAAGAGCAAAACAGTGCAGGCAAAAAAACAATTTCCCCACAGGGCTGGATGAAATTTCATATAACTAAACTATAACTCTTCTGTCATGTGTGCGAGCATTAATGATACCGGTACTCACGGTTACGCCAATGGCGGAAGGAGGAGAACTTTTTTGCCCCCCTCCTTGAGCTTGGAAAGTCCCTGTCCTCCTCCTTTGGTTGTGAGCCTGGGAAGAAAGGGAAGGTACCACTGCACATCACAAAGGGGGTCCTCTTCCCAGGGAACTGGGAACAAATGTTAAGGAGAAGGGCACCTGTGTTGCTCACCTTTGACACGAAGAGAAGAAATCCTCCATCTCACCCTCCACAGTGGTCCCTCCCCTCTGTCCTGCTCCATCCTCTGTGTCCTTCAAAAGAATCATCACATCTTCACTGACATTTTAACATATGTTTGCTACATGTGGCTTTTTTGTGTCCTTTTCTCATACAATCCAGCAAAATATGTAAGCAAATCAGAAAACAACTGTCATGCATTATGAAAAGACAGATATATGCTTTTGAGTGTAGCATGTAATTTTTGTTTCTGCTTTTTCTGTTTGATGTTTAAGTTATAAAGGCAAATTCAACCCTAAAACAACAGAACAGCAGTCTAACGAAGCCTCTGACTGACATTAGAAGGTCCTTCTTGTATTGAAGCAGTTAGGTGGGTCTCATTGGACCTGGGAGGGGCAGGATAAGCTGCAGTCTCCTGTATCGGTCTCCTTGAGTCAGTGGCACTTTTCCAGAGGGGTTCCTTCACACAGCTCTATGTGTGGAGCTGCAGCCAATGTTGACAGTGTTTAGCTATTGGTTTATTGTGGGTCTTCTCCTGATGTTGTAAGCTCACCCACTCCTTTCCATCCCTCCTTTCGCGTTGCTGTTTGCCCAGTTAGGATTCCTGTTGTGATTCCAAGGCATAAGGCAGGATGCATTACAGGGTATTCACACACCCTCAGACAATCCCATGCTGATGAGAGGAGTTTAGAACCACCAATTAATCTGAGCATCACTCTTTACAGACAGCTAGTCATTAGCCCAGTTCCTCAGTCTCAGCCTGCTGTTATTTTGGAATGCACTGCACATATTCTTGTGATATTCTAAGCGACAGTTCAGCCACAGTTTGCATATTCAACAGGAACTTGGAATGAGTTATTTCTCCAGGAAGGTGTCAGGCTTGGGGTCGGTGCAGGACTTAGGATGAGTGCTGTGTTCAGGGTCTCCTTTCTCAGAGGATCCCAAGAAGTTCTGCAGTTTTTATGGTCAACGGGAGGAACAGACTCACAGTAGGGAGTCAGCCATGTTTATTCTCCTTTTATGTGGAAGAGCCATGGCAGTGAACAACTGTACAGGGTTAACATAAAGTGCATGATGATGGACTGCCTCCAGAAATCCCCTTAACTGGATATACAGTGTTTGTGGATTGATCACATTGTCTGAATGGCAAGAGTTACATACACATATTCTTACTGTCAGTATTTGTTGACAAATAATTGAGTTTGCAGTGAGAGACTATGGGTTTGCAAAACAAATAAATATGGCAGGAACATTATGTGTATATATCTTTTGTAATTCAGTGCATTTATGAATCGTATTTTAAGTTGTTTATAAGACACTGTATAATATGATTCACTGACTAGTCAATAACATTGAATATATGACTGAATTTTAACCTTATTTGTAAGATATATAACTCAGCGAACTTGCTCAGTTAAAGGCTGCACTGTCAGTGACCTTGGATGACAGTGTATTCCAGGCAACTTCAGCAAAAGTTGGGAACATACATCTTAATATTTTCACGTATGTAATAATCTCGTTCTACTTGAAATGAATATGTAATGTAATGAATAAATAGTGATTTTGTTGTTGGTGCTTCAAAAAAAAATGTCCATTTACAGGCCTTTTGTTATCCGGGAGTCAGACCGAGACACATAAAGGAGAAGCTGGGGAGAACCTTCCTGCTTTTCACCATAATTATGCTTCAACGCATTTCCTATTTATTTTTTTATAATCTTTATTCTGTTACTATATAAAGCAACTATTCACCTCCACACAACTTAGTCAGACAGGTACTTGTTGAATTAATATAGTTTAATTCCCCCTCTCAAGTGAAGAACTGGAACCAGCAGCTTGACGGTGAGAGTCAGACATTTGTCTACTGCTGACCTTTGACCTAAACTCAGGGAAATGTTAATATTTCTTTCAGTTAGTGAGAAATAAAATCCTGCTTTCAGTAAAGACACTATTACAGCTGTGCAAAACTCCCACTGTGATGCTTTTTACTCTTAGTTCAGTATATTTTTCTGCTCTCTCTAACATTGCTGCCTCAGAGCAGTTAGCATGTAGTAACAACAGGATACGACATAAGCACTGGAAAGCAGAAGGGAAAGCCAGTTAGACCATGTTTTATAATGTGCAATTTTCCAAACTGAACCATACAAAACTGTACTAACTTCATAGAAGACACATCGAATAAGAGGGAACGAAACAGCAAAGATCCACTGAAAAGGAACCTGGCAATCACCTCGGGCATTAAACCATAAACAAGAAGTGATGCTGGATGTGCTGGTTCTCTCAGGTGACGTCTGGCAGTCACGACTGTCAGTCAGTGTTAACCCCACACCGACCATCTCGGCTTCAGTCAACCACCGTCCATCAGGTTTAGCAGAAAATACACAAAACGAATCATTGTAACTGCACGCACATGAGTGGGGGAGGCAGAATTTACGCACTAGTTTAATAGTAGTTATCTCCACCCACAACTCAAAGAATAATACGACAAAAGCCATGGGAGAAGCTCCAAAAGTGTTAACTTAGGTTCAGCTGACATGTGGTCTAGATTTTAATGCAGATGCTGGTAGGAGCATTTGTTACATGGCCTAGCAGGTTCTTACATAACTGCGGATAACTGCTAAATACAATGGTGAAATACAGGAAAACTCAACTCCCAGAAACTGGAGATGTTAAGGAAGTTAAGTAGCTAAGCGAAGCCCTTGAAAAGCATGTAAGAGTTAGTTCCTCATACACATCTAGGCAGTTACATCACTTGAGATCTGTAGCATGATCACATTTTCTAATTAATGTTCTTGCTGGAGCAGGAGGAGGATAATTTTGTGTGATTCATTATTGTCTGTCAACATACACCATCGAAATATTGCCTGCAGTCACGCAGAACACTGAGAGTAGGCCTGCTTAGCAGCCTGAGCTGTGTACAATTGCATCATTTGAGTGATGCAAAGCACTGCTTCACGCATTTTTGGAACTTGTCGCCTTTATCTTTGCGTGTCACGTGGTGGGCCTCCGTCTGTTACGACGTCTTCTCATTTCGGCATCTGCTTTTATGCAACATCATGATGCTCAGTGCTCTGCTGAGCTGTATGCAGAAGCGGATTCGGGTGGAGCTGTGTCTATTCATCCGCCTGTACTCTCTGCAGCCTCTGCTCATAACAAAAAAAACTGATTCATGTGATAAAATGAGTTTGTCTGATACTGGACTATGATCTTTGTTAGGTATATGTTTGTCCGATACAGGACTATGATCTCCGTTAGGTATATGTTTGTCCGATACAGGACTATGATCTTCGTTAGGTATATGTTTGTCCGATACAGGACTATGATCTTCGTTAGGTATATGTTTGTTTGATACAGCACTACGATCTATGTTAGGTACATGTTGGTCCGATACAGGACTATCTTCCTTAGGTATATGTATGTCTGATTTAGGACTTCATTTTTTCCCAATATCATTCAGTCCTAGATATCTGTTCATGTTAATTTTTTGAGGGGGGGGATCTGCCCCTATTTCTGATGCGTCTGTCTCTCCTACAGATCAAACATTAACCACAGCCATTAGCAGTCAGAAATTTCTGGTAAAAGACTGGAAGTCATACATATATATTTGTAGTATATGTTAATGTCAGGGACAATTACCTTTAACAGGAAAGAGATGGCAAACTGCATTTGACCTTTGACCCATTGGTACCGCAACCTTAGGATCCAAGGTACTGAAGTGACTAAGTGACTTTGTCCACGTCCAAATTTTGACCTTTCCACACACAAAGCTTCACACGAGTATTGTGCTTCCATTTTTATTTTTTAAAAAGGTTTTGTACCTATTTATAGATATTCAATGTGATATGGAGATGACACATTATAAATCGAGTATTTGTGTCTTATTAATTATGGTTGGTAGAGATGATATAGTCTTCAATCTACATTCCTAAATATAAAAACATAAAAATGTGCATATATGTGGAAATACACAGCTTGCTGCAGGGCTGGTCTTTTTTTGAGTAAACAGCCCTATGTGTGACACACACACACACACACACACACCTGTGAATGCCCTCAGATCAAGTATAAACACACCAGCAGGAAAACTGTGCAATGTGGGAATGTGGGTTTTGGTTTAAGAACACTTCAGGTTTTTACTTTCAGACATTATTCTCTGTCAGTGTCAAACTCTTACTTTTGGTCTGTTCCTGGAGGAGAATACGGACAGTCCAGTACATAAAGAAAACAGAACATCTAAACATACACTGAGCAGAATGACACATGTACACTCAGGGACGAAGGCCGGTCTACTGGCCACATTTTTCACACTGGAGAAAATACAGCACTGCAGGCAGTGATTTCCACACACGATACATTGTCGTTCAGAGTGCGATGTCACATGCCAGAGACAGCAACAAGTAAAAACAAAAGGTGTAAAGAATGTGCTGACCTGCGGAGACCCTTCTTAAGCCACTGTGACTGAATAAACACACATACTTTCCCTCATCAGTCACCTGACTGGAAAACAGGTAACCACAATGTGATTAACTGCAGAGAGATGAGGAAGATTAGATTGTTTAGTCAAGTACAAGACCTTATTAAAACCCTGTTGAACTTAACTGCAGGGTCACAAGACAATTCTGGAAAAACCAGGCAGACTCAAATGGGAACATTACAGCCTAAAATACCTGTAACCCTTTTTATCCCATTTGTTCAATTGTAATCGCAAAGAGGTCTTACATGGCTTGGGGGGTTAAGATCTTGAGTCCAGATGGTTGGTCAAGACTTAGGAGGAGACCTCTTGTTGTCAGCTTCGACAAGGCAAAATATACCACTGTTTACATGGAGGGAGTGTAAAGTTGTAACCTTTTTAGGCAAAACCATATGCTGAGCAACGGCAAACGAAGGGCGTTTTCGAGGAGGCTGCGCAAAACCTATGGCATTTTTAAAAAAATACTTCAACACACAAAAACTCCAGACAGTGCACCCACATCGAGCCAGCCAGGGCGGGACTCACCCTCAGGGCTGGAGGTCTAAGGCCACAATGACACCCACTGAGCTTCCGTGTTACTGTAGTTCAAGAAAATGAACCTCAATGTGGCAAAGACTATTTTCGTTAAGGAACATGGCATTTTCAAGGCGTGACCCATGAGAAGGTTCTTGATTTGAAAATGGTCATATGAAACTTAAATGGCACAGTATTGTATGGCTGTCAAATATGGAGCTGAAAATGTGGATAAAAGGTTCTTTAACCTTTGTCAGCGGGGGACCTCGGGGAGAGGGGGAGGCCACACTCCAGGGAGCAGAACACTTGCAGTTATTTTTAGCATAGGACGACTTGGGGAACCCAAGGCCCCAAGAGTCTCCCAATGCCATTGTGGCCCCTGAGAACCACTACAAGACATGACAGGCCGTGACAGTGAGAGTGGAGCACACAGAAGGGGTCCAACTCAGCACGGCTCCACGGCATGCTCATATTCACAGGCAGCCTTTACAAATATCAGGAGCAGCCTCAGCATGGATTAAAACATGGCGCTGACCCTCCCAATAGCAGAGCACATGGGAGCGCAAACAACCAGAATTAGCATCATTACCTACATGCTAATATATTAAACACATGCAAAAGCATAAGGATAAAATGGAAAAGATATGCACCACGCTAAACCGCATCAAAGTAACAGAAGGAAATGTTTGTCTGCTATTTACTGGAAAGTGATACTGTTACAGCAGCAGGAATTATTTTCCTAATTAAGGCAACAAATTCAATCGTGAACAACAGACAGAAGGCTGGGTGTCAAGGTGAAGAGTCACTATGGCTGCTTTCACCTTATCTGCTCCTTGTCATGACACTCTGATGGATTGGTTGGCCCTAGTCCAGGTGCCTTGTTTTTAACGAACCATGAATACATGCAGCCCGCAGCAGAGGTGATGACTGGTTAGAGTGACAACTCACCAGTTGTGTCTTAAAGTAGTTGGATACTGCAAGACTGTCAGATAAAGAGTCTGATGAAATTTGAAATTGCATAGCATAAGCTACATGCTATAAAATCATTCTGAATATAGGCATCTGCTAACTAACTGGGTCAAAAATAACATTAAAGAAATATTCTCTTTGAAAAAAACGAATGTTAGCGGAATTGCATTTTCCATCATGAAAACACTGTTGCAATCACTTGAGGCATCGAAACAAGTCACCCTGACATGATACGTGCAGATTGTACAGATGTACACAAGATTTCCTTTGCAAATTCTGCACTTCTTCCTGTCACATGATATTTACTGTGAAATAATTATGAAAGCATCACATTTCCAAAACAGAAAGTGTGTCCCTGTGTGTGGCCCATTAAAACTTTCCACTCAAGGACTTATTTTTATGAAAACAGTCATCGCATCATAACTGCAGCAATTTGAATCCTTACATAAATGTGAAATACTTAGTATGTCTCAAAATTTCATTTTAAGCAAATGGTTACATAGTGGTTAAGACGGGTAAGTTATTGCCAGAAGGCTATGTGTTCAAATCCAGGATGGTGACATAGTTGCTGTTTTGGGCTGATGTTGTTTCAAAAAAGTTTGTGCCCAGGGAAAAATATTGGCTACCTAAATAAATAATGATATACCAGTGCGTGAGGAATGTAAAACTGTGCAGTGCTGCATGTCATCAATGTCTGTTCCTGGGATATTCACTCAAGCGATCTCAGTGTGTATAAACCTCTTAAAGGATGCTAGCAGTCATTTTAAGTCAGCAGGGTAAAATGAAATTCTTTCAGAGCTGAAGGAGAAGGAGAAACTGTGACGAACAGCAAGATGAGGAGGAAACAGCCCTTTTTAACCCCCAGCTGAAAAACGCTACTGGGGAACGTTTCTGCCTGCTGCCATTACACAGCAAGGCCTCCCCCCGAAATGTCACCCCCCTGCAGCCAGAACATTTAAGGAACAACCCATCCCTGCAATAATATGAATCTGGTGCTATCTGTATCACCATCACTAATGTATTATATTATTGTTATTATTATCTGTAAATATTTATTTCTCTATTATGACAGTATTCTGTGATATTTCTGTATTGTGTACTGGCACGTTTACTTATTTCCTATGTGTTCTGTCTTTGTGTCTTGCCTGTTATATATGTGTTGGTCTGTACTCTACATTCTTGTTCCTGTATTCTACATTCCTGTTGCTGTACCCTACATTCTTGTTCCTGTATTCTACATTCCTGTTGCTGTACTCTACATTCCTGTTGCTGTACCCTACATTCCTGTTGCTGTACCCTACATTCCTGTTCCTGTACTCTACATTCTTGTTCCTGTATTCTACATTCCTGTTGCTGTACCCTACATTCTTGTTCCTGTACCCTACATTCCTGTTCCTGTACTCTACATTCTTGTTCCTGTATTCTACATTCTTGTTCCTGTACTCTACATACCTGTTGCTGTACTCTACATTCCTGTTGCTGTACCCTACATTACTGTTGCTGTACTCTACATTCCTGTTGCTGTACTGTACATTCCTGTTGCTGTACTCTACATTCCTGTTGCTGTATGCACCACAGTCTCCCCTTGGGATCAACAAAGTCCATCTCTTTCTTAATCTTAAGACCGCAGCAGCAAACACAGGCCACCATGATTCCCATGTCGCCATAGACTCCAAGCCAAGGTCCACTCACCTGCAGCCGTGTGTCGCCGGACTCCTTACTCTTTACACAGTTCTACAGGTGGCCTGCTGCCTCCCAGAGAGGGTGGGAGTGAGCAATAAGCCGCTGGGCAGCTGCGGGGGGCGCCGTGGAGCTCCCTGTGCTGCTTCGCTGCTGCTGTGTCTGTTTCTGTGTCCGATTGAGGAAGTATTCACACAGCTACTGGCACTTAGACTTTGCACCTTGTCCTTTGCATATTAATGGGGGGAGGAGTGAGAGGCAGTTTCCTCATTTTCACCAGCCTAGTGCAGACCTCTCATGTGCGAGTGTGTGGTCAGACCTGGTCCACACCCCGCCCAAGCACACACCTGACCGGCCTTTGACACACAACAACACAATCTATTGTTCTCAGCTCTGATTGCATTATTTATCAGACTCAATGGCTCAACAGGGAGGTTGTCTCCTTAATGCACATAATCGCGTTTATCTATGAGACTTAAGAAAAAGAGCAACCCAGCATCTGCTCTCACTTGCTCTGGTCTTGCAGCCCCAAACAGCACTTAGTAATATAGAATAGATATGCATGTTTACATATGCAGGAAATACCTTGAAGCTCTTGAAGATGTGCAGTCGGTGGTATTAATGCAGTGGGATTTATGCGTGTCTTTCCACAGTGTGTGTGTGTACGTGTGTGTGCTTGTGTGTGTCTGTGTGTGTGCTTGCGTGTGTGTGTGTGTCTGTGTGTGTGCTTGCATGTGTGTGTATATCTGTGTGTGTGTGTGTGTGTGCTCCATGGTTACACTGAGGATGTGTGCCCTGAAACTGAAAGTCTACCATCAGGCCTGTCTGCAAGCATCATGCACATCAACTATAACTATGTTTGAGGATGCCTCCACAAACTTTAAAATTTAATTTTAATGTAAATTTCAGTATCACTGAAAGAAGCATTAAATAATTATAATAAATTTCCTCAGATTTTAGGCCCAAAATCTGTACATATTGTACATTATTCTGCAGGATGTACCAAAAAATACCGATGGCGGGTTAAGCCCAGTGATTAAGGATGTGGACAAACAGTAGATTCATTTCAGTTCATTTCCCAGGATCATTACTGCTGGAGAATCTTGAGAATATACTCAACATAAATCGCTCCAATCAGCAAAATGACACAGAAAGTTGTATATTACTTTTACTCAAAGCTATTACTGTTTTCGTTGTTGTTTAATTTTGAAAACAAGCATGGTCCTCATGGTCTGGGGACTAGGGGTCTTCTGGGGTCTTCTGCAATAATAACAGACTGTAAGTGTGTAAGGACAGAGTGAGTTTTCTGTTTTCAGTTCCTTATCTTATTCCTTGCCCCGCCCTCCCGCCCCCCCCCCCCCCCCCGCCAGAATGTTTTAATTCCAACCCACTGCTTTCAACCTGGCACGTTCATTATTAGCCTACTGAAGCCCATAAAAGCCTATTTGAGGTAGGGCTGGAATGAAAACAATCTGGCGGGGGAGGGGGGAGGGGGGATTGAGAACCACTGCGTTACTGCAACCTCTGAGCAACCAGTCTGTGTGCAACCAGCTCACTCCAGCCAAGCCAGTCCATCCTCATCCGCCTGACCGTAACCCTGACCATAACTCTAACCCTAACCCTAACCCTGACCCTAAACCTAACCCAAGTACCCGTCACAAAACACTTTTCTGGTGATGACCAACATCTGCTTAAAAAGCCTGGTGTCTAACCTATAGAGGGCAGAGCACAGCAACCAGCAAAGGTCCAGTGAAAATGGGGATGATTGGATGACTGCATCCCATGGACCTGCATACGTGACTCTCCACAGCAGAGGGCTGCACCTTCACAGGTAAGGGGCGTTATTGCTGATGCCTCAGTATTCTTACCACAGCGTGCATCCAATACCCCCCAGCCTTATGTCTATATGCTCAAAATGCCAAATTTTGTTATCATTGACATTGCAGAACCTTAAGATGTCCTTTGCATCATTTGTGCAACTAATTAGCCCTTAGACCAAATTCTGGTCATTATATTACACTTAGGTTGCACATTGGGGGTGTGCTGTTCCTTTTACACAGAACTGATCACACTCAGTCACCTTTCCACACCCGTGTTTGTCAAAAATGCATGTTTATGCTGAAGACTCACTCATGGCCCTTGATCTCCCATGTTCTTCCCTTAGAGCAGTGTTTCGGAACCCGGTCCTCGGGGACCCCCAGACAGTCCACATCTTTGCTCCCCCCCAGACAGTCCACATCTTTGCTCCCCCCCAGACAGTCCACATCTTTGCTCCCCCCCAGACAGTCCACATCTTTGCTCCCCCACAGACAGTCCACATCTTTGCTCCCCCCCAGACAGTCCACATCTTTGCTCCCCCCCAGACAGTCCACATCTTTGCTCCCCCACAGACAGTCCACATCTTTGCTCCCCCCCAGACAGTCCACATCTTTGCTCCCTCCCAGACAGTCCACATCTTTGCTCCCCCCCAGACAGTCCACATCTTTGCTCCCCCCCAGACAGTCCACATCTTTGCTCCCTCCCAGACAGTCCACATCTTTGCTCCCCCCCAGACAGTCCACATCTTTGCTCCCCCCCAGACAGTCCACATCTTTGCTCCCCCCCAGACAGTCCACATCTTTGCTCCCCCACAGACAGTCCACATCTTTGCTCCCTCCCAGACAGTCCACATCTTTGCTCCCCCCCAGACAGTCCACATCTTTGCTCCCCCCCAGACAGTCCACATCTTTGCTCCCCCCCAGACAGTCCACACCAGGAGTCCTGCACTGTCAGAGAAAGGGTACCAATTTGTACCTTTGCTTGTCACTGGGGCAGGGATCTGCTAATTGCACGCTAGCAGTAAGTAAAGGTACCTTTTGGTCTAATTTAAGGTACAGAAATGGACTCTGAGGAACACCCCCAAGGTACAAACAGCATTAATGTACCCCAATTGTACAAAAATGTTCCACATAGTGCATTTTTGTTCCTTAAAAGACACAATTACCTACAGCTAAGGGTACAATTGACAGACCCTAGTGACAAGCAAAGGTACAAATTGGTACCATTTCTTCTGATAGTGTACTAGAGCTGGGGGGGGGGGGCGGGGGGAGGACTCACCAAGGACTAGGTTGGGAAACACTGGCTTGGAGGTCATGTTGATCATTCCCTCATAAGTGATTAATGTGCTGTATTCCCAGCCACCAGCAGTCTCAGTTCTCTCTCTGGCCAACAGCATTTTGTTATCTTGACAATCCTGTGCTTAAATATCGAGACGTGGTTAACTGTGAGCATTCAATGAGGCGAGCTAATAGAAATAGGAGTCTGTGACTTTTTCTTTACACGTCCTGACTGCCCCTCTGACCTAAAGATATAAGACTAAGTTCCTGCGAGAAGCTCGACAGCCTGCATTTCAGCCCAGCCCACTAGACAGGCTGGAACACACACTTACTTCACAGCAAACTGATTTCACCCACTACTGTGTCCATCAGATAAAATTCTTGATGTGTTGCTGAATTATAGTGCGTAACAGATACACAACAGTATGCAAACCCTGGCTGATTTTATAACATCCAAATGGATTACTTCCTTTTTTACTTTTACGCATTTTATTATTACACTCCACATTCCTCTGATGCGAACTTTGCTCATGTCAGACAAACATCACAGGAAATGAACGTATGTAATGCAATTCAATCATTTTATTTGTAGTATGTTCTATGGGCACCTGTGGGTTGTGATTGCATGCCTGACGATAGATATACTGCATGGTATAGATTATGTGGCAGCGTGGAAACTCAGTGGTTAGCACTCCAGCTGTGGAAAGATTCTGAAGTTTGTGTACTCTCACTGTCTTTGTGGGTTTCCTGCCACAGTCTAAAGACAGGTTTAGACAAAATGGTGTTTCTAAATTAGCTTTAATGTGTGAGTGTTTGCTTGTGAGGGATGGGCACTCCTCCAGGACGCCCCGATTTCTTACCATAGGCCCATACTGTACTGGATAAGCGGATGGATATATAGTATGTCTATTAGGAAGCAAGCAGCAAAATGGTTTACAGTGCTGGCAGTTCAACTCCCTGAAAGGTCACTTTGTGTTTACAAACTGCTGAGGAAGGAACTTAGCCTGAATTTCAGTAGACAATAATTTGAAGTTTCGTAATACTAAACAGTAAATTGTGTAAATTACATTTGACAAAAACAATTTAAAATATATTTACTGCGTGTTTAGCGGTGCCTGCATGAAGGACAAGTAAAATGTACACGAAACGACTCTCAGAAATTAAAGTTTGCAAAAGTTACTTCGTATAATGTCTTTTAAAGGGTCCTGATTAATTACAAAGATGTGTGGGTGAGGCCAAAAGAAGCGGCTCGCAAACATTCTTTCTGAAGACAGACACGAAGGCAGACAAGAAGCGCCCCACCGCGTCTGAAACGTTCATTCTCGATGAGAAATGCAACGCAGCTATAATTAGCAGACTTTTCACACATTCGGTTAGCTCTATAAGCTACATGTTTATATACAATACTCAGGAGGAGAAATATTAGAGGGCACATGACCTCTAATCTGCTTGTTGCATTACTCAACTTTCGTTTTACGTTTTACAAATGTGCTGAGTGCAGTAGGGTAAAGTCAAACTTTAGCGTCCAGCCTGACATCTATCGGCGAAGTCTAGCAGTGACACTTACGTCGTTAGCTGAAGCCATCGAGTTCTGGAGTTTTCCTTGCTAATCAGTGAGTCTTCTGACATTTACAAATAGTTTAGCAAGAGTAAATCAGGTCGAACTGTCAAATAAACAATTACGTTGCATTGTATAAAACGGAACAAACATTTCTTCAGATTTACGTTGTAGGCTATATGAGTTAAATTAATCAGAAATTAGAGCAATGTGAAAAGGAGACAAGCATACAGAATGGCGCCGTCTGGTGTGTGATTATAATAATACTTGTTCTGATAGCGGGAGGTACAGACATATTTCTGAAAAGAAGAGAGGCCGTTTACGACTAAATTAAATACTTCAGCATATAGCGATACTAAACACTTAAACACATATAAATTGTCATGCATATACAGAGGTTGGACAATTAAACAGTGGCAAATAGTGTTGGACGTTTCATGCCTATATATGGTGGCCAGTCTTCATGATCTCACATTCCATCAGTAAGAGCAGAGCAACAGCACAACTGTACATAAAATATTGCGATCCACCCAAAATAGTGGGAGACAGAAGGAGGTCAGAGCTCAAAAGAGGACAAATTATTGGTGAGCGCCTCACTGGCTGACCAGGACAGCAAATCCTTCTGGTATATTGAGGGTGATATCGGCATATCAGCGACGAAGAACAGACCACATCCAGCAGGAGTAACTGTGGACGCAATAGGAAACCGTCTGAAAGAGACATCTGGGCACTAATCCGGAATGTATGCGAAAAAAAAAACAAAAAAAACGTAAAACCACAGCTGCCCAACTCACCGCAGAACAGAATTAAATTAACTCTCCTTTTTCCACCAAAACTGTTCGTTGGAAATCAATATTCATGGTCGGGCTACTATAGCCAAACCTCCACCTTCACTATCTTTCCACATCCAGGAGAGTTACGGGGTGGAGAAGCCCCAAAGAGGCTTATCACCTAAACTGTTACCTAAACATACTCCGAGTGCAGCACAGAGGTGGAGCGTTGATGGTTTGGCTACAATATTATGGCAGTCTCTATGCCTACTACCTGTTCCAGAATGCATCACTGCCAAAGACTACCAAACCATTCTGGAGGACCACGTTCACCCAGTGGTTCAAACATTGTACCCTGAAGGTGATGCCATGTATCAGGATAATGCACCAATATACAGAGCAAGACTGGCGTCAGAGTGGTTTGATGAACATTAAAGTTTAGTTGACCATCATCATGATCAGATTTTTTTGTGTAATCGCAGATTTGAATGTCCCAAAGTAGAGGCCTTGCGCCATCTTGTGGACTTCAGAAGTAATGTTATTAGAGTAGTCGTATTCACAAATTAGAAGTATATTAATTAAATTAAAAATTATAAAATAGTATTAAATAAATACACATTACGATACTTGGTGCCACTGTATCGATATAATACTTCTCCCTGATGGGTCAGTGCCTGTGACGCATTCAGCTTTGCTCTGTACGGCGTCTCATACATTTCACTTGTAACCGATTGCTTCCTTTATATTCGTGGCGTGTGTTTATAACACCTGGAAGCTGATGGGTTCTTAACTGTCATCAGTGTGTGGAAGTATTTAAATAACAAAGTTTCCTATAAAAACCAAACTCCATTAAATAAAAAAGTATTGAAATATTTTGCTTTAGTTCAGAAGAACGAAGACATTAATAACACAGTCAGAGAACAAAAGCTAATCATTCGTTCAACTGCCAAGAACCGTTTAAGTGTTATCGACATGATATAGAAACTGCGAGCTGTACGGGAATAGAAAGGTGTTCAGCCACACCTCTCTCTAAAATTTTGCATAAAATCTAGACAATATGGATCATGTACATTTTTGTTTGATAAAATTATTGACAACAACAATGAAGAATTATGTAAAGGTTATTCATTCAAAATGAAATACATTTTTACTGTTTAGTAATATATTTTCAGTACTCAAAATTTGTCTTGAAATGATAAACTTTTCAGCTTTTTTCTGTCTTTAGTTTCCCTCTATGGATTAGGGATTTGTGCCTGTGTTGAGATGGTTTTGGGTTTGAATCTCTTGACTGGCAGAATAATCGCATCCCTGTTCGGTCTTTAAGCAAGACCCTTAACCCAAAATGCTCAAACTATCTCAAGCGTCTACAGGTTCGGGAATATTCAAAATGCAAAGCCCTTAATCTTGCCTTTCTTTGATGAGACAGGCGTCCACAGGTCAAAAACATCCGAATTACTTACACCTCGTACTCTTTAATGGACTGTCATAAACCCTCTTATACAAAAACTCAGGCAGTACTTTGTCATGCTCGTGAAACCATTCAGTGGACTGTCGGCTCCAGGTACAGTGTAGTATGCCGTGCTGTTTATAATCCATCCATTTTTTGAAGCTGCTTGTTCAATTCTGGGTCATGGGGGTTGGGGGGTCTGGGCACAGTCCAGGATGGGGCACCAACCTATTGCAGGGTACTCTGGTTACTCACACCTATGGTTGAGCTTGTTTTCGGACTGTGGGAGGAACGCTGAGTATCCGGAGGAAACCCAACAATGATACGTGGAGAACATACAAACTCCACACATGGAGTCACAGCAAAGACTCAAACCCTGGTCCTGGTGGTGTGAGGCAACAGTGCTAATCACTACACCACCCTAATTTTAATGTTAAGGTACAATCATTATTGTTGCCTCATGTACTGCTTATGTCCTGTATTATTGTTTTTCCAACTTACATATTGAACTGAAAGACTGATCTCATTCATAACTTAGGGACTGCATGTAAAGATTATTGACAGCAAACAAACAAGTTCTTCCTTGGACAGATGCCGGTTGTATTTGCCTATCAGCCATTTCCTTTTGGATGGACAGAGACATCTTTATAGCTTCTATAACTACGTCATCTTCACATCCTTTACGCAATCAACTGATACATTAGCTCGAATGTTGATGAGACATGGAGAGATAGCAGTTCTAAACAGTTGTTTAGTGTTGTATGTCCTTAGTCTAAGGAAAACACACAAAGTATGTTGACTGCTTTTGTTTGGCTGAGGGGTCGGTCTCCGAAACCAGATAGCCATACCCAGAGCTGGCCATAAAGACTGGAACGTTATGCTGTACGTGTTTGAGGTTTGCTGGGCTTTGAACATCTTCTACTCCAGTTTCATTTTACTGTGATGTGTCACGATTGTTTATTTTCCTTCAGCTTTATTTTAAAGGGGGGTAAAACGGTGGGTTTCTGCCCTGACACTGTGGCTAAATCGCCAGAAGAGGTCACATATTTAAAAGACAACACCCTGGCTATGAATCATGTGAACCAAACAATGATGTCTAACTATGGCGACATAAAAACCAAGCTGCCACGCCCCCCCACTGCAGTCACGCGCCTCACCAGGGATTCGACCCTTAAAGAACTTTGGAAATACCCAGGAAAAACCATTTGAAATCTATTCAGAAAGGCCATGTTGGTAAAGTTTGGTTTTACAGAAAAAGCAAATACAGTAACAAACAAAGAATTTTGCATGGAAAAACTCCCTGTAATTCCAGTAAATATGAGACATCAGATATGATTCAACAGTCACGCTCAACAGTGACTTTACCACATTTATCAATGGTAGTGAAACAAATGAACGTTGACTCAAGAACATTCAGTGTCCACAAGGAACTATGTAGGATACCTGTTGGACGGCTCCCTGGGGAGGTGCTTCTGACATATCCAATCAGGAGGAGCAGACCCAGGACATGCTGGAGAAATCATACCTGTCGGCTGGCCAGGGAACGCCTTGGTATTTGCCCCGAGGAGCTGGAGGAGGTGGCTGGTGAGAGGGAGGTCTGGGCATTTCTGGACAGACTGCTGCCGCCGCGACCTGAGCTCGGAATAGCAGCAGATAATGGTTGGATGGATGGATGGATGGATGGATGGATGGATGATACTTGACCATTTATTACCCATTCATCTTCTACCTTGGAGCCCAGGGAGCCCAGGGCAGGCTGGGGTAAGAGGAAAGGGTACAATCTGGGCAGTCCGTCTGAAGGCAAATGTGCTACAGCAGAGTTTCTCAACCCAGTCCTCAAGGACCCCAAACAGTCCACGTTTTCATGCTTTTGGTCCTTCCCAGCTCCCAGTAGGGAGCACAACTGTGGGCTGTCTGGCAGGGAGCTGGGAGGGAGCAAAAACGTGGACCGTCTGGGGGTCCCCGAGGACCGGGATGGGAAACACTCTCTACGAGTAATTCAGGGTGACTAACTGGACTAACCGCATGTCGTAGGCTACAAGGGGATAGCCGATTCACTGGATGGAGATACAAAGCCCACAACTTTAAGCAGAAATGGGATTCAAACGCTGCTAATACAGTGAGTGACTGTGCTCATTGTACATGAATCAAAAAACAAATTTGCATGTGTAATAGGGGCCCCTCCCTGCTGGTCAAATGAAACATAAAAACAGACAGGCCATGAGATAATGCAACCACTGCAACAAACAATAACAGATTTAAAGCTAAAGCTGACTAACTGGAAAGGAAACTCAAAATTATTATTTCAGACACCTCCACCTTCTTTATGTTTGAGTAACTTTTCACTGTAGTGAGAAGGGAGGTCAGATCTGGGATCAGATTCTTGCGTGACCATAAGTTCTGGCTCTGAGGGTGATAAGATCGGTACTTAGGATTTAATGTAGAATTACAAAATCTGCTGCCCTGTCCTGTCCTTCATTCAGTTCGTACTCAAAGATATCAAGATGCACTTGCTAAAAACAATCCAAGGCATTGTAACAATGCGTTCCCAAATAGCAACAAATGGCTTACAGCTTGAAGCATGTTTACACCAAAACACCTTCACCTAATGGGTCAAATAGTTTTCAAAGAGGATGTTTTTCTCATTTCATTGTCAGTCAGGCAGAGCTGTACGTCTCACTTCTCTTATTTTATAGTTACATTTCCGTAAGCATATATAAATGCCAGAGCTCACAGGACATAAGAGGAGCTTCACTGGAGACATAACATCTTTGCATCTACAAACAATGGAGGGGAAGTGGGCAGAAACTCAGCTGAGTTCGCAGTTGTTCCACAGTTAAATAGATAGGTTTCCATTTTCTAGATTAACGATCAAAATCATAGTACAGCACATCAGTTTACCTCATCAGTATTGCCGTGCTATGCTTCACTCATGCTTTCGTTCATTAAGGAGCTGCCCTGAGTAATTAGTATTACAAAGGTGCTATTTTGCATAGTAAAATTAACTCTATATCAGAAAGAATAATTGAAACCGCAGCTGTAAGTTGCCCCCGGTGGTCCCTCTCCTTCGCATTATAGAGTGCAGATATTACAGAGGTAATGTGGCCTTACATATATAAATCATTGGCCCTCATATCAAATGTTATTAGTGCTTGGCAACCCTGATAATAAGCATAACCCATACTGTACACATTCCATTCACAACAACATTTCTGTCCTCATAAGTTCTTGATATCCCAGTGAATATCAAGCAACATGGTTGTTAAAGAAATTAACTAAAGGCAACTAGATTTAAATCAGCCATAATCTGCAGATTGTCCTCTGACCTTAGAGGAGTGATGCTGTTGTACCTTAGAAACTGACATTTAAACTAAAATCTCATGAGTATGTTAGACATACAACCACCACAAGTGGGAACAAATGTCACAACTGCGTTACAAAGAAGGAGTTGTAACAGTTAGGGAAGAAAGCTGACTGGAATATGCAAAATATAACATCACAAAACAGAATAATAATATGAAGCATAAGAAAAAGAATATAAATGTCAACAGTAGCAGAGGGCAGTGCTTCCAGCTCTCTGTATTCCTCCTGCTATGCGTAAGCTAAGGAAATGCTGCTGCATTAAACCTTCACAATTTATTGTGGCTCCTGCCATCATATAACCCATCCGGTGGGTCACGACATTCAAAGATGCAACATGCTGGAAGAACAGAAAACAAAAAAAACACACAAAACTCATATTTTAGTTCATCTTCATAACTTCAATCTTTCTTTTATTTTGAAGAAAACGCTTATTATGATGGCAAACTCCAGTTCTCGGCTGCTGGATGCTACCGGAGGCAGATCTTTTCTTGAACGGTGTAAGTTGATTCTGCAGCACCAGTGTGAAGAAATCGCAGAGGAGCTGGCAGTCATAGGCAGTCTTCTCCGTGGTCAGTAGGGACACAGTGTGCTGGTAGTAAGGGTTTGGGGTCGTCGTTTTGTGCTGGGTCTCTGTGACTAATCATTGCTTTGGTCATAAAGAAGAAATCAAATGGCAGACTAAATGACATTATTCAAACAGCCGTTTTAGTCCTTGCTGCGGTATGTGAGCAACTGCAGTTCACATTAGCGTCCAGTCTGAGGAGAGCAAGAGCTGCTTCAACATAGGAAATGAGGAAGACGCAGCATTATTGCCCTTCACGAGACAACACCTCGCAACTTAAACACCTCGCAACTTAAACACCTCGCAACTCAAACTACAGTACAACGGAATACAACTCACTCTCCTAGCAGGCTAAAATTGTAACATATGCAATTTGCTTGTGTTTTAGGTGCGGGAAGTCTGAGAAAACCCCTGGGTTCAGGGGACATGCCTCTAACTGATGTTTGTCAGTCCACCTGCAGCTGTGACTAGGATTCTGTATTAGAGAACATTGTGTGCGTTACATCATAAACCACTGTCCATCGGATCTGTAGCAGCAATTCATCTTTAGACAACCAAAAATCAAACATACCAAAAAAAAAATGGAATTTTAACCACACTGTACATACTAAACATACTATACATACATTAAGGATAATGCATGGACTCTCCAGTAGGTGGCACTGAAGAGCACACAGCAGTGCAAATACTTGTAAAATGGGGTTCCCTTGCATGAAGTACAGCAGTAGTGCTTTCTTAAAGGTCTGTGGCCTCTTTTCCCACCATTAGATTTGAACTGGAAGCACAGAGTCTTCCGATAAGAGAACATACAGAAAACATCTAGAGCAGCACCTGCAGGGCTGGACTGGCCATCTGGCATTTATCGTGGGGAGCCCCAAAGTCCAGGGCTGAGCAGCTGTGAGGCAGACATGACTGGCTGGGCCTCAGAACTCTTCAATCCGAGTCGTACCAAACACAAACAAGAACGGAAATAGACACAGGTGCACTGAAACGGGTCAAAACAAGCTCAGGTTGTCAGGGACCGTCATCAGGCAAAGTGCACTGGCTCTCAAGTGTCAACCCGTCACTCTCCGTCCTAAAAATGGAAATAAATATAACTGTAATGTAGGCAGTACTCTAAACTTCCTCATCTAATGCGTGTGCTGCCTGAAACTACATTTGTGTCATTAAACACTAGTTATTTTATTTAATATTAGACTCCGAGGTTAGGAATTAGGTTTGGTTTAAACATAGATTTTAGGGGTAAGGTTGGGTTTAGACTTTCATCAGATGTGGAGCGTTCAAAAACCATACTGGAAGAAAACAGCCTCATTGATTAATTCCACTCTCTCCTTCTCTCTCCAGAGATCCCCAAAGATGCATTAACCCTGATGATCTCCTGACCCTCATCTTTGTCGCACTTATTTCAAGATGCCAATTGATCAGGATTCCATTAGCAGGACGGCCAACACTAATACCCCCATCACCCCCGCTAGTGGTTATTGCTATTAGGGTTTAAATTCAGTTTAAGTCAAGCTTGCAATCCAGCATTTTTTTTAGAAATAGTCCCTGGTGTTATTTTTGCATTTAGCAGCATGAGACTGAGTTCAAATCAGGCTAGATATCGCTTTTCATTTTTCTTTTGTAGATATTTAACGTTCTGCCACGCGGGCCAAGGTCTCCCTGCTCTGTGCCTTGGGCTGCTTCCGACCCCTTCTTTACTCCATACAAGATAAATGGTTTAAAGGTGGATGTATGGATGGATGGAATAATATATAAAGGGAGGCGAAGGCAGCCTGTCACCATTTCCTGATATGAGCAAAAATTCAGCAACATAACTGAGCAAATCTATCAAAAACCTTAAAGAGTAAAAGACACCCACATCAATAATTAAAATGATTGCAGCATGAATAAACAACCAAAAATCAGGCACCCAACATAAATGTCTTTTTTTTTATTAACACAGTGGCTCGAAGGAAAAAAAATCCCTCTAAAGTCAGAATTATCCAGTCTGCTAGGCACACTTACACTTTCAGGGGGGAAAGTCTATGTACATAACTTGCACACAGAATTGCCCATAACAGCAAGAAGCCTGGTCTTCAGACTTTTGAGAGCCCATAAGTCAGGAGAAGGAACAATGTTGCCTGCTAATGTGCCTCACAATGCATCAAAACCAGTCCGGCCATTTCAGGCTTGTGTTTCGGGTTGATGTCCTGCTACATCCGCCACCAATAACCCTGGACTTTATCGCTGCTGTTGGAAAACAGAGGAGTAAACGCTGATAGTGAGAATGATGACGCACGAGCGCGGGCTGCTGGAAAACCGAGATGACAGCAAACAGATAACACAACAAGGCGGCAGGTGTTAGTGCTACACAGTGTCAATGAAAGGTATCAATCACGGTTTAAAACAATCCCTCTTTTCGAAGCGAATCTACATCTTGGCAGGTAGGGGAAAATGATTCCAAAGCCCTTGAGATGCCAGCTGTCTTTTGTATCTCCTTCCTCTCTGGCCCACTTTCTTCATTGGCTGGCCAATATGACAACGTGATAGTCTTTTCCGAAACGGCTGCCACCAAGCAGGGAACAATGAAACTCTACAGGAGATATGAGGCAGTTAGTTAACTGATCGCAGCTACTGACTGCTGCGTCTCAAAATCCCTGCTCTCAGTTTTAGCTGCATGAGGAGCGCCTCTGAATATAATGAGGGATTCATCCACAAGTGTGCGTGCCAAAACACTTGATGAACACAGTAAAAATCAGGATCTCTAAGGGTGAAATGCGCGACTGTGCTGAGCCTCATTACAGACTAAGACACACATGAGTTCTGCTACAGACACATTTGTCAGACAGGTTGATTCCTGGCTTACAGGCAGCATATGGGTGCATATCCCCCATGGGGAAAAAATGACAAAAACCACCCCCTTTTTAAAAATATGCCACCCCCACCCCGAAATTGCTCTGTGTAATATCATTCATGTAAAGGTAAATATAGTGACTATTTCAGGGGTACTAATTTGGACCATCCAATTCCCCGCCCCGCCATCTCTGGTTGAGAATGAATAGGCAGCAGCCCAGAATCCCAGAATATTTTTGCAGCTCACTCAGTGCTTATAGTGCTTACCTGACAAGTCCTTAGCTGCAACCAGCAGCTCCTCCAACACACTCGTTTTTGATGACCTCTACCCCTGTTTACGGGCCTGTAGGCTCATTATCTCCCCCAGGATGGTCTGGGAGGCAGAGCGGCAAGGCCTCTCCTGCCGAATCGGCAGCCCTCGTTCCCCATTGAGGCTCGCTACATAGATATGGCTTTTAAGGTAATTTGCAGGCATCTTAGGCGCAGGGAACAGCAGAGTGGCTGACAGACCGGCTTAGGCGCAGGGAACAGTAGAGTGGCTGACAGACCGGCTTAGGCGCAGGGAACAGCAGAGCGGCTGACAGTCTGGCTTAGGCACAGAGAACAGCAGAGAGGCTGACAGACCGGCTTAGGCTCAGGGAACAGCAGAGCGCCTGACAGTCCGGCTTAGGCGCAGGGAACAGCAGAGCGGCTGACAGACCGGCTTAGGCGCAGGGAACAGCAGAGCGGCTGACAGACCGGCTTAGGCTCAGGGAACAGCAGAGCGGTTGAGAGACCAGCTTAGGCTCAGGGAACAGCAGAGCGCCTGACAGATCGGCTTAGGCGCAGGGAACAGCAGAGCGGCTGACAGTCTGGCTTAGGCACAGAGAACAGCAGAGCGCCTGACAGACCGGCTTAGGCGCAGGGAACAGCAGAGCGCCTGACAGACCGGCTTAGGCACAGAGAACAGCAGAGCGGCTGACAGACCGGCTTAGGCTCAGGGAACAGCAGAGCGGTTGAGAGACCAGCTTAGGCTCAGGGAACAGCAGAGCGGCTGACAGACCGGCTTAGGCACAGAGAACAGCAAGCAGTTGAGAGACCAGCATAGGCTCAGGGAACAGCAGAGCGGCTGACAGACCGGCTTAGGCGCAGGGAACAGCAGAGCGGCTGACAGTCTGGCTTAGGCACAGAGAACAGCAGAGCGGCTGACAGACCGGCTTAGGCTCAGGGAACAGCAGAGTGGCTGACAGACCGGCTTACATGCAGAGAACAGCAGAGCGGCTGACAGTCCGGCTTAGGCACAGAGAACAGCAGAGCAGCTAACAGTCCGGCTTAGGTGCAGGGAACAGCAGAACAGCTGACAGTCCGGCTTAGGCACAGAGAACAATAGAGCAGCTGACAGTCCGGCATAGGCGCAGAGAACAGCAGAGCGGCTGACAGACTGGCTTAGGCGCAGGGAACAGCAGAGCGGCTGACAGACCGGCTTACACGCAGGGAACAGCAGAGCGGCTGACAGTCCGGCTTAGGCTCAGGGAACAGCAGAGCGGCTGACAGACCGGCTTAGGCGCAGGGAACAGCAGAGTGGCTGACAGACCGGCTTACATGCAGGGAACAGCAGAGCGGCTGGCAGACCGGCTTAGGCTCAGGGAACAGCAGAGAGGCTGACAGTCCGGCTTAGGCTCAGGGAACTGCAGAGCGGCTGACAGACCGGCTTAGGCGCAGGGAACAGCAGAGCAGCTGACAGTCCAGCTTACATGCAGGGAACAGCAGAGCGGCTGACAGTCCGGCTTAGGCGCAGGGAACAGCAGAGCAGCTGACAGACCGGCTTAGGCGCAAGGAACAGCAGAGCGGCTGACAGTCCGGCTTAGGCGCAGGGAACAGCAGAGCAGCTGACAGTCCGGCTTAGGCGCAGGGAACAGCAGAGCAGCTGACAGTCCGGCTTAGGCGCAGGGAACAGCAGAGTGGCTGACAGACCGGCTTAGGCGCACGGAACAGCAGAGTGGCTGTGCATTCTGGCTTAAGCACAGAGAACTGTAGAGCAGCTGCACAGCCCAGGAGGCTGAAGAACCAAAACACTTCATTGAAATGAACAGGTTGAGTTAAATACTAAAAGGATTAATGACTAAGAGGAGTCCAATGGGCCCAGTGGGAGCGTGAGGCTCTGCAGCAGTGTAGTCAGGGTGATACATTAGTGCTGCACATTAGAGCTCATGCTATAGAACACGAAGTGCCAGACTTCACTCCCAAGGCTTGTAATCTCTTTCAGAGGCAAGCTGGTAGAAAATCTACCCCTTCTTCCCCCAAACACCTGCACCAAAACAGATAAGATCACCGGTTCAACACAGAGGTCTTATCATAGACCCCCCCCCCCCCACACACACACACACACACACAGGGACGGATTATGGGTTGTGTGGCCCCTGGGCAAAACGTTTGCGAGGGCCCCCCCCCCGCCCCACCACCACCAGCACCACCACCACAACCACCACAATTCAAGGGCCCTTGGTAGCCAAACGCCCTCCCTATAGGGTCAGGGGCCCTTGTAGGCAGAGGATCAAAGAATGTAGGCCCTCTAAAATAGACAAACGAAAATACATTGTTGATAAGCGTTGCAAATTGTTTTGGGCTAGGGGCCCCACAGGCCCCCTGCACCCCAAGGGCCCCTGGGCAGCGGCCCCGCTGGCCCGGTCCGTAATCCGTCCCTGCACACACACACACCCTCCAAAGGGAGAGGAGTGCAGTGCCACAACTCAAGGGGCCTCAGCCACTGAGTGAGCCTGAACTGGTAAGAGCACAGTGCTATATTAGTGCAGTACTTCTCACTGTCTATGTATTCTTGAGGAAATTTACACAGCAGGGTTCTCATTCTTAGCTGAGCCTGAAGGTTCTGTGACAAATAACCTACAATAATTCTGAAAAAAAAAAATTATGACATCCATCTTTCATGCCCACTTCTGCTGTGCAGGGTCACAAAAGCCTATCCTGAAAATTATTCACACAAGGAAGAGAATAACCCAGGACGGGTCACCAACCCATCAAAGGCACATACATCATTCACACCTACGGGCAATTTGGCAACTCCAATTAACCTCAGCATGTTTTTGACTGTGGGGGGAAGCAGACAACCCAGAAGAAACCTCACGATGACACAGGAAGAATATAAAAACTCCGCACAACAAACCCTGGCAGAGAATCCAACCCTGGTCCGAGAGGTGTGAGGCAACAGTGCAAACTATTGCATACTTCTTTAAATATGATTATGAAATTTTCAATTTACAAAAACAGAAAAACATCTGGAAAACTACTGTTTAGATATTGGTTGGTATGTAGATCCAGGAAGGAACCCCTTACACGTGCAGAGGAAGGAAGGACCTCCTTATGTGTGCAGAGCCAGAAAGGAACCCCTTACGCATGCAGAGCCAGGAAGGAACCCCTTACGCATGTAAGTCATGAAAGCATGTAATACTGAGTCCTCAGTCCAGACCAATAATATTATTATAAATTTTTAAGGCCCCTGTCACGTGCTGCTGCAAGGTAGCTTAGCTTCCTGCGACTCTGGGGACATGATGCTGCGAGGTTGCATGGCTTCCTGCGACTCTGGGGACATGATGATGCGAGGTTGCATGGCTTCCTGCGACTCTAGGGACATGATGTTGCGAGGTAGCTTAGCTTCCTGTGACTCTGGGGACATGATGCTGCGAGGAAGCATGGCTTCCTGCGACTCTGGGGACATGATGCTGCGAGGTTGCATGGCTTCCTGCAACTCTGGAGACATGATGCTGCGAGGAAGCATGGCTTCCTGCGACTCTGGGGACATGATGCTGCGAGGAAGCATGGCTTCCTGCGACTCTGGGGACATAATGTTGCGAGGTAGCTTAGCTTCCTGTGACTCTGGGGACATGATGCTGCGAGGAAGCATGGCTTCCTGCAACTCTGGGGACATGATGCTGCGAGGTTGCATGGCTTCCTGTAACTCTGGAGACATGATGCTGCAAGGAAGCATGGCTTCCTGCGACTCTGGGGACATGATGCTGCAAGGTAGCTTAGCTTCCTGCGACTCTGGGGACATGATGCTGCGAGGAAGCATGGCTTCCTGCGACTCTGGGGACATGATGCTGCAAGGAAGCATGGCTTCCTGTGAATCTGGGGACATGATCCTGCGAGGAAGCATGGCTTCCTGCGACTCTGGGGACACGATGCTGCAAGGAAGCATGGCTTCCTGTGAATCTGGGGACATGATGCTGCGAGGAAGCACGGCTTCCAGCGACTCTGGGGACATGATGCTGTGAGGAAGCGTGGCTTCCTGCGACTCTGGGGATATAATGTTGCGAGGTAGCTTAGCTTCCTGTGACTCTGGGGACATGATGCTGCGAGGAAGCATGGCTTCCTGCGACTCTGGGGACATGATGCTGCGAGGTTGCATGGCTTCCTGTAACTCTGGAGACATGATGCTGCAAGGAAGCATGGCTTCCTGCGACTCTGGGGACATGATGCTGCGAGGCTGCATGGCTTCCTGCGACTCTGGGGACATGATGCTGCGAGGAAGCATGGCTTCCTGCCACTCTGGGGACATGATGCTGCGAGGCTGCGTGGCTTCCTGCGACTCTGGGGACATGATGCTGCGAGGTTGCGTGGCTTCCTGCGACTCTGGGGATATGATACTGCGAGGAAGCGTGGCTTCCTGCGACTCTGGGGACATGATGCTGCGAGGTTGCGTGGCTTCCTGCGATTCTGGGGACATGATGCTGCGAGGAAGCATGGCTTCCTGCGACTCTGGGGACATGATGCTGTGAGGAAGCGTGGCTTCCTGCGACTCTGGGGACATGATGCTGTGAGGAAGCGTGGCTTCCTGCGACTCTGGGGACATGATGCTGCGAGGTTGCGTGGCTTCCTGCGACTCTGGGGATATGATACTGCGAGGAAGAGTGGCTTCCTGCCACTCTGGGGACATGATGCTGCGAGGTTGCATGGCTTCCTGCGATTCTGCGGACATGATGCTGCGAGGAAGCATGGCTTCCTGCGACTCTGGGGACATGATGCTGCGAGGAAGCATGGCTTCCTGCGACTCTGGGGATATGATGCTGCGAGGAAGCATGGCTTCCTGCGACTCTGGGGACATGATGCTGTGAGGAAGCGTGGCTTCCTGCGACTCTGGGGACATGATGCTGTGAGGAAGCGTGGCTTCCTGCGACTCTGGGGACATGATGCTGTGAGGTTGCATGGCTTCCTACGATTCTGGGGACATGATGCTGCGAGGAAGCGTGGCTTCCTGCGACTCTGGGGACATGATGCTGCGAGGAAGCGTGGCTTCCTGCGACTCTGGGGACATGATGCTGTGAGGAAGCGTGGCTTCCTGCGACTCTGGGGACATGATGCTGTGAGGAAGCGTGGCTTTCTGCGACTCTGGGGACATGATGCTGTGAGGAAGCATGGCTTCCTGCGACTCTGGGGACATGATGCTGTGAGGAAGCGTGGCTTCCTGCGACTCTGGGGACATGATGCTGTGAGGAAGCGTGGCTTTCTGCGACTCTGGGGACATGATGCTGTGAGGAAGCGTGGCTTCCTGCCACTCTGGGGACATGATGCTGCGAGGAAGCGTGGCTTCCTGCGACTCTGGGGACATGATGCTGCGAGGTTGCGTGGCCTCCCTGCCCCTCGTTTTCAGTCACAGACCAAAACCCATAAAGGCTGCATGGGGCAGCTTAGACGGGAGGTGGGCGGCAGCCGCCAGCTTGGCCCCAGCGTTTACAACAAGTTGTGTAAACAAACACTAACAAACAAGACTGGGCTGCATTCAAAGGAAGCATCAGCCAGACATGGTGCTGTGCAGACAAAACCATTAAGTGGCCACAACAGCATGGCAGAAACAAAACATGAAGGAAAATGCTTCACATGGGGATGCAAATGCAGCCCTGGGCTTTTGTGCACAAAATATACTAAACTGAGCTCACAAAATCCCTAAAACATGCACAAGATTTTCCTTTTTCATCCTCTCAGTTTGTGATTTTGAGCTTTCTAACCATGCTTTGGTTTTGTTCTCGCCTGAAGAAAACAAGCCGCAACGTCAACAGCCGTCGAGGGACTGTGCTCAAGCCATTCGCAATTTACAATGGTGACAATGCTAGTTGTGAATAAATTATTAACTTAGAATAAAAGGCAAATTCATACCTGACATGTAAATATGTAAATGGTAACTAAATGACCGCAAATAGATTTTTTTCCATTAAAGAAGCATGGAGAATACATCTGGAATGGGAAACTTACATTATTATAAATATAAGGCCTCATGTACACATATAGGCCATTAGTTATTACCGTGCACAGCGTTAAGAACTAGATGAGCGTAACACCTCCTTTCTACCATAGAATAGTTTTACGTTTGCTGTGGACATGTAGCAGGTCTAGCAGAATAAGACGAAGCTGGATTGGCTGAGGAATGCAGTAAACATATATTTATTATTTTGCATAGAATTGAACGGCATATCCCCTAATTTCCATCACAGAATTGTGTGCTACTTTGTGTGGACATGTGGCAGGACTAGTAGAAGAAGACCAAGCTGGACTGGAGACAAATTATGCATTATAACAAAGATTTGAGCAAATAAACTTACCACCAGAAAACCCATGGTATTCATACAGATGACTCCAGCGATTGGCATTTGAAGGCATGTTTCCTTTGGTCAAATAACTAAAACACAACTTAACTAATCAAACACCATACAAAGTAAAACGGAGAGCACGAAAAACAACTGTGTGCACATTTTAGGGATTCTCATACATAAAAATAAAAATAAAAAATAACACATTCCATGACTATCTGTGCTGTGCCCCCCCAGGGTTCCGTAGATAAGGGATTTCTTGGTGATAAACAATGAATAGGTTCTGACATTTTCAGGCTGTCACCTCATAGTTATGTCTATTTATATTCATTTAATTTTATGTAGAAAAAAAAACAGAAAAAAACTAATATAAATGAATACAGGCTGAAACACTGGGAGGGAGGGAGGCTGACTGGCTTCTCAGTCAGGTTCTGGGTCACTTTGCCACTTACTTGGGTTAATTGGATATAGTTACTGGGTAACTTCACCTGCTGTGATTCTAGTACTAACACTGTAAAACCGGCAGATTCGAGGTCACTAGCCGGGCGTCCTTCAGCCCTCCATAAAGCACTTCGGGAAAAAATTAAAAAGGAAATCCTAAAAATCATGGGGGGAGAATGATAAATCTTCACGGGGGAGGGGGGGGAATTAGGGGGAGAGCCAACAGACTCCCATCATAAATAAGCTGGTCCTAAATTTACAAGAAACCTCAGCAAAAAAAAAAAAAATCTAAAAAGTCATAAATAGTTTGTTGTGCAAACAATGGCATAGTAATGTCAGAGAACTGATCCTAATAAGAGGGTTTCAGGCAAAAGCCAAATTAGGAAGCAACATTTGGCTTCCTGGCTATAATCTGCATACATAATATATCTCTCAGACAGGTGATGGGGTGTTTATGCAATGAAAGAAAGTACATCACACATCAATTACCACTCAGTATAACATTTCACAAAGAAAGCATTTGAAAATGCTCTATAGTGCACATGCTTTTTGAAAAAGAAAAATTTCAAAGAAATAAAAGGACCTTGTGTGTGTGAATGCCTTCCACTCAAAGTTTGATCTTCAACTTAATGCCTTAAAACCTCTGCAGATACAGTCCAGTACAGGCAATAAGAGCTGTGCTCTGCCTCTGTGTCCTTACATTCACTGACAATGCAACGTGCCGGAAAATCACCTTTAAATAGTTTATCAACCGAAGCAGAAAAGCTACAATAAATACTGCATAAAAGGAGTCGACTTGGAGCCTCCAGTCTGCTTTCACATTTACATGTAGGTAACCAGTAGGAAGCAGGCAGCTGCTTTGGCTCGTTGGGGGCTGAAGGCATCGCTGAGGCTATAGCACCCGCCCCTGTGCAAATTCAGAGCAGCAGCTGTGTGGGTCCGACTGCCTGCACGCCAGTCACACGGCTCCCATGTCCAGCACACTCCTCCAGGTGTCTGCCAGTCCGTTTCCTGACATGGGGCTCCTCTCCTCAAGGCTGCCTTCCACACCCCCCTTGCCTCGACTCCACATGGGCACTGTGGGACGTACAGGCCTCGGGAGAGCCAGGGCTCTCTTGGGGAAGACAACATGGTACAGCTCCTCCTACCAGGTGTCAGGAAGGAACATAGCAACATTCAGGGATGCGGTGCTAACAAAGAACCTGCATATCGCTGTCGAGTTTATTACGAAGTTCAGCAGAGACGGCAAATATTGGCACTAGGGTGCTGGCTTTTAGAGCTGGAAAGTTCAGGTCCAAAAAGTAAAAATCCAGGCCAAGATTTTGTTTAAACCAACCAATTGAGAATAAAGAGCCACAATCACAAAGTATTTCGTCTTTGGCTGGATTGTTAATCTCCGGACCTGGACTATCCACATCTGCTGCCTTTTGCCATACCTTGAAATAAGTGCATTATGGAGAATATATTCTGTCAACCATGTAAATCTGCAGCTTTCAAGAACCCAGCTGTGTGCCCCTGGCCCCTGATGGAACTGGACTGGCTGGACATAACTGCCTCACGGTGTGCTATTGGCTGTCTATTGACTGTCTATTGGCTGTCTATTGGCTGTCTCCCTGAGTGTGTGCTCTCCCTAGTGCCGTATGGCCTCACTAGGTTTGCATGGTGTGTCAGGGGATGTGGATTTCCTGGTGATGTGGCCTCCCTGGAATGTGTAGATTTGCCGGTGGTGCTGTCTCACTGGGTCATGCATGATTTGCCGGGGTCTCACCATTGTTCGCGGGTGAGTGGGGGGGGCGTGCCTCCGGGCCCGGCGTGGCTTGGCGCAGTAAGCCTCCAGGTGCTGCAGGTCGCAGCCACGGAGGCAGCACTGCTCCACAATGCCCTTACCCCGCAGACGGGTGCCCCCCCTAGCACCTGATACCTTACCTGAGGACAGAGGGACACAGAATGGCTAAGCCACTGCAGTCACCATTACACAGCTCATTCTCATATAAAGAACACAAACAAACATCTCCACAAGTAGGTACATGAAAACAATATATGCGGATTCCCAGATGGATTCCTTGAAGTCAGTATTTAGTTAAAGAAAAATTTTCACGTTTTAAATATGAAGAAATTAACAGCTTAACAGAGCTGGACTCTGTTACTGGAATGATTCACAGTAACTACCTGTTACGATAACTACCAAGTGCAGAGTAACTAAGCATGCATTCACAAAGGCAGTTTCTTTAACTTTCTGTCCCTATTTATAACTGTAAGAAGTGAAGACGTGTCCGCATTCCCTGGCGATAGCCTGCCTGAAGGTCCTTCATAGCAGCTGCTATCCTTGGAGGAGGAACACAGCAGAGGTAAGCAGGGAAGAGGTCAGGCAAGCAAAGTGCCACCTTACTGACAGTGAGAAACACATAACCTCTGTTCAGGGGAACAAGTTTACTGCAGAGCTGTAGCAAAACAGAACAAACTGCCTGACAGACATCAGCTGGACCATAATTTGACAGTGAAAAAGGCATCCATTCAGAGCTACCATCGGACTTAAAGACCTGGAATTGCAACTAGCTGATATGTTCAAGTGCCCTGATGTGGGCACAGATCTCCTGCTCTGCCATGACATTGCTCATTTTAATTAAGGTTGGTGGCAGATGCGTGTTCCCAGTGCAGCATGTCGTACGATCCCCAGCAGCTTAGGAAGAATAAACATTGGTCCAGTGTGGTGCTGCCCCCTAATGGGCCGATTCCTGTACAGCTCGGGGGCAGATTCCTTTTCAGTTTGACACATCAGTGTAGTTAGCGTTAACTGTTTTAATTTACCGATATTTTCAGTACAGATAAATTTAAATAAACCTTTGATATTTTTATGTTTTCTTTAGTAATATATTTGTGTGTAATATTTTACATATCCATCCTTCTGGTATAGCAGTGTAAAGTTCTTTGTGATGTGCAGATGTACCTCTGTAGAAGCCTCGGTCCCCACACACAAACTGCAGGTCGGCCACCAGCTCACGGCCGCAGCGCGCTTTCAGGGCCTCCGCTCCGCTGTGGAGACCCGTCAGGTACAGCATGGAGTAGAGAACGCAGAGGCTTCGCCACCAGCTCACCTGTGAGGACGGGAGGAGCAGCTCAGGGAGACAAACACACGCTCTGGTGATGCTGCGCTAGCAAATGTGGTCCATGCGGGGCGTTATTATTCTGCTGTCACAGTCCACAAATTCAGAGCGAACAGGTACTCACCTGCACCTGCACGCATATGTGCACACACACACACACACACACACACACACACACACACGTAACACAAACACATGCAAACATTTCTATGAGAAAAACCTTAAAACCAACGATGACAACTTAACCCCCACCCAACCCTAACCTTGATCATAAGTAACCAAACAAAATATGAGACTTCTGGCATTTTTAGTTTTTTGACTGCAGTCACAGATCTTCACGGAGACTTGAAAAATTTTCCCCACAACGTCAAAATAACAGGTTTTTATTATACTGTGGGGGCCATTTTGGCCCCACAATTTAAAATAAACACGACACACGAGCATACATACACACACAAACATGCACACACACACAGACACACATTAGCCACACCGCACTAGCTAATAAGAAGCTGTATCCTAGACATGGGCCATATTGACACCATGCATCAGACTGAGGGGGTTAGGGACTGCGGGGGGTTAGGGTTAGGGTTAGAGAACTGGATTGTAATTGCAGGTAAGGGAGAGAGGGAGGTTCAGACCAGACCAGTCACTAACAGCAGTAAACAAACTTGGGAGAAGGAAGGAAATGATTAACTCTGAAAACCTTCTCGAAGCCCCTCTCATGAGCCTGACCTAAAACAAGAAAATATCAACAATGTATTTTCAATGGATTGAAATATCCCTGAGTAAAGAAATGGCTTAGAGTACAAGTACAATCCAAATACAGACCTAAAATAATCAGTTACACTTCCTCAAATGTTATCTAATTACTGAGGATAATGATCAGATGTCACGTTTTTCCTCGAGAGTTAGGACAACAGAAAACGTCATCGCCCTCCAGGAAAAGCACTAAATGCAAAATGGTCCATGAAGTGACTTTAAATAAAATAAAAAATGCCGTCATTGTCCTTTCAGAGGTAGCAAGTTCAACAAATTCAATGAAGACCCACTGATTGAGCCCACGTTTGTTCAAAATCAGCAGAGGACGGTGTATATGTGCTATTAACACAGGAACACAACATAAACCACAGCAGCTTGGAGGAAGCCTGTAGCCACTGCTTCTGGAAAGATCTTCCTCATGCCTGCCCAGTCTACAGATAGTATGCAAAGTATGTAATCCCAGTGGTGCACCAGGAAACCGCATGACTCACACGAGAATACAAATAAATAAGAAAAATCATTTGAAGAAATGAAGTATAGGGAACAGGCGGCGCCGTCAAGCATGGGGATAAACAAGATAGTCCTTGATAGAGGGACACAAAATATCCCTGAGTAATAAAGATAAGAGGATCTGCAGAAGTGCCTCCGCAAGCCAAACACAGACAGCCCACAGGATTCAAAATACTCAATTATGAGTCTCAACCAGAACTCAGACGGTTATCAAACTCTCATATGTCTCTCTAAATGCACTGCAGGCTTGTGTGTGTACATACCCTCTGGACCTGAAGGTGCAGTCAATCATGTGGATTGCAGACGCTGTCTCTCAGAGGGCCTGGACTACACTGAGCCCACGGTCAAACAGCAAGCCCACGGTCAAACAGCAAGCCCACGGTCAAACAGCAAGCCCACGGTAACCTTGCTAGATGCCGTTATACAATTTTGCGCTGGTCCAGGGTCACAGGTGGCATACCATGATTCTCAGTTAGTCAGAGAGAAGCTTGATAGGGGTGCGGGGGTGTGACACATTACCCCACTGTATCCAGACCCACAAACAGTAGCCAGCAGCTCAGCTGGGGCCAAAGAGCACATCTGAATGGTCTTAGAGAGCTGCATCTAGGAGAAGCTGCTGGGCCCAAGGCTAATATGGGTGCTGAAGGAGCAGACAAGCGGAAGAAAAGGAGCGGCCAGGAACAGGGCCACGTGCAGCTGTGTGCAGCTGAATGCAGTGTGCTTGTGGCAGTTGGTCTCTGCACTTTAAACAGCAGAACTGTACAAGAGCAGCAGAGCAGTAGTAGAGCCCAGTGAAAAGTTGAGCCTCTGTACGGCGTTATTCAGAAGCATGGTGCAGTGCTGCCACTTAAAGGGAAAAAAGTTATTTCAAAGTTGCTCTCAAGATTACACCCATGTGGCTTTCGGCTAAACTGACAGCCTGACCAGGTGCTCACTGGGTCACAGAACCGGCCCCTGGGACAGCGTGTAACAGTCCTTAATGCCGTCATCACCTTGGCCGGTGAAAGATGGAGGAGATTGATATAAAATAATGCCAAAGCACAGATTCTGCCACCCTTCCCTTTCTGCGCATACAGTACCTTCAGCCGGCGGTGTCTGCATGACAGACAGCGCATGGGTCTCACAGAGGAATGCATCGTCCTGCCCGTCTCCATCACCGTGTCTGTCTCCGGCGACGCAGCCAGCTCTACCAGCCTTGCACAGTGCTGGCCTCTTATATCTCAAGGGGGCGGGGCCTGGCTCTATGCCCCTCCCAGCAGAGAAGAAACAAAAAGACAATGCAACTTTGGCTGCACCAACACCCCTCCCCCTCCACAACCCCAAAAGTGTAAGCAAGCTTTAAAAAAGGCTTCCAGCTGAGAGCTCTTCAAAATAACGGCCCCCACCAAGTTCAGGGCTGTTTGTATGGGATGCTCCCCCCAGCAGCCATTATTAATAACCTGATTTGCCCCGGTATTGCTTGACTAAGTCCCTTCCTAAGCTGGTCTGGGTAGCAGCTTCTTCACAGGGGAATTCTCCTGCGTCAGGGCTTGTTGTGTGGGGACGTGAGATTGACTGGGCATGTCCATCTTCAGATTTAGATGTGCCCAGACTTGTTTGTGCCAGGGTATGCCCATCCACAGACTGCAAACTGGGAGGGGGTCCGCAGCCTGGGGGGGTAGCAGAAAATGCAAAGCTGCTGGGACACATGAATGCAGTTTAACTCCATACTTTGGTACCATAAAATCACAGTTAAATGCTTTCAAGGTGCATAGATTTTTACATGGATGGGATTTCAAATGTTTCGCATCAGAATTTAAAACAATGCTTTAGTTAAACCCAGGGATGTGTACTGCAGCGTCTGAGCGTCTTGGGGTTGCCATTTTAAGATAGATTTTCATAGCAATGTCACTTGTTTCAGGTGCTGATAAGATAGTATTGCAGGTTTTGTAATATATCTTGGTTTCCAAGTAAATCTCTGTTTAATGTTTTTGAGGAGCATACTTAAAAATGCCTGATGAAAGACACAATTACTGGGATTCTACAGAGGAAAAAATACATTTTTTTGCCAAAAATCAGCCACCAGGACAAAGCAAAAAAAATAAATGACAGGCAAGACACTTAGAGACTGGATGCTAGACAGTGACATTTCGGTAAAACCCAAATGTGCTCATTTCAGCTTTAGGGGTCTCCTAGGTGAGGGCTGTGTTTACAGTGCAGCTGACTAACTGCTAAGACAAGGAATCTGGTCCTTCCCATGCATATATGTTGGAGGTGTGAATGAGTAAACCAGGTGTAAACGACACTGGAAACGCTTAAAACAAAAAGAAACAAACAGCTGTCAGACACATTATGATTTATTGCACAAGGACAGAGGTGCAGAGAGCATGGAAAACAGCAGATAATCGCAAGTCAACACAAACAGAAACTAATTTCAATGCCCTCAGCTACTGCCCTGCCCAAACTGTTCAGTGTTACAGTGGTTGGCCACCAAGAGTGAAAACAGAAATCACGTTCTGTCTGCCACATCCTTCATGTGACTCACTCGCCGTACATTTCACCCACAACAGTCGATTCCTGAAAAAAGTTTCACAAAACCTGTGACACCAAAACAGTGGGGAAGACATCAGGTAGGAGACAGAATCCTATCATCCATCATCATGGATTATCTTCACCTCCAGAAAAACTGAAATAATCCCATTCAGCCTGGTTAGACATTTTAATATGCATACAAACCCCCACCCCACCCCACCCCCAGGTCGTGCTCAAGGCTACTGAACAAAAGGCTGTACATCACTGCAGCCATTACAAGCTATTCAGTGCAATTCACAACCACTGACACATGCTCTCTAGTCATTAACACAACGGCAACCTTCAGAAGGGCTATTCAAACTGCTCCCAGGTCAGCACACGAAGCCCCTTGAAATAGAAGACAGATCATGGGAATTAGTCGTCTATATCCGCAGGATTTCTGCTCTACCTCCAGAAATTAACTGGCAAACAAAATGGAATCACCTGGCTGGTAAGGCATGTCACCTAAGACACACCATCGAGGAACAGCGCAGGGTGGCTGGTTCTCCGGAACACAAGCCATCCCATAATGCAAAGGTAAAGATCAGCTTTATTCCGCATGAAATCATATCCCCCCTCACTTTTGTACATGTACAAAATGTACAGTGTATACATTTTCTTTTTATTTTAACAAAATTTCCCATAATGAAACGGAGGGTGATGAAAAGGCATTGTCAGCATTCTCCACACCATGTGACCTGTAACCGGCCTGTACAGGTCATACATTGCACTCAATAATACATGTAGCTAGTGTGTGTCTAAAAAAGGAGAGGGGGGGGGAAAAAATGGGGACAAAAAAACAAAACCTCAGTCAGCACTAAGAACCACAGAACAGGAAACAAAATCACTGCGCATGCCCCCTCCACCCAGCCGAATTTAACTGGGGGGTTCCAGACTCCTCAGAGCAGCCTCCTTTTCCCGGATCTTCTCCCGAATCCGATTTATCCTCTCCTGCCTCGCCAGCTGCTCGAAGTCGAATGCCGTGTGATCTTCTAGCTGGGATGTGACGAGGTAGGGGGGCAGTTCCCCAGCTGGGGACCCATCTGGGCTGTGGCTGGCCCAGTTCACTGTCTCTTCACTTTTGATGTCACACTCATGTTTCACACAGTCCTCATCCTCAGCCCCGGCCACTTCTTCCTGTCCATCTTCAGTAACTTCCTTCTGTCCGAGGGCAGAAGCCTCTTCTCCATGCCCAGCCCTGCTCACATCCCCATCTTCTTCACCATCCGCTGTCTTATCCCCTCCATCACCCTCATGTAACCCCAACATAGCAGGCTGTGAAAGTCTTGTTTTTTTAAGCACAGGTTCCCTTGTGCTTTGCTCCTCAGTTTCCACCCGATGTTTGTCTTCCACAGGGTCTCTCTGGTCAAAAATAGCACAGTGTTCTTGGAAACTTTCGCTTTTGGAATCTTTTACATTTATACAACTACCAGATTCTTCTGCCGATGAGCCTCTAGAGGGCAACATTTGGTCATTTGGATCCTAGATGGAAGCAAGAAAATAGCATTAGCCTAGACATCAAGTAAGCTCTCAACACAAAAGCATACTTGCATACAATAACACTCCACAGACAATTTAGCAACAACAAAATCCATTTGGCAAATTCCCAAATGACTGACGAGTAGTAACACCACCACTAGACCTTGCAGACTACCTAGTTCAGCCCAGCTATGGAGATGTGGAGGGCAGGCGGGACTCACCATCACAGCACCCAGCTGCCAGCTGCTGCATCCTCTGTGTATCTCAGGTAACCTCCTCAGAGTCACACGCACCTCCCGACTGATGCCAAATTTCTGCAGCAAGGCTGCTGCATCCTGAGGATTCACTCCAGCCATGGAACAAGGCTGAAGCAGAGATGAAATCTGAACATTAAGGACAAGCAGAAAAAAACACCCTGTTTAGCTTTCCATTTACTCACTTTTTATACTGTACACAGGAGCTCTAGTGATGCATCGATAACGAAGTTTCTGGCTGATACCGACAGTGGATTATTCCGATACAAATTGCTTGGGAGGTTCTGCAGGTACCCCCTGAGCCTCACCGGCCTGCTCTGACGGCAGCACTGACCTGCACACTGCAGGTACCCCCTGAGCCTCACAGGCCTGCTCTGATGGCAGCACTGACCTGCACACTGCAGGTATCCCCTGTGCCTCACAGGCCTGCTCTGACGGCAGCACTGACCTGCACACTGCAGGTATCCCCTGTGCCTCACAGGCCTGCTCTGACGGCAGCACTGACCTGCACACTGCAGGTACCCCTTGAGCCTCACAGGCCTGCTCTGATGGCAGCACTGACCTGCACACTGCAGGTACCCCCTGAGCCTCACAGGCCTGCTCTGATGGCAGCACTGACCTGCACACTGCAGGTATCCCCTGAGCCTCACAGGCCTGCTCTGACGGCAGCACTGACCTGCACACTGGTCGCGGTGGCACAGGGCTTTTTCCTGTTCCGTCGGGTGCCCGGAGACCTCCGGAAGTTGTTCTGACACTGTACGACAGTCAGGGGTGAAGAGTCTTGTATGGGAACAGGGCGACCATGGCTCCTCTTGAGGGCAGCGGTGGAATTCTTGATGGATAAGAAAATCCGCCCCCCATGGATGATGATGGAGTCACGGGTGAAGCGGAGGATGCGTTCTGGCGGTAAGGAGGTGGGCTCTGAATGGACGGCCTTCCTTTCCTTTCTGGGATGACTGCCTCGCCCTAGGGGCAGGAAGTCCCTCAGGACATTAAAGGCAGCCAGATGCGCACAGGTGATGGGAAGCCAGCAGCAGTTCATCAGCGCTGCAGACGCTGCGACGGCACTGTGGAGACGCGCCCGCGCCAGTCCGTCGTCTTGGGAACCGCTGGAGTCCCCAAGCCGAGCCTCTCTCATCTGGATCACAACAGGAGAGATCCACGTGGCCATGCGGCCGGAGACGGCGGCCCCGCCATCCGCTTTCTTCGCCGAGGGGACTGAACTCATCCTACTCCGCATGGACAAAGGCAGGGCCTCCACAGGAACAACAATCACCTCTGCCTCCTTGGGGACATACAACTCAAACTTCTCAAAGGCCCCTCCATCCTCAAAGCTGCCCCGGCGGGTGGAAGGCTGGCTGGAGTACCGCTTAGAGCCCATTCTGGCCAGATGGGACGTTCTGTCAACTGGTGGTATGTCGCAAAATCACAGCAACCTATGTGCAGGGAGTCTCTGAAGCAAACAAGGACACATGGAACAGCAGCAGGTATTAAAATCCCAGTAAAATTGCTGAGCAAACATCCGTTTCAGTCTAAAAATGTCTTGTGGTATAAATGCTGCATACAATAGTAGCAAGACACTTTAACATGCATAGGACAAATCCCTGTTATTACAAAAGAGTAACGCGTACAAAGCTCAGATATTCTTGGTACTACCCATGAGGACCCCCACTTACCTGAGCATTTTATTCAAATGATTCCCTTTTCTAAAAAGAAGATATAGTACCTTTTCTTTAAATTATTATGGTACCTTAAGGAATTTTGTCTACCTTTCGACATTTAATTCCATACGATTCTTTTTCTAGTTGCTACACAAAAGCTACACAATGCGGCAAATGCAAAACAAAGGAGGAAGACGGGCAAACTGATACTCGCGTTACAAGCATCCTCCGCCTCGATCTACAGTCTAGCTTTCAGAACATAATGCGTATATAACTTAAGGCTAGCAAAACACTGTCTTGCTTGCTTGATTTTTTTTTTTTTTTTTTTTACCAAAGTACCTCCGTGTTTATTTCACGTAATGCACCTGAGGCCTACATCACGATGCCGCTTTGCTTGCTTAACAGGATAACCTGTCGGATAAGGTACCGCAGTTTTAATGGACTTTATCTTCGTTTACTTAGATTTAGCCCAGACTACCTTAAATCCAACTAGTTATCCTGCTAAACAAATCCAACTTTGTGATACGAGCCCCAGTTCCCGGAGACCCGCTCTGTCCGAGGGTCTCAAAAAGGGAGAAGAGCTTAAAACCTGGGAACTGCACAAGCCATCCAGGCTCGTTCGGGTTCACTAGGTGCTGCAGTCTGGGACGCGGCTGCCAGGTACATTAAACCTTAGGCATATTAACCATTATAAGTCGGTCTGATTGCCAGAAGTAAAACGGTGGAAAACAAATCCAAAGGCTTGGATCTTATTTTAACTTTTTTTTTTGTTCAAGTTCAATGCATCACTTTCTTTATAATATACGTGCCATGACACTTTACATTAAATTCTCAACTGCAAATAAAGAATTTGCGCTTTCACATAATTGCACAGGCTAACACCACCAAGCTATTAGAGTGCAGCTGTTTCACGATTTAGGTAAAATATTTATATATATATATATATATATTAAATAATAATAAAACAAACAAAGCAAAGTAATAGTCTTTAAAAGCGTAAAGTTAACCCCCTCCTCCAATACTGACAATATAGGCCCTTAGTAGTATTTTGCACCGACATCACCTGAACGATTGAAACTCAACCTGAGGTACGCAGATACAAATATATCCAATTCCAGTGAAAACTACACGCTCGCGCCCGCCTGGTAGCCTGCCTCTTACGTGCATGAACTGAAATAACATTGTGCCACGAAGAATCGGGTTCTGTGTCTAAATATCTATATTACGCCGCTTACAACTACGACTATAGCAAAAATGTGCGTAATATTTCGCCACCTATTATTTATTACTCGGCTGCTCACCTTATTTAGGCTGCTCACTCGGCGAAGCGGCTCGCAAACCTCAGCTCCATGCCAGCAGCCGCATCCTCTTCCGCTTTCAGGGGTCCTCATTGTGACGTCACAGGGACGGCCGCCACGCCCTGTTTCTATCTGGGAAAGGTGCGCGCAATGATCACATTTCCAAGGGTGTCCCCAGGCAAGATTGCACGTATCTAACTGAAATATACATGGGAACGGAACTAGCACATTCCGCTCGATACGCCTATTTTGCGTCCACAATGTGTACAACAATATCATCACGCAACGGAAGGGATATCTGACAATCCACGGCGAAGCATTAATACCATGCGGAGCTGACGTAACGGGATTTAGAGTACAGATTTTTCTCGACTTTACGAGATTCCAATTCGTTCCAAATCATCGCTCATTAACCGAGATCTTGTATTTCCCATAGAAATGCAATAAAAAATGTGACTTTGGTTTCAGATATATATATATATATATATATATGTATTTATTTATTTTGCCAAATCAACAAATGAAACAAACACGTATTATTCTAATTGACATTTAATAAAAATACATTCACATTTAAACATAAAATCCCTGGAGAAAAACAAAAACACTACTTTGCTAAAATGGTAACATTCACAATCAGGTTTGGTCACTTTGATTTTCAGCAGATGTGGTGGTTTTTTCTTCATGTATACCATTCTGAACTGGTGTAAAATGAACAATGCATAACGGCATCATCTTGTGTCGTGAAATTGGTACAAATCGGGCAGCATCGTACTAATCAGTAGATTACAGTACATTACATGTACAGTAGATTATTCCGGAACCCCTTAGATGTCATGCTAGAGTTTTTTTTCCACAAAGCAAATTTATCTGAAAACCTTGTCGGGGTACGGATGGCGTTTCTGCAGCGTTCGATACTGTGGACCATAATATCCTCTTGGACCGGTTAGAAGGTGTAGTTGGCATTACAGGGACAGCACTTTCTTGGTTCTGCTCATATTTGTCTGATCGCTATCAGTATGCCCATGTAAACAATGAATCATCCAAGGCCACTAAAGTTGAATATGGTGTCCCACAGGGATCAGTCCTGGGCCCGCTACTGTTTACCCTATACATGCTACCTCTTGGTAACATTATTAGAAATCATGGTATTGGGTTTCATTGTTATGCAGATGATACACAGTTGTACATATCTGTTAACCCTGATGATATATCACTGCTATCTCGGTTAGAAGACTTTCTATTAGATATCCAGTGCTGGATGGCAAAAAATTTAACATAAATAATTATGTTAAACACAGAAAAAACAGAAGTTCTGGTAATTGGTCCCAAGGCTGCTAGAAATAAGTTCCACCACCTCAACGTTGGTAACCTTCCTACACAACCTAACATGGTAGTTAGAAATCTTGGCGTTCTTGTCGATTCAGATCTATGCTTTGATGCTCACATAAGAAGTATTACTAGAACTGCATTTTATCATCTACGGAACATAGCCAAGCTTCGTAAGATGCTCTCACTTAATGATGCAGAAAAACTAATACATGCCTTCGTAAGTTCCAGACTGGATTACTGTAATGCCCTCCTATCGGGTTGCCCGTCTGGATCCTTGCATAAACTTCAGATGGTACAGAATGCTGCAGCCAGAGTTCTAACAAACACTAAAAAATTTGATCATATTACACCGGTCTTATCCTCTCTTCATTGGCTGCCAGTTAAGTCTCGAATTGACTATAAAATACTGCTATTAACTTATAAAGCACTAAATGGCCTTGCACCAGAATACCTTAGTGAACTGCTGACCACATACAACCCTCCACGCTTGCTTCGCTCTCAAGCCATGGGATATCTGTTAGTGCCTAGGGTAGAAAGAGCTACGGCAGGCTGCAGAGCTTTCTCCTACAAAGCTCCTCAGCTGTGGAATGGTCTTCCACCGGATGTGCGGGTTTCAGGTTCACTCTCAATATTCAAGTCCAGACTAAAAACACACCTGTTTAGTTTAGCGTATAGGGACACTAGTTCTAGCCCTAGCTAACTCTTCACTCCCAGTCAGACCTGTAGTGTGAGGTGTAGAGCTGGGTGGGGATCGGTGCCATTGGCTTTGGATGAACTGGATTGTCAGTGCTGTCACTCTAGCTTTGCAATCTCTTGTGGAACTGGAGTGCTGACATTTCAGGGACTCCCCATGCCGGCATTCCCACTTGCCTCTCCCTCCTACTGATGCTGCCATAGCCATATCTGCCGGAGCTGCAGATTGCACTTCATATTGTACTCACCTAGCTTTTAGCACTGCCAATAGCCTCCTCTACTATGCCTAATTGTACATTTTATTTCCCCTACTCCTCCTGGGGGGTGATGCCTGGAGACCTCAATCTATCAAGATATCCAGCACACCCGGCCACATGTGACGTCGCCACCACCAGTGACGTCCCTGCATCCAGCTCGCCGTTCTGATCTTCCATGTATGACCTGCTGCCTTACCTCTGGTTGCCTGGCAATTGGAAGAAGACTCTGCTTCGGCATTGGCTTATCATCTTCCTTGCTCTCCTCTCTCTATTTGACTATCCCTGCCGGCCCCTGGAGGATGGGCTCCCCCTTTGAGTCTGGTCCCTCTCAAGGTTTCTTCCTTCTAGGGAGTTTTTCCTTGCCACTGTCGCCTATGGCTTACTCACTGGGGGCTTTGGGTGAGGATACTGTAAAGCGCTTTGAGACAATGTAATGTTGTGATAATGCACTATATAAAAATAAATTTGTTGTTGTTGTTGTTTTTTGGGCAGTGTGCGCTGATTTACGTGCAGATTTTTTAAAAATTGCGAAAATTTGAATTTTTATTTTCCTTCAGAAAAGATGTAAACTCGTAAATTAGGAGTGCTGTATCACCAAGCACCCTTGGAAATGCACACTAATAACGTATTGGAAAATGTTTCTTCTCTAGATCATCATAACTAGCGTTATGGGACATTTTGTCCCAGGGAGGCGAGGTACTGAATCAAAGCTAACCTAATTATTGCAATACATAAATTGTACATACTACACACAAAAAAAATTGGCAATATAGATGCCACAATGGACTTATAAAAGTTCAGAAATCCATGATGAAGCTATACATTTTTTTAGTCTAGATTAATAAGTGGGAATATTAAATATTGTTGGAACTAAAAAAGGAAAATTTTCATTTTGACTTATTTGTATGCATATTATTCTAATTAATGAATGATTAATGTCATGGCATGCATGCTGGAGCAGAGCGGTCCAGGGAGTCCAGGGATTCGGGGGAATGACGGTTTTATTTGGGGAGAACACATTCGGGGACACTAAGCAACAAACAGGACTGACATCAATGACCGAACTCGGGAAACATTCACTGAATCATGCTTAAATACACAACAGGAGTTAGCACGAGTAGAAATGGCTCATTCCATAGTGGGTAGATGAGGGGGCGTGGCACACAAGAAGATTGGCACGATCAGGGCATAACAGGACCCCTCCAAAGGTGCGCACTCTGGGCACGCCCAAAGGGACCAAACAGGGGACACAACGGGACTCAGGCCATGACCAAACAACACCACCTAAAGGGAGAAAACAGCAAAAACATCAACAGGACAACGGGAATAGCACAGACATGCACAAAGAAAGCATCCGCGACACCAGCTGACACACCACGGGGAACGCAGACACACACAGGGGCACCAAAGACAAAAACACAGGACCCGGGGAAACCAAAGGAAAAGACACAAGGGGAACACAACCAGGGGACAGACCAATAGGAGGGACAAACTCACCAGGGGGAAAAAATCCAGGGGAAAAACAAACCGGGACAGGGAAGTGACCGGGAAGGAACAGAGGCGGAACATACAGACGTGGGACAAACACAGGGGCCACACCGACAGGAGAAATGGAACCCGAGGGCAGACAACCAAAAGGGGCCAAACCAGGGAGCAAAGAAGTGAAGAACAGGGGGAGGCATGGAGTCGGAGGGATCCCACACAACCACAAATTAGGAGCAGGAGAGACCCCACACAACTGTGAGGCAGGAGTGACTGCTGGAGGAGGCGAGGAGCAAGCAGGAGGGACTGCCGGAGGAGGAAAAGAAGGAGTGGGAGCTGCAGGCGGCGACTGTGCCGCAACAGCTGGCGGAGGCACAGGCAACCGAAAAGCCATCGCGGGGGGATCGCAGGTGACCAAAGAGCCGTCGCAGGCAGGACCGCAGGCAACCAATAAGCAGGAGCAAGGGGGATTGCAGGTGACTGCTGAGCAGAAGCAAGGGGGACTGCAAGCAAACCCGGGGGCAGGGAAGGCCGGGACTTGACCCCAGAGTAAGTGGCCTCTCCCTCTGTGGGAGGCAGAGAGATGGGGACCTGGCCAAGATCTGAGATGGGGCGAATGTTGCGGTGTTGCTCTGGGGGTGGTCCTTGGGGCTGGTGTTAGGGTGGTCCCCAATGGACCCAGTTCCTCCACCTCCTCAAGAACAAGCAACAAAATCTCTGGATCTGGAGCAGGGAATGGACCCTCAGGTGCAGGCGCGGGGACTAGAGCCTCGGGTGTAGGCGCGGCCAGGGGGTGTACCCCGGGTGTGGGCGAAGAGGTGGGGAGACGAGCCTCGGATTCAGGCGAAGCGGTGAGGACGTACTGTGGAGTGACGCAGTGTGGAGCGACGCAGTATTCGAGACGGGTGCGAGCAGGTGGCTTGCTGGAGGTGCAAACACGGCGGCATGGAGTAGGAGGTGAAGGTGGCATTTCACGGATAGCCTGCTACGAACAGCTGCGTGAGGCCACCCTAACCCTAACCCTAACCAGACCTAAAGGGGGAGCCCATCCTCCAGCGGGGCAGCAGAGGAAGCCCTAACCCTAACCAGACCCAAAGGGGGAGCCCATCCTCCAGGGGGAAGCAGAGGAAGCCCTAACCCTAACCAGACCCAAAGGGGGAGCCCATCCTCCAGGGGGCAGCAGAGGAAGCCCTAACCCTAACCAGACCCAAAGGGGGAGCCCATCCTCCAGGGGGCAGCAGAGGAAGCCCAAACCCTAACCAGACCCAAAGGGGGAGCCCATCCTCCAGGGGGCAGCAGAGGAAGCCCAAACCCTAACCAGACCCAAAGGGGGAGTCCATCCTCCAGGGGGCAGCAGAGGAAGCCCAAACCCTAACCAGACCCAAAGGGGGAGTCCATCCTCCAGGGGGCAGCAGAGGAAGCCCTAACCAGACCCAAAGGGGGAGCCCATCCTCCAGGGGGCAGCAGAGGAAGCTCTAACCCTAACCAGACCCAAAGGGGGAGCCCATCCTCCAGGGGGCAGCAGAGGAAGCCTTAACCCTAACCGGACCCAAAGGGGGAGCCCATCCTCCAGGGGGCAGCAAAGGAAGCCCAAACCCTAACCAGACCCAAAGGGGGAGCCCATCCTCCAGGGGGCAGCAGAGGAAGCCTTAACCCTAACCGGACCCAAAGGGGGAGCCCGTCCTCCACTGGGCAGCAGAGGAAGCCCAAACCCTAACCAGACCCAAAGGGGGAGCCCATCCTCCAGGGGGCAGCAGAGGAAGCCCTAACCCTAACCAGACCCAAAGGGGGAGCCCGTCCTCCAGGGGGCAGCAGAGGAAGCCCAAACCCTAACCAGACCCAAAGGGGGAGCCCGTCCTCCAGGGGGCAGCAGAGGAAGCCCTAACCCTAACCAGACCCAAAGGGGGAGCCCGTCCTCCAGGGGGCAGCAGAGGAAGCCCAAACCCTAACCAGACCCAAAGGGGGAGCCCATCCTCCAGGGGGCAGCAGAGGAAGCCCTAACCCTAACCAGACCCAAAGGGGGAGCCCATCCTCCAGGGGGCAGCAGAGGAAGCCCTAACCCTAACCAGACCCAAAGGGGGAGCCCATCATCCAGGGGGCGGCAGCGGAAGCCCTAACCCTAACCAGACCCAAAGGGGGAGCCCATCCTCCAGGGGGCAGCAAAGGAAGCCCTAACCCTAACCAGACCCAAAGGGGGAGCCCATTCTCCAGGGGGCAGCAAAGGAAGCCCTAACCCTAACCAGACCCAAAGGGGGAGCCCATTCTCCAGGGGGCAGCAAAGGAAGCCCTAACCCTAACCAGACCCAAAGGGGGAGCCCATCCTCCAGGGGGCGGCAGCGGAAGCCCTAACCCTAACCAGACCCAAAGGGGGAGCCCATTCTCCAGGGGGCAGCAAAGGAAGCCCTAACCCTAACCAGACCCAAAGGGGGAGCCCATCCTCCAGGGGGCAGCAAAGGAAGCCCTAACCCTAACCAGACCCAAAGGGGGAGCCCATCCTCCAGGGGGCAGCAGAGGAAGCCCTAACCCTAACCAGACCCAAAGGGGGAGCCCATCCTCCAGGGGGCAGCAGCGGAAGCCTTAACCCTAACCAGACCCAAAGGGGGAGCCCATCCTCCAGGGGGCAGCAGAGGAAGCCCTAACCCTAACCAGACCCAAAGGGGGAGTCCATCCTCCAGGGGGGCGGCAGAGGAAGCCCTAACCAGACCTAAAGGGGGAGCCCATCCTCCAGGGGGCAGCAGAGGAAGCCCTAACCATAACCAGACACAAAGGGGGAGCCCAACCTCCAGGGGGCAGCAGAGGAAGCCCTAACCCTAACCAGACCCAAAGGGGGAGCCTGTCCTCCAGGGGGCAGCAGAGGAAGCCCTAACCATAACCAGACACAAAGGGGGAGCCCAACCTCCAGGGGGCAGCAGAGGAAGCCCTAACCCTAACCAGACCCAAAGGGGGAGCCCATCTTCCAGGGGGCAGCAGAGGAAGCCTTAACCCTAACCGGACCCAAAGGGGGAGCCCATCCTCCAGGGGGCAGCAAAGGAAGCCCAAACCCTAACCAGACCCAAAGGGGGAGCCCGTCCTCCAGGGGGCAGCAGAGGAAGCCCAAACCCTAACCAGACCCAAAGGGGGAGCCCGTCCTCCAGGGGGCAGCAGAGGAAGCCCTAACCCTAACCAGACCCAAAGGGGGAGCCCGTCCTCCAGGGGGCAGCAGAGGAAGCCCAAACCCTAACCAGACCCAAAGGGGGAGCCCATCCTCCAGGGGGCAGCAGAGGAAGCCCTAACCCTAACCAGACCCAAAGGGGGAGCCCATCCTCCAGGGGGCAGCAGAGGAAGCCCTAACCCTAACCAGACCCAAAGGGGGAGCCCATCATCCAGGGGGCGGCAGCGGAAGCCCTAACCCTAACCAGACCCAAAGGGGGAGCCCATCCTCCAGGGGGCAGCAAAGGAAGCCCTAACCCTAACCAGACCCAAAGGGGGAGCCCATTCTCCAGGGGGCAGCAAAGGAAGCCCTAACCCTAACCAGACCCAAAGGGGGAGCCCATTCTCCAGGGGGCAGCAAAGGAAGCCCTAACCCTAACCAGACCCAAAGGGGGAGCCCATCCTCCAGGGGGCGGCAGCGGAAGCCCTAACCCTAACCAGACCCAAAGGGGGAGCCCATTCTCCAGGGGGCAGCAAAGGAAGCCCTAACCCTAACCAGACCCAAAGGGGGAGCCCATCCTCCAGGGGGCAGCAAAGGAAGCCCTAACCCTAACCAGACCCAAAGGGGGAGCCCATCCTCCAGGGGGCAGCAGAGGAAGCCCTAACCCTAACCAGACCCAAAGGGGGAGCCCATCCTCCAGGGGGCAGCAGCGGAAGCCTTAACCCTAACCAGACCCAAAGGGGGAGCCCATCCTCCAGGGGGCAGCAGAGGAAGCCCTAACCCTAACCAGACCCAAAGGGGGAGTCCATCCTCCAGGGGGGCGGCAGAGGAAGCCCTAACCAGACCTAAAGGGGGAGCCCATCCTCCAGGGGGCAGCAGAGGAAGCCCTAACCATAACCAGACACAAAGGGGGAGCCCAACCTCCAGGGGGCAGCAGAGGAAGCCCTAACCCTAACCAGACCCAAAGGGGGAGCCCGTCCTCCAGGGGGCAGCAGAGGAAGCCCTAACCATAACCAGACACAAAGGGGGAGCCCAACCTCCAGGGGGCAGCAGAGGAAGCCCTAACCCTAACCAGACCCAAAGGGGGAGCCCATCTTCCAGGGGGCAGCAGAGGAAGCCTTAACCCTAACCGGACCCAAAGGGGGAGCCCATCCTCCAGGGGGCAGCAAAGGAAGCCCAAACCCTAACCAGACCCAAAGGGGGAGCCCATCCTCCAGGGGGCAGCAGAGGAAGCCTTAACCCTAACAAGACCCAAAGGGGGAGCCCATCCTCCAGGGGGCAGCAAAGGAAGCCCTAACCCTAACCAGACCCAAAGGGGGAGCCCATCCTCCAGGGGGCAGCAAAGGAAGCCCTAACCCTAACCAGACCCAAAGGGGGAGCCCATCCTCCAGGGGGCAGCAGAGGAAGCCCTAACCCTAACCAGACCCAAAGGGGGAGCCCATCCTCCAGGGGGCAGCAGAGGAAGCCCTAACCCTAACCAGACCCAAAGGGGGAGCCCGTCCTGCAGGGGGCAGCAGAGGAAGCCCTAACCCCAACCAGACCCAAAGGGGGAGCCCGTCCTGCAGGGGGCAGCAGAGGAAGCCCTAACCCTAATCAGACCCAAAGGGGGAGCCCATCCTCCAGGGGGCAGCAAAGGAAGCCCTAACCCTAACCAGACCCAAAGGGGGAGCCCATCCTCCAGGGGGCAGCAAAGGAAGCCCTAACCCTAACCAGACCCAAAGGGGGAGCCCATCCTCCAGGGGGCAGCAGAGGAAGCCCTAACCCTAACCAGACCCAAAGGGGGAGCCCGTCCTGCAGGGGGCAGCAGAGGAAGCCCTAACCCTAACCAGACCCAAAGGGGGAGCCCGTCCTGCAGGGGGCAGCAGAGGAAGCCCTAACCCTAACCAGACCCAAAGGGGGAGCCCATCCTCCAGGGGGCAGCAGATGAAGCCCTAACCCTAACCAGACCCAAAGGGGGAGCCCATCCTCCAGGGGGCAGCAGAGGAAGCCTTAACCCTAACCGGACCCAAAGGGGGAGCCCATCCTCCAGGGGCGCAGCAGAGAGAGAGCAAGATGGTTAATTCGTAATTCAAACTGTCCAAAGATTTGAGTCTCAAAGCGGGGGACAGGCAGGTGATGGCAGGCAGGTTCTGGTGCTGCTTCTGATGGCAGAACGAACAGTGGTACAGCAGCAGGACATACAGAAGAGACTTCACATGTAGAAAGGCGAGCAGGCCGAAAAGATGCAACAGGTAGTGACGACGCCGCGGACAATAGTGTAGGCAGAATATGCCACGAGAATATGCACGAGTAAGGGAAATAAAATATGCAACTCGCCAAAGTAAGGGAGACTAGAAGGTAGTGCAAACAGTTAGGTGAGTGCAATATGTAAGCTCCGGCAGATATGGCTATGGCAGCATAAGTAGGAGGGAGAGGCAGATGGGAACACAGGCATGGGGAGTCCCTGAAACATCAGCACTCCAATTCCACAAGGGGGGGGGGGGGGTGAAGCTAGAGTGACAGCACTGACAGTTCAGCTCATCCAAAGCCAATGGCACCGATCCCCACCCAGCTCTACACCTCACACTATAGGACTAACTGGGAGTGAGCAGTTAGCTAGAACTACAGTCCCTATAAGCTAGACTAAACCAATGTGTCTTTAGTCTAGACTTGAATATTGAGAGTGAGCCTGAATCCCGCACATCCGCTGGAAGATCATTGCACAGCCGAGGAGCTCTAAAGAGAAATCAAGCCTTCCGATCAAAAGCTCAGCGACCAAAATTAATGTATACTCTTATCCAACACATTCTTTCCACAAAAGGTAAGCATTTGCTTTTTACTTCAGAGCTGTGTGTGTATAAAACGTATACAATGGTAAAAAATTGGTAAAAAGAGTGTTGATTAATTTTCTGTAACCGCACAGGTAGTGCTATCCAGGTGAATCAGAGTAGGAAATCAATGCGTAATTATCTTTAATTATAATTAGCGTTGCATAAATTTCCACATGTACAACACAATTTAAAAATAACGGAAACTAAACGGAAACGTTTAATCAGCGACAAAAGAGAGTAGTAATAAATGTTCTGGTAATAAATGTTTTCGGTTCATTAACATTAAAATAAGGTCTTTAAGTACAAACGTGTAAGCCAAATAGGTGGTAACCATGGGATAAGTAGGTTAAAGCACTTCAAGCTATGCATTATAGTTTATGAACACACTTCTGTCCAGGTAAGGAACCACCCGACGTGGAGTGTTTAATAACATATAATGCATAGCTTGTCATGCATTAACCCATACATAAATAAAAGTAGAAGAAAATCATTTAATTTCTCTTTATATTCAGTTTTTGTCCAAAAAAAATTAAGGATGTGAGGGATTACACAAGGCAGACTGGTTTTGCCCATCTATCCATCTTTCAACCACTTTTCCTAAGCAAGGAAGGAGCAACAGAAAACGCAGGGCGCAAAGGAGTGTATGACACGCCTTGTCATCGCAGGTTACGTACACAGACAAATAGAACAGGAAGTGTAAAGATGCAACTGCAAGTACAGACGCTCCTCTACTTATGAACTTTCAGTTTACGAACTTTTACACATACGAACGAAGAGGACTGCAAGTCCAAATTGTGTTCATTGGCCTCCGGTTTCCTATCCGCAACATACATTTTTTTCTGCGTGCCAATTCCGCTTAGTATAACATTTGGCCACTACTTCCGCCACGCAGCAGTGTAACGTGCGTACTCCAGACATCCTAGTTCTTTGTATTTGCATATAACCTTAAAAAGATGTTGAGTAACGACTTACGAACATTTCAAATTACGAACGGCTGTTCGGAACGTATCTCATTCGTAAACAGAGGAGCATCTGTAATATTTAGTTACAATAATTTTATTGGGTGGTTTGGGACTTTTGAGCGTAGGGTGTAATGTATATTTACATTAACTGCTATACTGAGTATGTTTACCGTCTTGCCAGTTATACATTTCTACTTCTCCCTACTTCTGCACAATGAATTTATAGAGACATTTGTGCTTTTCTGAATATCGTGAGAGTATTTATACCGCAAATTGTTGTATTTGTGTTGAATGTGCTATTCAAAAATCAACTGAAATTTTGGCATGTATTTCCTGCTTGATTTCATCACCTAGTGGCTGAACTGCATAATGTACCACTTTTCGCAGAACTAATTAACTACCTTCAAGAATGAAATCCACAAGATGCAAACAAATGAAAATTATTTTATTTGCATTTTTCACTTTTTGAAGTATTACAACCACAGGAACATCAAAGAACCTTATATATGAGCTCAGTGGAACTTAACAGATCTTACAAAAGAGCAACCTGATCCATTACTATGTAAATGCCTAGATGTTTGCATGTTTTTTTTCTCTCCAAAATTTATGGTGCAGCACATTTGAAAAAGGAAACAATAGAATTTTACACAACAAACTGTAGCAAAGGTTTGAAATTAGTTAATAAATATATAATTTATTTACATATTTAAATAAATGTAAAAAAAAAAAAAAAGACATTCATATGATCTTTTTTCGGATCAATTCGAGTGCAGCTTCCTTTTCCTTTAGAAGCTCTTTAAGCCGTTTGATTTTCTCATGTCTTTTTACCTCCTCTGGGTCCATGGGCGTTGCACAGAAAACATCACCGCCAGTAAGCTCTCCTCCAAGGCTGCTGGATTCGGATGGGCAGTGTATCTCTATAGATGCTGGCTCTTTTTCACCCTCGCTTGAACAAGATGCTGTATTCTCTGGTGTTGGTTCAGGCCACTCCACGGCAGCCATGGCCTTGGATGCTTTGGTTCTGCTGGGCTGCGATGAATCACAATGTATTTCTGCAGCAGTTGAATTGCACATTTCCATGCACTCGGGTGCTGATGGCTTGATGGTTGCACTATCTTGCAACATTTTAGATTGTTTCCCTTTTCCTTTCCTTGACTTGGGTGAGGAGATGGCATCAGATGACTCAGTTCCAGGTTCCACTTCAGGGAAGCTGCTCAGTACAGTGGATATTTTGGATTCTTCTGTTGAACTGCTCACTGTGTTGAGTCTCTGCTCTGGCACTTCCATGGGAACTGGACTACCTAAGATGGAAGCTGACGTTTTCTCTGCAGGAATAGCAAGTTGATCACATGGTGTCTCCACTTCTTCCCCATTTGTTCCTATTTCTGACGAAAGTTCCATTTCTCCACATTGCTCACTTGGTGGCTTCCCGCTGTTCTCAGCTTTGTTTTCATGATGATCCCCTTTCTTCTTCTTCACACCGTTACTGTGGCTTTCATGTTTTCTCTTTGGAGCTGGAACCTGTAAAATACATGAGTCCATTATGTGCCACATTGGACCATTGAGTAATTTATCAAAGTAAAGCAAACTGATTTAAATCTCGATGCCTATTCAGAGGTTGTGTCACTATAAATGCATGGTGATTTTGGGTTGTATCAACTACTGTGACATTTCAAGTACAGTTCCAAACTGATATGGATATAATTTGCCTCTTCGTAAAAACACTAAAATAGAGAATATTGTTTTATTATAATATTAGAAAAAGGGAGATTTCCATCCTCCTCAATAACCTTCACAAGGGATGTGCTGATGCCGCCCATTTTTAACTGCCTTTTTGACAGTTTAGCTAATGAGGGAGACTACAGTGACATACATATTCCCATCAATGCAGATAATGAGATGCTACCAGAATGAAAATTCTGAGGGAATTGTGTAGATGATATTCTGGGACCTATTTAATTTTGAAACAAATTGCATCAAAAATGAAGCAATGCCAGCTAGTCCAAGAACATTATCTACTTAATGTTCCTGGGAAGTTTTTAATACCTTTTAATGGTTTCGATACCTTCAGTGTTAGTGTGCTCACAGGATCAAGTGTTTTCTGCAGCTGTCCTTTCCATTGCGCCCCCCTAGCACTGCTTACATTTTGTCTCAAAATGAAATCAAGCGATATTTATCCATATAATGTTTTGGTGTAGTGGTAATTTTATCCATCAAATACTTTCTGAGTTATAGCACTAACAAGATCAAGTGTCTGTGACTGCCCTTCTCCTTGAAATCACTATGCAATGCTGCTTCAATTTTGGTGTGATAGATCTCAAAATTTGGTAAGCTGCAGATTGTTATCCATAGAATGCACTTACAAGGTTTTAAATAGATGTCAAGTACTTTTTGAGTTACTGCACCAACCAGAAGTGTTGTGCCAACAGCAAACCAGTTCCTAATCCATGGTTTCCCCATTTGGAGAAAACAAAAATATATATATTAATGCGGTATGTATGAACTGCCAGCTTGTGCATAAACATATATACATTTATTCATCCATCCATTCATCTAGTACAGAGTTGTGAGGCATCCCCTGGACAGGACACCAGCAGATTATATTTTCAATATTTTTAAAACCATGTTCAAAAAATTTAAATGATTGTTTTCCTAAATTTTACCCACAGGCTACCCGTTTGCTACGACATTTATTAATTTTAATGGAAGCAATTGCAGAACATCTTGCCATATAAACACTTTAGATTCTCGCTTTTTTTCCTTGGATTTAGAACATAACAATCATTACTTTTCAATGGAAAGCTAGTTTGTATGCCACAAATAACTGCTCAGCAACTTCCAAATGCGCAACATGCAAATGGACCAGCCCTGATACTAACCATTAACTAATGACATTGCCTGTCCTAACGGTATAACCTTCATAGCAAATATACGAGTTAAAAAGCAGATTAGCTGCTTTAATAATGCTTTCTGGCACATTGTTATAAGCAAGTTGCCCTTCCTCCAAGACATGTAGTCTAGCATCTGGGACAAAGCACTGACGTGAATCTGGGCCATTTGAATGACACTGGCATTTTCACACATTCCCTCTTTTTGGTAAGATTTCAGATGACATTTATTATATTTTTGCACAGATATTTCAGACCATTTTTACCTGTGTTTCAATAAGCTTTTTTGTTTTCATCTCAATCCTTGAACTCTGAATTAGTTTGCGGATACCATCTAATGTACGTTTGTTAATTGAGCCAATTTGAGGGACCTTCTTTGGAGTAGCCTTTGACTCTGGAGAAGGGACCCTTTGTAAATGGATCTGCACTTCTGCTCTGATCCCAAATCTTCTCTTCAGCAGCCTGTCACTCTCCTGCCGCTTTTCCTTCTCCTGTATCATGGGACTCTGCAAATCAATCACACAAAGGATACTCTTAAACTATAAAGCAATGGTTATGTTAATATTCAGTTTCGGTTTCTGTAAAAATAGACTACAGTGATGATCGAAAAAATAATAGTTGTGCTTATATTCCTGGCTCAAAGCAAAATGAGACCATTCGAACAAGCCAAAGTGTTCCTAGCCCAAAAAGCACGGCTGACAATATCTACCCATTTGTAACAATGGCAGTGTTTAATATATATGTAGAAATGCATAGTGGTTTAAAGTTCCCTGTGGATTTATAAAACTAGTCTTAAGACATCTGTAACCATACAGTAATCCTATAGTCATTCTCAAGCTTAAAGAAAAAGACTAAATTTATTTGGCTAATGAGCTACACCATTAAAAAAATTATATTTCTAATTATATATAATTTCTGATGCCAAATCCTACACATGCATCCACCCACAATGCATGATATACATAATACATACAGCTTCTACTTGTTGATATGCATCTTCTTTTTCTGGCTCTTTAGATTGAATGCTTCCCAATTTTTCAGTAATGTCTTTTTCCTGATTGGTTATATCCAGCCGACAGCTTGTGTTTTCCAGAACCATTTCATCCTTCTGGCAACTTAACATTTCCTCTTCCTGTCTACATCTCATTTCTGCTTCCTGTCCACTTCCCACTTCTTTTTCTTGTTTACTTCCTAATTCCTCTTCCTGGTTTTCCATTTCCTGTCCATTCACCATTTTTTCTGTCTGTCTACTATCCACTTCCTCGCCCAGATTTGCTTCCATTTCTTCCTCCATTGTACTATCCGGCACAGTTTCCTTTTCTCTTTCATCATCATCTGCCGGAGCACTTGATTTGGGTGGGATGTATGAAACAAATATCACATTAGAATCCTCATCATCATCCACAGTAACAGCCTTATTGGCGCAGGTCTGGGATGCACTGCAATCAGTCATTCTCTGACTGAAACATTCATCCTGTGGGTCCTCATCACATAAATCTATGATCTCATCTACTTTGTTGTTGACATTGAAATTTCCTGTTTGTGACCATTTATGCACATGCAATCCAGAAACATTGCTAGAAGCCTGAATGGAGGGTACAGAGACATTTTTCAGATTGACTGTGGCCTCTCCTGATGGCCGCCTGGATGGGCTCTCAGTGGCATTAAGTTGTACAGTTACATGTTTATCAAACTCGGGTGTTTTCTTAGCCACAAAGTACATCTTCCCATTGCACATGACCAAAGCATTGTCCTTCCCTGGTCCGACACCTGAGGGGCTTTTTTGGGGAGATGATTTGGTGGCAGCATTCTGATCAACATTCTTGGTATTCTCCATCTGAGCAAGAGTTTTGAGGATCTCCAGTGTCATGGATGAGGAGTTCTGGGGAACGAGGCATGGTGCAGCTGAATCAGACTGTTCCTGAACAACCCATTTAATTGGAGTGATGGGACCTGGGCTTTCCTTAGAAAGGACCTTTGGAGTTTGGGCAGGAATAGGCACAGAATTTGAAGGTGGCTGGCTACTTGTTTTAGACAGTGTCTTGACTGGAAGGGGAGTGGGTGACACTGAGGGAGTATGCACTGGGGCTCCTAGTTTCATGGTATTCACTGGTGATACATACACAGCAGTTAGCAAACTCGGTGTAGTGCTGGAGGCACCTGAATGGGTGCTGACTGGTGGTGTCAATATCCTCTTTTTTATAGCCTGAGGAAGTGCTGAGGCTGGCAGTGTTTTCACTTGAGCATTTGATGGAATTTGAAGATAATGTCCACTGGGGAGCACTGGGGATTTCACAGCCACAGGTAACTGGTTTTTATTCAGGAGTGTTATTGCTTTTCCACAGTTCAACATTGGTGATGCCACTGGCACCACATTCTGGGTCACTTTAGTGGGAACTATAGGAACATGGACTCGAATGGGAGCGGCTGTTGATACTCTCACTCCTTCCTGAAGCTGTCCTGTTGCACTTAGGGGGTTCAGTGTCACATTTATGTCTGGTGGCCTTTTCAGAACATATCTTGTATTGACAGTCGGTTGCATTGGAAGAGTAACTGGAAGGTTACTCTGTGACACTGGTGCTGGGGTGAAGTGGATTGGTTGGGCGTACACCCTTTGCGGTTCATTGTCAGCATTTCTGTAAGCGTTGGGTAAGTTAGAGCTATTTTGTATACTAACAAATTGTCCATTGACTCGCTGAACTGGAATGAGTTTCATTACATTTTTCCCATCAGGCCCCACAGCAGGCATAGCTTGATAGTAGACACCTGTCCCACTAAAAGAAAGGGATAGATTTTAGTGTACAACATTCCAAATAACACAATAAGACTGTCAAATGCTTCTTTGAAAAATTAATCATCAAATTGACTCTTCAGTCTGATCTACCCTGATATTATGACCCATCTTAATTATGCTCTTTAAAAAGACTCATGAAAGTACTTGAATAATATTTGTAAACCTAAATTATAGTTTGCTTGTTGTTCAATTCCTTCTTTCCAGACTTATGTACACAGTATGGACAGGCAAACCAACTATACATTAAGCAAAGCACTACAGAAAATAAACTACTTTTGGTAGCAATTACCATTTGACACCATTACTTTGAAAATATAGTATTTTAAATTCCATCATGTCTGATGTACAACTGCCATCATCAGATCATTTCACATCAGAATACATTTTATAATTAAAACTGCTGCCAAGAGTAGTAGGTTCCACAGGAAGACAAGCTACTACAAATACATTAACCAACAAGGAAAAAGACCAAAATGTGATTTTCCCCACTCTTTCACTTGTAAGATAACCCATTACCCAAAACAAACATGGAATACATTAACTACACTTGTTTGCAGCAATGACTTCAATGTGAAATTAGTGATCGCTAGACATTAAAGGTATTTTGACTGCAACACTAACTAAATTTCACATTGTAATTGATACAAATTTTTACTTTTCCCCCAAAATTTTGGCAAGAAACATATCTCTCTCAAAAACATATAATATTCTCTCCAGTTAACCAAAATGACTAGACATTCTGTAGTCACACTAGGACCAGCGCGAGGGGCTATATTTAAAAATAATCTAGTTCTGAATCGCGTCCATATTGTAGCAGGTGGGTCTGCTCCTTTATTCGTTCCTTGATAAAGGTGAACAGCAAACGTGGATGAAAATCAAAACACAGACTGAGTTAGGGGATAACAGTCACCCATACCAATTTACTACCTAGACAGGACTATGACTAGTCCCCGCGGTGACATATAGTCATTGTCTGGCACGTCTGTCAGAAGGGACGATGCCTACATGTCCGACATTCCAACATTTACAGAATTAGGCAACTCCAGCTAGTGCTGGGAGGTAGGACAAAGAATTAGTATCATGGTATATTTTAAGATAGTTTCACGATATATCATGGTATCTTTTTTCCCCCAAGTTCACCCTTACCACAGCAGCAAGCATTTATATCAATAAAATATATTTACTAATGCTTAAAAAGGTGTGTTTTTATTATTCTAAAAAAACCTTCTACGTTTAGCTTGACAGTATAACTGACATGTTTTATTAGATTATTAATGTATACTCAGCATGACAGTGGCATCTTTTATTGATTGAAATCATGCACTTAGCTGGATAAGAAGTTTGACGTTTTATTAGATTAATAATGTGCACGTAGCTAAATAGCAATATGCTTTATTTATTATAACCATATATTTAGCTCCATAGAGACGTTTTATTTATTGTTACTAAGAAATATATGGATGATGTTTGCTTAGCTGACATGCTTTTAATAATTATTACTGTGATAAATCATACATTATATGTCATACATCAGCTTTTGTGAAGAAATTCCAACATGCACCAGGGTGAGCTATTACAATGACAAACCGTGGTTCACAGCTAAATTCCGACCGGCTACATTTAGTGGAGGAAAAGGCTTTCAAAAGCAGGACCTGGGATGGGCTCAAAGAAACAAAACACAGGCTTGGCAAAGCTGTGGAGGAGGCCAAACACTTGCATTCTGAGAGACTGGAGCAGCAATTCTCAACTAACAACTCTACTTCTGACTTCAGCAAACCATCTGCTACAAACCCAAAACTGCCCACTCCATCAACAACCTGAGCCTTGCCAATGAACTGAATCACTTCTACAGTCGATTCGAAAAACAAAGGGAGAGTCCTGACTGCACCCCCAGTGTGCACAGCCATCAGCTCCAGCTCACTGGGACCACCACTCAACCACCAATCACCAGATTGGAGGTTGGGCCCAATACTAGGGCTGTCAGGATCACATCACGGTGTAACCGCGATGATATGGCGCAAACGAAATCATCACCAGGGCGGGTGAAACATTAGTCCGGATGCCGGCTTTTCGGTACTATACAGACATTTACACCCATTTACGCCGCAGTTTACACCCACAGTTTGGAAAGCAGTTTAGTAGTGCACCTAAAGTATTAATGAGACGCATATTGTGACGACCAAAAGTAATATGTATACATAACAGGGGTCCCGCCACACAGTGATCCAGGCAGCTAAAAATGTTATATCATTTGCTGCCTATTGTGTTACTGTTGTTGTTTCAGCTATGCTGCGGTATGGTGGATATGAAAAATTCAAACTGTATGGGAAATTAAAACCGCCATATACTGCCCAACATTAACTCCAACATACAAAAACTTCTTTTCAACACTGAATGATGTTTTTAGTGAACACAGAGGAGAGTATGGTTCACCCAAGGAAAGTACAGCTAATTCAACTGCCATTTGAACATGACTTTCAGTAGTCTTTGAATTTGAGTTACACTCACTGAAAACTTACACTGCTAACTAATCAGTACTTACAGTGAACACACATGATTACTACTACCCTCAAGTGGATACATTGCACTTTGGTTTAGATGGTACTGTACACCAGGTAAATAAAATAAGCCAACTCCCAAAATATGACATAGATGTGCTTTTAGTGCAGCACCAGGCATTAAAATTAGTACTGTATGGTATCATGTAAAAGTAAGAAATGAATAAGTCATAATGAATAGGCCTTCATGAATCGGCATGACAAATAACATCCCTCAATTAAGATAACGGTTTTGAAATCTATAATATTTTAATAAATAGGCCACATTTCAGGTTCTTTAAAAAATGTATTGTAATAAGTGTACTTACACGTAACCACACGTAGACGTATTAAACAATGTAAATTCATATTTCTAATATACTGACAAAAACGTATTGTTTCCATTTAAATACGATTTAAAAAAAAAACACATAAAACCTGGAATAATAGATTTTTATTCCACACATTAATTTTGAACTTAAGGGGTAGGAAATGAAGTAAAGATTTATATTTGTTACTTGGTAAATATACGGCTTCCTACGCCAAACAATTCATAATAAAATTTTAAGTGACTTATTGAATCCGCTGAGGCTTTAAGATCCTTTAAGATTAAACATAGTTGAAACGTCGGTTTAATTCTGTTCGTTTTTGAATAGAAATGTTTGTTGGTTACGGTTTTTACTCTTGGGCAGAATATATTTTATTAAGTGCAACGATTTCCATATTATATATGACTCATGTGATATTCCTAGCCTAACAACAACTAAAAAAACGTCCGAGCACATTATTTTTATGTTAACCGATAGACTTTTCGAGTTTATTTAGGGCGCAACTCACTGTATCATGAGAACAAAACTTGGCAGGCTGACAATACGGCACCTTACCTTTGATTTGAACTGGACATTGCCATCTGTTTATCATTTTGCTTTATGGGCACTGAAACTTTCACCAAGTTATTCATGACGAAGAAACTGACCGTAGTAACGACCAAAAATGTCGTTACCGTGCGCGTGTAATTCTTTTTGTTTTATAGCAGAAGAAAGAAGGGTTGGCGGTTAGCTGGTTTCCTGCACTGTATGCAAACTCCTTATTGAAAAAGAGGGTATCCGCAATGTGTTATCCATTTCCTAACGATGCCATTGTGGAAAGCCAATGCTGCTTCCTCCTTTTCCTCTTTCAACTACTCCCGAGGTAAAAGCGAGCGTATACGAGCTGCAGTACTTCGTTTCGCCGTTAGTCTTCCAAACAACACAATACGTGCTTTTAGCGATCACGAAATACAGCTTCTGTCCGAACGACTTGTCGCCGCATCATAACCTGCAAGAAAGGGGAGATACTGATGAAACGCTTTTGCATGCGATACTACCAAAGATAATGGTGATTAAAATTCACAACCCCCACCATTCACTTAAACGCCATATTGAAACAAAATGCCAGCCATAAATATTGCTGAAATTGCTTTAAAGAGCTCTCGATTGTTTACCTCTCACTACGTCTAACTATTCTGTAACATGTATAACACATCTATGATAAATAATTATAAATCTCACTTACTTCGAAATACGTACTACTGGCGCGTATTTTTACGAGCTCCTCCCCTTCAGTAAATGCAAGTAGCTGGAACTTTCCCCAATCAATATTCTTAAATGGCTTTTGTCCTCTTTCCCACAATGACTAGCTACTTCCGATTAACCTGGTTGTATTACACAATCACAGTAGAATCCAGAATCACTTCCGGGTCAATACTGCCTTCTTCCTGTTTGAAATGGAGACATCTATAGCCCAGTTTAGGTAGTTGCGAACCTTAAAATGACTACAGCAGTCCTTGGATTTACAGTGTTGTAATTCACATTCGACAGTTTTAAAAACCAATATTTAAAACAGATATTTATTTATAAACAAATAAATATTTGATATTTTTCCTTTATTAAACATGTGTAAAATTGAGAGAAATCCTTTCTAAAAAAAACATTTCTTAATGTATTAATGTTGAATATTCATTGTAAAGGATGTTGCTCTTAGGATGAGTAAAGTAAAACTGCTTCAATTTTGATGAGATTTTTCACAAAATTTGATCAGTTTCAGATGTTTAGTTTGAAAAAGTTCTATTTAAAAAGTTTTAAGCTACCCTTTGCTACCACAATTATGCATAATTGCTTTGTTTTAGGTACTATTTGTCTCACTTTTTCCATTTACAGAGAACACAATAAAACTACTATTTTTGAAACTACCTTTACAGGCAATATAATAAAACTACCATTAGTTGTATTTATCAATTCTGTTACAGAATCGTGAGCTCATGAGGAGAATAGCTTGCCTGCATTCAAAACAACTAACAACTGCAAAAGTTCACATTAGACAAGAACTGGACTAGTTGAAAATAGTCTGCCTACCTACACATGCTGATAATTGGGCATGTGATTGAACTTGATTCATATGCTCAAGAAAGGTGGGCAGACAGTTTACCAACCATCCTATTCAGAGTTGTGGGGGGGGGGGGGGGTGTGGAGCCTATGGGCACAAGGCAGGAAACAATCCAGGATGGGGTGCCAACCCATTGCAGGACACACTCACACATATGGGTAATTTGGTAATGCCAATCAGCCTCGCTTGGGGGGGTGGGGGGGGGGGGGATTAAAGTATGCAGAAGAAATGACATGAGGAGAACATGCAAACTCCACACACATGGAATCCTGGGAGAGACTTGAATCCTGGTCCCAGAGGTATGAAGCAACAGTGCTAACCACTGTACCACCATACCGCTATCATTGGGTACAAGGCAGGGAACAACCCAGGATGGGGGGCCAGCCCATCGCAGGGTACACTCAGACACCATGCACTTACACATGCACACCTACGGGCAATTTAGCAACTCCAATTAGCCTCAGCATGTTTTTGGACTGTGGGGGGAAACCGGAGTAGCCGGAGGAAACCCCATGACAACTCCACACACATGTAACCCAGGCGGAGACTTGAACCCGGGTCCCAGAGGTGTGAGGCAACAGTGCTAACCACTGCACCACCAAGCCATGAATGTAAGTATATATTGAACTTTATTATTTGTAACCTACAGATGACAATCCACAAATATGTACCATGATCCACAAATATTTCATTTGGGAATCTACAAATTGTCATGCCCTGCTTGTGCTGATCCTCCTGCATGCCAAGAACCCCTCGCTACCTTGTGTGGAATCCCAATGTCTTCAGCTGTTTCTAATCTTGTTAGTAGCTGTTGTGTATTTAAGTCCGCGTTAGAGTATGTTTCTCGAGTCCGATCATTAATGTTGTAACCATGTGAGAATCGTTATTTGTTCCTGCTTGGCTTTACCCTGAGAAAACCCCCCATTCACCTAATTCCTCAAGTCTTGCTCCTATTTCCCCGGTCCATGCCCATACGTCATGACATAATTCCGGACTCCCAAAAAAGGTGCCTTACAGATGAGTGAATCCACAGCCTAAGCTCTTGCCTTACAGATGAGGGACTTAGATGGAAGAGATCTCCCCATCTATAGACTCAGACATCGCAGAAGAAGTGTGGCAACACTTCGAAGTGGGGTAGCCGAGGGGATGCTCAGGCGAGTAGCCCTAGACTGTGGAATACCTCCTGCCTCACGGGCACCACAGCCTGAGCCAACCCCTGCTATGAATAAAGCAGCCGCAAAGCAAAAGAAATGGAAGAATCGCAGAAGGGCGGATGCGAATTTCTCTTGCTTTCCGGTAGCTGCTAACGGGGCTTACCTCATGGTACTCAACCTAGCGGTGTTCCACACACCCGGGTCCCCAGACCCTACCTCTGCAAAGCCGGCTCCCAAGTTGCCTGGTCTCGCAGCGGCCCTCCTCCTTGCGTTAGTCTCAGAGAAGCACCTTCTGGCACGTTCGGTTTCCATGGCTCGTCTCCCCGCTGCTTCACCAGCATTTGAGGCTAGTCTCACCGCCGCTTCGTTTGCACCCCAGACCCTGGCCAAGACGTTTTTTTCCCTTCAGGGACTATACAGGGCTGAGACTGCACTGCTCCTCAAACAGCTTTGGGGGGAATTCACCAAAGTAACTCCAGCTTCCCTGCCTGAAGAGCGGGAGAAAGCAGCTGAGGAGACACTGAGGAAGCTGCTCCACTTCAGGAAGAAGGAGTAAGCTTCCACAACAGGAGACACCTCTTCACCCGAGGTCTCTGCTGCCCCTTCCCCCGAGGTGGTGCTCACACCAAAGATGGTGGTTCCAGTACCGGCTGTTCCTGTTCTGGTGGTTCCAGTCCTGGCGGTTCCTGCTCCAGCCCCCGTGGTTCCTGCTCCTGTGTCCCTGGCTCCCATCCTGGAGGAGGTCCCTGATTGTCGGACCACTGTTCCTCCCCCCTCGGTGGAGATGGAGGAGGAACTTAAGTGGGACCCCATCAGGGATTTCCCTGATGACTGCCCCAATGAACCCGTGCTGGGGATCACCCTGACCATCTCCCCAGCATGTCAGATCCTGGCCGAATCCTCATCTCTTGGTATCCCGGAGAAGAAAAGGACATCTGCGCTGGGGTCGAGTCCCACCCGCCCTGCCCCCCGGCTCACCTTTGGTCCCCCTTGTTTTGGCTTGGCAGTCACCTGTGGTTCCTCCAGCTCCTGCTCAGCGGTCGGCTGCAATCCCCCTGGCTCCAGCTCGATGGTTGCCTGCGTGTCCACCTGCAGTGACTCGTCGTGTGGCTACAGTCCCCCCTCCGATGCCTCGTTGGTCACCTACGGTTCCCCCAGCTACCACTCGTGGGTTGCCTGCGCCTTCACCAGCTGTGGCTACACCTTCGCCTGCTCGGTTTCTGCTCCCTCCTCACCTTCTCCAGTCTCCCCTTCACCTTCCTCCTCGCCTCCTCCGGCAGTCCCTCTGCCTTGATCCTTGCCTGCTTTGGTGTACCCTCCGGTGTGTTCATGGAGGCAGCCATGTTTGTTCCGAGATGTGGTAGCTTGAACAGGAGATTGTCAGACTTGATGTCACTCAACTCGGAATTTCCGAGTTCTGAGAGAAAAACGAACGCACCATTAGAGTAAAAGCCTTTTACTACCAAGAAACAACATGAAGCCATCCATTTTATCACTGTGAGACCACCATGCATAACAGTCACTTCCGGGTTTCACCCTTTGCACCTAATAAAAAACCAAAATGGAATATGAGTGCTCGTTTTCCGTTTTTTCCATTTTGGATTTGAGTTTTCGGTTTTGAGTTTTTGGTTTGAGTGCAAAATGGGAAATCGGGAAACGGCTCTTTATCCGTTTTTTGATTTTGGTTTTCAAAACCAATAATTGAAAAAAAACCCTGATTTTTGGTTTTCGGTTTTGAATGGAAAAATGAATGAAGGAATGATACACTGATTCTTTTACAATGTTTGCACACAGTTTTTGTCTTGTCTGTGCTTTTCTTTCCGTTTCCATTTGTGATTACTGGAAAGCTAAAATGCTGCCATGCCGCCGATTTAAGATCGGAGGGGAGGGGTGTCATCACTTTCAAATTCGCTCGCCATCTCCATCTATTTTCCAAACCACTTATCCTACTGGGTGGGGGGGGGGGGGTGTCCGGAGCCCATCCCGGAAGCAACGGGCACGAGACAGGGAACAACCGTGGTTGCGGGGTTAGCCCATGGCAGGGCACTCACACACCATTCACTCACACATGCAATTCAGCCTCAGCATATTTTTGTGGGGAGGAGGAAACCCCACGACGACATGGGGAGAACATGCAAACTCCACACACGTGTTACCCAGGCGGAGACTCGAACCTGGGTCCCAGAGATGTGAGGCGACAGTGCTAACCACTGCACCAGGTCAAAACTATATGTCTGACGTATGATGTCAACGTGAATACGCAGTGACATCTGACGTCGAACTGACGTAGTGAAATCAAATGTAATATTACACCAGTTCTTCTGTTAAGAAAAGTACCGTATAGTACACCTAAAGTAGCGATTCATTTTCGGTTTAAATCGTCATATATACATTTACATCGATTTTTAACCAATTCGCGATTCAGCCTTTACCTGCCTATATTTGTGGATCACGTTACATTTGTAACTTCGCTCCTTTTTATCCATTTTGTCCATTTTTGCCCACTTCATACTGCGGTTGATCTGTAGACAAAAAAAAATCACAAATACACTACTATTCACAAATATTGTATTTTTATTTGTGTTGTATAAAATCATATCCAGAAAAATATGTTGCAATTTGTATGCCTGAAACAGGTTTTGCACATTTGTGGATTACTTTCCGTATATTTGTAGATCACGCGACATTTGTTACTCCGCTCCTATTTATTTGTGGATTTTTGTCCAATTCGTACCACTATTTATTTGCAGAAAAGCTCCGGGAAGCCGCTCCCGTTACTGTCCTGGTGACGCATGCGCCACTGAGATGCGCATTAACAAGTTAATGTACAGCTGTGCTATTCTTCTGCTAATTCAACCTTCACACTCTGCTATTACTGATGTAATGTACAATCAGTGAAGACTGGATACTAGGTTGCGCATACATAGACGTGAAGCCTCAAATACCACTTTGGCTAGTGTTCCAGTTTCAGTCCAACGCCTGTATATGCAATACATTTCAGATTTTAACTAAACCGGTCTGAATTGTTCGTGCCGTCTAATTTGTTCTTATTTTCGTTTGTGCTGCTTTAGTTTTTGAGATATAAATGTGTTGTTTATATGAGGACATCAGCACCGTACCTCCGCCTCTAACCAGTCTCAATCTTTTGTGCCGTATGTGTGCCGATGAATAAAGTATCACGGCAGAATTATTTGTCATGTCAAAAGGCAAGAGAACTATTGGGTGTAATTTACTGGGATGAGTCGTTTAAGCTCAGGCGGAGTATCTTTAAATATTTCTTATGCCTGTGAACTGGGCGTCAGACTTAGATTCTAAAAAGTTATTCATTAACACAGACGTGGCACTTAACCATGACGCCTGCTTTCAGTAGTAAAAAAGCCTGTATCGGTTTAATAACCATTATCTATTTAAATAATAAACCAGTAGCGATTACAGATACATGCGTTTAATTTGCTAATGAATGTCCTCACTGAAGTTGGCCAATATACCTGTTTTTGGCTGTTGTGTCCTTGATTATTCGTGATTAACATCGTTAAATGGTCTCTATGTGAAAATATATTAAAAGGTTTGTAAAATACTTTTTATCCAGCCTATAGTGTATAAATTAACTTCATTATAGATCTTAGACTACATTAATAATTGTATTACTTCACCGATGAGACTTCTAAGGACTTATGGAAACGGCTCTGACTAAGGGCGTCTGCCAAATACAGTACATGTAAATGTAATTACCCCCGTCTTCCTTGTGAAGTGTATCTTGGTCCATAGGCTGCTGTTGTTCACATTGTTTCAATAACAGTCAAAAGTGTGTTTTAAACCAAGATAAGCTGAACACGCGAAAAAAGAAGGCACAATTTGAAAGGCAAAACAAAAAACACCGCATTAAGATGTGATGAGAAAAAAGTGATGGCAACAACCGGAAATTGATTTAAGGACATGGGATTGAGGCGATCTGGGGTGAGGAAAATTAAAACTGTTAATAAGCGGTTAGAGAAAATAAAAACATTTGATGGTGTATTGGGTTAACTCTGACAAAGGAGTATAGCATTACTGTGAAAAGGCAGATAACCTAAAGATTAAAGAGTGTAAAAGAGACCTGTGTCATTTTGACAGGTGTATAGAAACTGGAAGTTGATTTGCTGGTATGCACGAATCCGGAAGATGTGCGTACATACAGCCTATTCAGGTCATTCAGATCAAAACCAAAGGTGCATGAAATCAAGCACCTAGCCATGTGGTCAGGTTTACAAACACATTATATGGATAAAAGTACTGAGACACACCTCTGAATCATTAAAATCTGTAATAAATCGGTTCATGAAATTTTTTCCCTGCTAGATATCCATCCATCCATTTTCCAAATCGCTTATCCTACTCAGTCGCAGGGGTTGCGGAGCCTATGCAATGGGCACGAGGCAGGGAACAACCCAGGATGGGGGGCAGCCCATCGCAGGGCACACTCACACACCAGTCAATCACACACGCACACCTATGGGCAATTTAGCAACTCCAGTTAGCCTCAGCATGTCTTTGAACTGTAGGGGGAAACCGGAGTACCCTGCTAGATATTCCATGGTTAATGCAAGAGGTATTTTTGGAAAGTGTAAGTGTTTAGGAACAACAGAAACTCCATGTAAAGTAACGGAGGGCGGTTCCCGAGTGCTGAGGCGTTTTGTGAGTAAAAGTTGACAACGCTCTGCTGACTCAGGAACTGCAGAGTTCCTCACTTCCTTTGGCATTAACCCCAACACAAAAACTGCGCTGGGAGCTTCATGGAATAGGCTTCCATAGCCAAGCTTCTGCATGCAAGTCTTACATTACCAGGTACAATGCCAGGCTTCAGATGGAGTGGTGTAAAGCATGCTGCCACCAGACTCAGAAAGCAGTGGAAACATTCTTTGGAGTGACAAATAATGCATCACTGCATGAATCCTGTGCAACATGAGTTCTGCGGCTGCCAGGAGAATATTACCTCAATATTACAGTGTGCCAGCTATAAAATTTGGTATAAGGGGCTGGGCAAGGCCCCTTAGTCCAAAATGTCTTAGTGTTAAGGGTTTCCTTCACTGGAACTATTATATGCTTCCAACTTTGTGGAAACAGTTTGGGGAAGGACCCTTTATATTCCAGCATGACTGTGCTCCAGTGCACAAAGTAAGGTCCATAAAGACATGGTTGGGTGGGGTTGTGTGGAAGAACTTGACTAGCCCACAGAGACACCTGACTGCAACCCAAACAAACACCTTTGGGAGGAACTTGAATGGAGATTGCTAGCCAGGCCTTCACGTTCAACATCAGTGCTGACCTCATACTTTTGTATGAATGGGTAAAAATTCCCACAGACACGTTCCATAAACTTGTAGAAAGCCTTCCCAGGGGAGTGGTGGCTGTTATAGCTGCAAAGGGGGTCCAACTCCATGTTGATTCCTACAGATTGAGAAGAGGATGTAATAAAACATCCTGTAGGTACAATGGCCAGGAATCCCAATACTTTTGTCTACATAGATGAACGGTAAAAATAAGCACTATCAAGAGCATTTTAACCTGATCTACTCTTAAGCAGTGTTTCCAGAACATCTGCTAAATTTTACACCCTTCATTTAAAATGTTTTTTGTCAAAAAAAAGTACCTCTAATAATTTCTTACTAATGGTAAGTCATCAAGGCTTTGAAGTAATCAAAATTTGTGTTTTGCCATGTTCTAATAATGAAGAAGGCAGGAGCAGGTGTTAGTACAAATAGCAAGGGGTTTAACAGAATGGTAACAGGGCAACCAAAAGCAGACCACAAGGGGTCAACGAGAAGGCACAACTAGCAATAGGGGAAAGCACTGGAGCACACTCTAGGGTGATGACAATAACCAGACTGGGGACCACAGGACTGGGAGGCATGCTCATACATGACTAACGAGGAAGCAGATGAGAGGCAGCTGGAGTTTTCCACGAAAGGACTGAAGGGAGGCAATGCCTTCCTGACTGTTCTTATGAGATGGACAAGTCCATTTAATTTTCTTTAACACCAAGATCAAATCAGTGGTATACAGGCACATGGCATCACAATGTTGCAGCTGCCCTTTAAGTTACATAGCATTCTTGAGCCAACCACATTCTGCCCATTCTGGAGCATATGGTCCTTAATCACTGTAGTGATGCCAGTGCTGATCTCCTTTGCATACCCTACATGCTATGTTTGCCCTTCTTAACAGCATGTCCTTTCTGAACGTGTGTCTGGAAGGTTCCCTTTGGGCTTGTGGAATAGTCTGTCCGAAGTCTGTCCATAAATCCCCCATCAAAACACCAGCATGGTCTCTCTTCAGCAAAATAAGGTTCTCCAGGCCATAGAAGTACCAGTGATGTTTATTCCTTAAACAGACAGCAGGTCTTAAATGCTCCTCAGTAGCATAGTTACAGCTTTCACACTATGTTCAGTGTTCATGCCTGGTATCCCAGCACCTCATCAGCATGATTCTCCACTAGCATAGAAGTCATCCTTACACCACTGCACCATGTCTCCAAGCAGCCCTTCATGCCACAGATCTGAAGATTACAAAATAAAGACTTCAATAATTTCCTACGCTACAACCTACTGGTTTAACACTTATTCACTCACTCATTTGCTTAACTACTCCCTATACCTCCTACATGCTAATCGCAATCATCTCACCCAATCTGAAACTTCAGCATCATACACTCCATGATCTAAATCCCCAAAAGCTCTGCCATCCTCACCTGCTGCAGGTCCATCACCCTTGGCTGCACCCAGGTCATGTGCACTTGACCATCCACCTCATCAATGCTGCCCTTCACCAATCCGCTGGACAGCGCCTTCATCACCAAAAGCTCCACCTGCTCACATACCAAGATCTCAGGAGTAATGCAAAATGTGCCCACACACTCCACCATTACCATGCAACCCTGCACTCTAACAGCAGGCAATATTCATTTCTCAAAACCATGCCATTTTTTGAATTTGTAAGCACTTCCACTAGATACCAGTAAGCACTTTCAAATATATCCAACAATGTCCTATAAATAAGCACCTCAGTGATTGGCAGCTCCGTTTCCATGGCAATCTTCTCAAAGGTCATCTGTCTGCAGTGCGCTGGTCTTGTGAAGATCATCTGCAAATCCATGTAACTTATGGTCCATTGAAATACACATCTTACCAACATAACAGAGCTATGAGAGTTTGAACACTGAGTCTGGTTCTGTAAATTTATTCACCTATAATCTAAGCAAGTAACTTGCATAAAGGAACAGTCATTGACGACAGATTAGTCCTTAAACCACTGTGCTACAATAAAGACGGTATAACACTGACGCACCCGACTCAAGCCTCACCTCCAGTAGACACAGTAGCTGCAGCTTCTTTCTCAGTTTCTTCTCATTGGCGGCTAGATCTGTCTAAGCATAATGAAGTGGGCTTTGTCATACCATCCATGTGAAGAACGCATGGTGTGAGAACACTGTGGCATACTAACACATGCAGGGGATTAAGGTCTCACACACACACACACACACACATATACCAACAATGGATAATGTAGCAACATAAAAAAAAAAAAAAAAAAAAAAAAAAAAAAAAATAGAACTGTTTAGTGGACTCAAGATTTACGCGCAAGAAAACACATTTACTGCATCAACCAATCAGAATTTAAGACATTCCCAAACACCCATTGTTATAGCAAATTGATAGGTATTGTGTTAAGACCTAACTGTGGCAGACTCCCGGTGAGAACAGGCTGCATCCTGAGTCCACCACAGTCATGCCCAGGGTTGACTCACACCTGTGAGCTCCAAGAGTCCCGCAGAGCATCAAAACTCTTGACGCTCCCACGGTTGAAGGCATAGAGTGTTTGGACCAGCCACTGTGTCTCTGCAGTCTGCAGTGTTGCCAAGATGGGATGCAGCAACTGGAAGATAAGCGTGTATTTATAAAAAAAAAAAAAAAAACACACATACCAATCTGGGCCAGTTGGTAAACTCAATGTAGGCATTAACTGAAGACAGCTTCCCCTCTGAGCACTAAACTGAACCACAATATAAGCTTGACTAAAATGACATTGGCATTCCAGGACTATAAAAGGGGATTTAAAAAGTTGATTTTCTGCATGTATATTTGACACTTGGCAGACCTCCAGCCAAACCAGTGACCTTTTGATCACAGGCAGTTCCTTGGTGCTACAATGGGTGGCTGCCCTTCAGACAGCTTGCGCTCACCTACAGAGAGCAAGTTGGGGGGAGACGTAAAGAGAATTTCCTTATGGGGATCAGTGAAGTATCAATTATGTCATTTTAGGAGGTATTCAAGACCACTATGTGGGAAGACATTACTTTGGATAGGTTACTCCACACCCAACAGGTTTACTAATAAAAGTGTGGCTTTGTTAGCTACAAAGGAATTACAAAACTCCTCGAACAACGGCCTTGGTGACATGTCCGGGTTTAAAACCACAAAGCGCTAATTTCAGGTCAGCTCTAAATAGTGTTTAGGTCTCAGGTAAAGTCAAAAGCAAAAGTTAAGTTCTTGTGTAGAGCCTGACAAACCTGCTGTTCTGTTCTGGAGCACTGTCCTGATGCATGACCCAACTTACAAACAAGGTCCCTGTAATTGTCCTGATGGGCAAAGCAAATCAGACACAGTGCAGCAAAGGCCCTCAAATCATGACAATCATTGCCGATCCTTGACAATAATTATTCTGACATTTGTGGATATTACGCATCTTTGTTCAGGAAGTCTAAACCTTACAACATTTTCTTAGAGAGACTTTGCCAATATGGCCTTTCCTGTCAATACGAAGATACAATCCTTTAACATTCCACCAAGTGCCAGTTATCACAGTTCTGTGCAGCTTCCAAAACATAAAATGGCTCTCTAAACATGCACTGCAAACATACACCCTTGATGATGTCCCTGTACACTGGACCAGTGGGTCCTCACCAGGTGCCCAAAGTTGTAGAGCCCATCACCCAGCAGTGCAGCCAGCGCCAACTTGACAGCCGTCTGCTGCTGGACATCTGCTGCAGGGAGATGGTGGCAGAAGGGTTAGCGAAGCTCCATAATCTGTACACTGCCCAAGTAATGCAAGCCCTGTGGCCCGGTAGTAACCGCTAGAGGCACAGACTAGCACAGTGACATCACACAGCAAATGGCCCTTTTACCTGAGAGTTCCTTAATCTGTACACAGCCCAAGTAGCGCAAGGCCTGCCTGTAATAGAGAGCATGCTGCCCTGTGGCCCGATAGTAACTGCTGGAGGCACAATAGAAGCGGCTGTGGGTGGAGCTGAGCCCAGGCAGCTGTTCCAGCATGGTCTCTGCAGTAGCCAGGAGGCTCTGCAGGCAGAATAGCACAACGACGTCATACAGTATAGGACCTGTTAACCTGACTTTGCCTCCAACTACAGCAGCTGAGACAATGCTGGAAGCCAGCTTGAAGTGCTTTGAGCATAGCAAGTGGTGCAATTGGAATTCCAACCAGCAGAGGGCAGAATAGCTTGGTGCCAGACCCAGCTTCATTTCCAAATAAAATTATTGCAGAACGAACCTTTCCTGCTGGGAGGTCCCCGCTTTTTAACTTCATAGTGGACATGGCAGTAAGGCAGAGAATTACTGCCTCACTGTTTCCTTTCACCTGTTAAGAATCAAGGACATCATTCCAATTTAATCTTAAAAACATGAATTCATTTTTATTTAAAAATTCAACTTCTTTACTGGCCATGTGCAACAAAATGCTTGCTCCTTCAGCTACACTCGACTAAGACCGTGCAGAATACAGACACTGCTGAATCACGATCAACCTGACAACCGTTTCTAAGCAAACATAAGGTTCACCCAAAGCCTACAAGTCAACACAAAGGAAAAACGTCGGGCTTCCACAGGCAAGCTGTTCTTAAATAATCCTCTAGATGGCACTGCATACAACTAAAATATATCTGCTACCCCCAAGATGGCTGACGTAACAGTGTAATGAAAGTACCACAGTTGATACCTTCTCTCTGGTTTTCTCAAGCAGCTTCAAGGCATTTCCAGCATCTGTTCTCGAGAAGGACGATAACGTTAGTTTGCACGATGACCAAGTCCACATGATGAACGCAGCCATTGCACTGACTCACCAGGCACTTGCTGTGCAGCTAGAAGGATCATTTCCACAAGGGACAATGGATTCATTCTGGCAAAATGTGGAGCAGATTGAATTATATGTCTATTACTTTGATTTAAGGGCAAATAGGGCCATTCTGACATCACTACTATTGCAAGTGTTTTGAAATGCATTTCCACATACAAGTGCAAAGATTCAATGTCAAAATGACAACGTAATGAGTACTGGTAGATAGGAATCACAGCATGACTACACAGAAGATTTGCTTTGCATCAAACATCACAATGTGTCAGCTGTGACAATGCAAGGATAACGGTGTTCTCTTAAAAGACCAGAGTCTTCTCAACCTACAAAGGACATGCAAACTTCCTGCAACAGAACTCACCTGTGTTCAAAGTCGCAGATGAAGTTCTCATACAACTGTGGAAAAGGACAACTGATGGAATGAATTTGCAGCTTAGGCATAAATTCAAATGAAAACTATGTATATTTCACACACCAAAAGAAGCATGAAGGGAAGATGTGTAAAAAAGCTTTCTGAAGGTGCCTGCTTTTTTACCAAAAAGGATGCAAGTGTTGGGTAAAATGTAAAACTAAATTATTAAAAATTCAAAGCAACAGCTAATATCAAAGTGATAACATTAAGTGTTCATATATATATATATATATATATATATATATATATATATATATATATATATATATATATATATATATATATATATATATATATATATATATATATATATATATATATATATATATCTCACATACATACATACACACACACACACACACACACAAGATGAATATTCCACTTCTTAAAAACAGTCACCATATTCTGTTTAAGGGAAATGAGCGCCATCAGCCTTTTCACGGAGATCGGTACTTTTCTGTTGGCTCACTGCAACGAAAGGCGTAACAAAGGCTTTCACTGTAAACTGCGAGAGAAGGTATCTTAACTGTGTCTGTAAGACATCCGCACATCGCACAGCAGGGGGCGAAAGAGTATCTTGGTCTCTAATGGCGTTATAAAAGTTACTATAATCTGATGAATGACAGGTCTGCTTGGTCCTTTATCAGGATAAGCGGTTGTAATATTGAGAGATACCGGTTTACCCTCCGACGAGAAGGCTAGTTGTTATTCCCAGTGTAAACAAGCCCATACTGTGAATGCTAAGTTAACTGAAAGGCAGATGTTTACAGTAAAGGTCTGTCGGGTCATGCAAAACACTGCTTACGCACTGCCCTCATTTAGTGCGCGGTTGTCCCTTCAGAACAAACCTTCAGAATCCTGCCATCAGAGGCAAGAGCCGGGCGCTGAACGTAGTCCAGCAGCTCCACCGTCAGCTGATGCCAGCGCCTAGAAGGAAAGCGCACCTACTTTACCCTGGAAAACGCCCCGGGGTGACGCTGTTTTAAAGTCAGCTATCAGACCCTCATGCCTTCGGCAAGCCAAAAACAAGAACGTTTATACAAAACAGGGGAAACTGCGTTTCAATGACCTCTTTTTGTAAAGATCCTCCATTTTTATCAGTTTCTCCCTTTCTTTGTCATGGTATCGTCCCTGCTGTTCCTGAAGATAAACAACAGCGTCTTTCCGCAGCATGACTTCAAAAGCAACTAATTACAGGAGAAAAAAAAACACCTTAAATTCGATTGAATTTTCCCCAAGATGCTTGAACTATCGAAAACGAGCACGGTACTCTAAAATATCTCATTTATGATATCCGTGGTAATAATAAGTGATGGTTGGTTTGATGGTGCATAATTTATATCACCTGAAATTAGCAATCCTGCTAGTCTAGACTGGTTGATTCACACACCAAATTCATTATCTCATTGGCTTTAAATAATACAACATCCTAAGCCGTAGATATTATGGGAAAAAGATCTGAGTAGATATTTGCTGCAGTTTGGCCTTAGCTAACACGCCCACACCGAGGCGGATAAGGGACAGCTGGGAGGGGGGATATTACGGTAACACCATATACCGCGGTATTTGTCCCCCTCCCCCTCAAAATGTATGCACCTGCACATAAAATTGCAATTGATCTACTCAGTACACAGCTACATCCTTTCAGTAAAATGTCTGCTGCAATTAGTGCCCACATATTTTATCGGGCAAGTGTGTATCTTCGTGTAACCATTTCTGTTTATGCTGTTGGTTGCTGTTCTTCTCTGTGGACAGACATATCTTTCAGTGGTTCCCCTATATCTCAATTTTAATGCACCAGTCACTGCATACGTAAGTTGTATTTTGGTCCAAGCACTTCTTTAACTGTTAATGGAGATCCAAACTGCTACTGGAATAGAACAAAGACACGTAAAATGTGTTGGGAGGTCTGGTAAACACATGCGAAAACTCACATGCACTAACCACATGGTTCTCTTATTTACGCAATTATTTGTATAGTAAATGGTGTTTTATTCGCATGCTACTCCGGGCAGAATTGCTAAAAACGTCAAGAAACATCAACCTAACGGCAATTTTTAAAATATAAACTCAATGTAAACTGATAAAATACCTGTAAGTGCAGAATAGTACCATATTTTGAAAAATGGATTCCCTAATGCAGTCAAAGGCAAAAGGGCTGCTTAAAGGGCTGCTTAAAAGGGCTGCTTATGTTTATAAAAGGAAGCCGCTATAATTAGTAACGTAGTGACGTGCTGTGAAGGACAAGTTCCCTGTTAATTTATTAGAGCAGGAATACATATTACCAGCATTCACTTCAGTTAACTCTTATAGTTGTATCTTGATTAATCAAGGTTATGAACGAGTTTGTATTAGCGTGAACACCTTGTATATTAACGTGAAATATTCAAAATTCTAAGCTCTCATTTTAACAAACATTTTCAAACGAGGGACGCATTCAAATATTTACACATTTACACAGTTTATTTCAACTACTTTGAGACGTTAGATAGCATATTGTGCAAGTCAAAATACGCATGATTTGTTTTATAAGGAGTATTTTCGTCCGATTGTAGCAAAATGTTTGCGCTGTGGTTGAAGTGACGCAAGATCCGGACTGAGGCAGCGGACTGACTCGGTGAGCAGCGAGCGCCACGTCGGCAGCGGGGCTGCGCCGCTCGGCCCGGTGACAAGTTAGTGCAGTTAGACAATAGTACCGTACGCCGTTTGCAACTAACGCGCCGCAGAGAAGGACTATTCTGTTTTTTTATTGTACGCATTGCTCAGGTCTGAATGTGTTTTCCTTTGTGCCCGATGTTTGGCGGCCAACAGGGAAAGGTATCCCAGGTAAACCGACGCTGAAATAATCCCAGCAGGGTCATACGGGAGAACATCTAACGCATCTGGAGACAATGGTGAAGGTAAACGCTGGATTTTTCTTACACTCATGACTATTAATAACTTTTTGCTTTCGGGAATTACTCTAAAACTTAAAAACTGAGGTTTTAGCCTCAGTATTAGGTATTTTTTATGTTAAAGTTGCTGATTTCATGAGAATGTAAAGATTTGTATTACGATGAAAACAATATTCTGATGTATATTACATGTTATGCATAGTAATGGTAATAAACACGAAGAGTCAAGGTGTGTTAAGGGGAAGTTCATATCTTTACAAACGACACATGTGCTCGAATTAAATTTCTTGGACAGAGCAGGTATATATTATACGACAGATATAATATAGCGTATTGAGCTTAGCACTCAAAACAATTCACCGTTTATTTCACATAAATTATGGGTGAGAAGAGTGTGGGAAAGGTTATGACTTTAGGCTTTTTTATTTAATAGTATTTGTAGTCGTAAGTCTGACCTAACGTATTTTTTGTCTTTTCAAGCGGAACACGCTTGAAATGAGCATGGAACAGATCGACTTTATCCCATACGATTATACACTATGCGTTTAGTCGAATGGTTTATTATAGTTCTTGTTTCCTTTGAGATGCACTATTAGAGCGCTACCTAAACGTAATTGTCTATAGCCGCACTTACACCACAAATACTTTATTACTATTATTATTATTATTGAGTAATTTAATTTATTTGTGGTCCACGTGTCACGTGTGAAGGATAGGCAGGGGAATAGGGCCTGTCTCTGTTCTGATTGGTGAGGCCATACCCCCCCCAATACAAATGGGTTAAGTACCCAAATGTTAAGCTTCATTAAAATGTCTTCTGAAAATAGCCTGAAGTGTATTTTTACCAACAGAAACATGTTATAGCAAGATCTTTAACCCAAAAAACTGCTCCAGGACGTCAGACAAATGTCTGAGCCTGCGCTTTGACCCTTAACTTCAATCTCTCACCTATATTTCTGTATGTGTGTCTCATAGAAGAGCAAAATGGGATGTGTGCAAAACTAAATGATTCATATCTACATGTGTTTGTTCAATGGCATGCAAAGTATCATCACAATAGGAAATGGCCATTACTTTGGATAATGAGCATATAGTAAATACTATAGCTGTGGGGTGGGTCTGATCATGTCCATTAACTTTGAGAATATGACATTTTTTCTCACCAGAGCGTCAACTCTGCCACACAGCAGAGTGGCTGTTACCAGGAAACCGAGGCAGACCCTCCACCCAGCCAGCCTGTATCTGGTAAATACTTTATTTTTAAATTTAGTTTTGACGTCAAGCTACACAGTGTTCAAAATCCATCTTGCACTAATGATGTTGAAGTATTTTGTAACCTCAAAAAAACGTCTGAAAGGGCAGACTTGGAAATGAAAATGAGTGTGACTGTTACTAGATGACACAATGAGGCAGTAGTTCAAAGCTGCAGGGCACTGAACGTGTGCGATCACACAAAACACAGCTGCAGGGCACTGAACGTGTGCGATCACACAAACACAGCTGCAGGGCACTGAACGTGTGCGATCACACAAAACACAGCTGCAGGGCACTGAACGTGTGCGATCACACAAAACACAGCTGCAGGGCACTGAACGTGTGCGATCACACAAAACACAGCTGCAGGGCACTGAACGTGTGCGATCACACAAAACACAGCTGCAGGGCACTGAACGTGTGCGATCACACAAAACACAGCTTTCCTGAACTTCAGAGCAGTTCACAACTGCACAATTTTTCAAGCTGAAACATGAAAATAATAATATTTGCAGTTCCATTCAATGTATCCATATTCATTTCATAGTAAGTAAGAAAATATATCTTTTTTTTTCTGTAATAGGCATAAATCAGTTTCATGATTACTGTTTAGAATGCTATTCTGTTTAGGTGCTTTAGGAAGGGAATGTAGGGAGCTGTTTTTTAAGCTCTGGGTAAAATCGTTTCCAAGTGTTTTGGACAAAAGTATTGGGACACACCTCTCAGTCATTAAAATTCAGGTGTTTGATTCAAACCCATTGACAAAGGATGCCACCTTTTGTAATAAGTTCATGAAATTTCTTCCCTTCTAGATATTCCATAGTCAACTGTAAGTGGTATTATTGCAAAGTGGAAGTGTTTAGGGACAACAGAAACTCAAACACGAAGTGGCAGCCCACATACTGTGACGCAAGAGTGGAGTCCAACACTCTGTTCACTCAGTAACCGCGTAGTTCTAAACTTCCACCCCTTTTTAACAGTAGGTTGTATCCAGTAGGAATATTCACCTTTAACCCTAAAAGCTTGTTCTTATGTGTTTTGGTGCAGATGATGGGAAGGAGCATTCGGAGACCCAGCCAGGCATGATGTGGCGCCTGACAGGAAGCCTCTTCAGTGCCACCAAGGGAGCGATGGGAGCCACTGTGGGAGGTGTAGCCTGGCTGGGGGGCAAGAGCCTGCAGATCACCAAATCTGCAGTGACATCTGTGCCATCTGTGGGCGTCAGCCTGGTTAAAGGGGGCGTGGCTGCAGTGACAGGGGGCGTGTCCACAGTCGGGGGCTCAGTAGCCAGCAAAGTGCCCTTTGTCAAAAAAACAAAAGACAAGGCAGAGTGAGATGTAATAGTTGGGGCCACCAACTGACCCCCCCCCAACACACACACACACACACACACACACACACACACACACACACACACACACACACACACACACACACACACACACACTCCTGAGCCTTAAAACAAGACTGAACATTTATTCCATCAAGCAGAGATGAAGCAGAATTTTAGATTTATTCAGTGCCTTTGTATAGCTTTTTGCTTTTTCCCCTAGTTATGAGACACTTTTCAGTTCAGCACGATCCACTGTTCAGCATGTTGGCTGTGTGCTAACCCGTCTCACGTGCTCCATTCCAGTTTCTCCTGATGTCTTGGGTTTTATCACTGAATGCTGTTTTACAGGTCATATTTCTACGGTTCTTTATCTAGTACTGCTGCAGTTCTCCATGAATTGACATTTTGCAGGAGCACTAATGCATTTGATGCGCTGTATGAGTGCATCCAGTACGTGTCGCTATATCAGCTTGTTGGAGACTCCTCTGGTTTAGTCACACACACCCGGGGAAATTTACTGGCTATCCTCATAGAAAAGAAGTTTGCACCTGTCCACATGCAGCTGTACAGTATGAAATGGTCTGCATTTTTTATGAACATTGCTGTTTAAATGTTTAACTGCACTTCAATGCAAAAGAAAAAAGTTTTATGCCTATCTGCCTGTGGTACAGTACTGCGGAGAATTTTGCTATGTGTAATTTCAATATATTAAAATATTTGTGTAATACTATATATGTAGTATTGTTTATGCTTCCCACTGGAAAATTTGAAAATGATGCACTAAATACTTTTTAGGTTGTGGTGCTAATGAGAAGTGTTGGTGGCAGTGGTGGACTGATACCAAAAAGTAGTCTCTGTCTGGGTGATTCAATTAATGAAGTAGATTATTATATTGCATCCCCCATCTATGAAATATTGATTTTTCACTACTTCACCTCAGTTGCCTTTGTCAAAAACATGGGATAGCATTCTACCTGCAGGGAAACTGCAAAATATGTACAAAATAATGCACTCTTCAGTTTGTGGAGTATAATCTCTGCATGACTGCATAGGTTTTATCACAATTACAAAGCATATCTTAATTTGGAATTCTGAATTAAGACCAAACCAAGATGTTCATCCTCAGTAGTAGAATTGTTTCAAAGAGCATGGGCACCGACTTCTTAGCAGAAATAAGGATTCCTGTAAAGCAATGAAGCATGAAGCAGTCAGCAAGGCCATGGGCTGCCTGTTCACCATAAACACGTGATTGTGGGTAACATTTGTGAGGTTGTGTAATGGAGATCTTACCTGTTGCACATTTCCAGTTCACTATGGCTGTATTTTTCAGGGTTTCATGAAATGATATGCAAAATATCCTATGTGTTCCAGGGAAATCTAACATGAGTCACTTCATCCACTTTCTGATGATCTAGTACAAGGGCATATGGGTCCTGGGAGCCTGTCCCTCAGCAGCACAGAGAAAAAGGCAGGAGTTCCCTTTTAGGTGACATTGTGAATAGCCCAACAAGTAACAGTTAACTGGTGTCGTCTTTACCCTTCCTCAGGTCAAGTTTATCCTGCTAAATGGCATTGCCCACACAGAAACATACTTTTTTGCTTTTAGTGCTGGTACAGGAGCTGTAAATGGATTGGTTGGCAGTGATGTCAAACAGAATTCATTTTTTGCATAAGAAAAATATTTAAAGTACATCATTAAGAACCTTAAACTACAATATTGTGCATACTTAGATGGATGGGGTAACCATTTTAAATTTAATGTGACTCTTGATTTTAACCTTTTCCCCATTCTTCCATTGGAGGATACTCCGTACCATGCAAATTCTCAAATTTGGTCAGTTCCACATCTTCACCCATACAATATGACTGCAAATTTGAAAACGATTCACCAAATACTTTTTGAGTTGTGGCTGGTTAATGACCCAGGATGCAATAAGTCAAGACCTTTCACTGCAGCAGCGGTTTTATTCATCAACATTCCAATTAAGCACAAGTACAACAATTTACAAACTAGACAATACATCTATACCCATGGCATTTGTTTTGCTTTATTTTTGAGGAAGGAAATGAGGATAAAATGGTTCTGTCAAAATCTACAAATCTACAGTAACAATGCAGTCTATAATAATATACTGGACACTGCTATATGAAGCAAAAACAATGGGAGCCACACTAATGAGGCCAAGTGCTGTTCAGGCTGCCATTTCCTATGAAAGAAAATACACACAGACTCAGCGAGAGCCACCTGAAGCAATTTGCACTCTTACTGGTGAATAAGCAACGTGCAACACATGGGGTGGGGGGACACGACGACTTAAAAAAATGGATTTGTTTGAGTTTTTTTCTTTTTGCTTGGGGGAGGGGGCTACAAAAGCAAAAATGTTTAAACAAGACTGTTCCCACGACACACTGACTATAAAAATAGGTATGATGTGGTGTTAAAAAATATCAGAGCCTATCCTCACGGCGAATTCCAATCGATTACCGTTAAAAACTTGTAGTTGCACACAAATGCATATCCAAGCTCCATTACAAAACTCTTATTGGCCATCTTGGTTTGGGGAAAAACACAGCAAACTGCTAAGCAAATATGTAGCCTGAAGAGTAGCTGCTGGTTTACACATGCAGTGTACAGCTAAGACGCATGTGAATCTCCAACTGATTCCGTCTTTGAGGCACCATTTCAATGGAATTGGAAGATGAGGAATGTTTTGTCGTCAAGGACAGTAGAGAGCTGCAGTGTTGGATGATACAAAAATCTTACGCCCATTTCACATGACAGCAGAAACGAGGGTCTCAATCTCTTTCTGAAAACTTGCTCAACTTTACTTTTTATATTTTATCGTTTTATTAAAAATTTTATAAAAATGCTGAGGAGTTTGCAGGACGTTGTCCTTCAGCTTTGTAACCTAAAGCAAATCTTCATTTTATGAAGTGGTACATCTGAGGTGAGTGTTACATTGGAATAAAAACACCTTTTTGTTTAGAGATCATTTCAAGATCATTTTCTTCCTTTTCTCCTGTTTCTGAAAGAGGTGTAAATGTATGACGAAGCTGGAACGGTGTGAAATGCGGACAAGTGACCAACGTAATGAAAGTTACAAAGTTCTACCTGCAGAGAGCATTCGGCTGTAACTGGCATAAGAAACCTGGTCTTTTGCTGCACGTTTCCTGAGGCAGTTAGGAGGCTAATATCCTGTATAATGTTAATATCCCAGAACAGGCAATTGGTTTGTAAATGACATAAATTAACATTTGGTAAGTAGGCTGGGAGAGGATGCACTTCAGCAGCCGTTCTCCAGCTGTCGGTACAGGAAGGGCTGCCGGTGTGGGGCACCCAGGTGGGGCAGTAGCAGACTGGGATTACATGCGCAACGCGCCGTTCTCCAGCTGTCGGTACAGGAAGGGCTGCCGGCGTGGGGCACTGAGGTGGGGCAGTAGCAGACTGGGATTACATGCGCAACGCGCCGTTCTCCAGCTGTCGGTACAGGAAGGGCTGCCGGCGTGCGGCACCCAGGTGGGGCAGTAGCAGACTGGGATTACATGCGCAACGCACCGTTCTCCAGCTGTCGGTACAGGAAGGGCTGCCGGCGTGGGGCACTGAGGTGGGGCAGTAGCAGACTGGGATTACATGCGCAACGCGCCGTTCTCCAGCTGTCGGTACAGGAAGGGCTGCCGGCGTGGGGCACCGAGGTGGGGCAGTAGCAGACTGGGATTACATGCGCAACGCGCCGTTCTCCAGCTGTCGGTATGGGAAGGGCTGCCGGTGTGGGGCACCCAGGTGGGGCAGTAGCAGACTGGGATTACATGCGCAACGCACCGTTCTCCAGCTGTCGGTACAGGAAGGGCTGCCGGCGTGGGGCACTGAGGTGGGGCAGTAGCAGACTGGGATTACATGCGCAACGCGCCGTTCTCCAGCTGTCGGTACAGGAAGGGCTGCCGGCGTGGGGCACCGAGGTGGGGCAGTAGCAGACTGGGATTACATGCGCAACGCGCCGTTCTCCAGCTGTCGGTATGGGAAGGGCTGCCGGCGTGGGGCACCGAGGTGGGGCAGTAGCAGACTGGGATTACATGCGCAACGCGCCGTTCTCCAGCTGTCGGTATGGGAAGGGCTGCCGGTGTGGGGCACCCAGGTGGGGCAGTAGCAGACTGGGATTACATGCGCAACGCGCCGTTCTCCAGCTGTCGGTACAGGAAGGGCTGCCGGCGTGGGGCACTGAGGTGGGGCAGTAGCAGACTGGGATTACATGCGCAACGCGCCGTTCTCCAGCTGTCGGTACAGGAAGGGCTGCCGGCGTGGGGCACTGAGGTGGGGCAGTAGCAGACTGGGATTACATGCGCAACGCGCCGTTCTCCAGCTGTCGGTACAGGAAGGGCTGCCGGTGTGGGGCACCCAGGTGGGGCAGTAGCAGACTGGGATTACATGCGCAATGCGCCATTCTCCAGCTGTCGGTACAGGAAGGGCTGCCGGCGTGGGGCACTGAGGTGGGGCAGTAGCAGACTGGGATTACATGCGCAACGCGCCGTTCTCCAGCTGTCGGTATGGGAAGGGCTGCCGGTGTGGGGCACCCAGGTGGGGCAATAATACAAGAGGTGTGCAGTAGTACATGCGCAATTCGCCGTTCTCCAGCTGCTTTGCTTTCGATAAAAACAAGATGCCAACATGCTACTCCACATCACATTTGCATGGTGTATAATGTATATACATATAAACTGTATATATACAAAAATAAGGACAAACAGTGGAACCTTTGCACCCCCAAAGGACAGACGTTCCAAATGGAATATGCTCCCTTACGGGCTGTCAGTCATATTTAAGAGCTCCGTCGGAACAGACCGCTCTGGAACACAGGCAGAAGAAGAGATGTTCCCTGCGAGGCCATGAATGTAAATGCAGAGTCCTGACTGCAGACAGCATGGAGCACCACAAAGATTAATCACATGGATGATAGCTACCTTTCTTTCAGTATAATCCCTAGACTAGGTGTCCTTTTGAGGTACTGAGCTCTGAGTAGTGGCAGAGATTCAGGGCAGGTTCATTAGCCAACAGAATCAGCGCCTGATGAACGGTAGCTGCTCCAGGATGGCGAAGAGCAGGATGTCAGCAATGAGATCGAAGGTGCTGGATTAATGTGTTGAGGTCGCCTATCTGTAGAGTCATGTCTCCACTTCATCCCCTTCTACCTCACTTCCAACCGTAGACTTTCAGCGACATGCACTGAGGAAGGAATGTTCTCAGTCCTAGCTAAGGGTACCGCTGTGTTAGTCAGGAGCCGGAGAGATGGTCAGTAAGAGGAGCTTTACAGTCGGCAGACCATGTGCTGCACCCCAAGAACACCGTCTGTGCCCGGCTGAGCTTCCTGCAATGACTCTGTCCACTTTCATCCCACCAAAACACGTAACCATGTCATATTTTCACCTTTGGATCCAGGGTTCTTAAAAATAAAAACTGTATGCTCTGGTTTGAATTTTTGATTTAAAATAAAGGCCCAATAACTTAAGATAAATTTTAAAATAAAATTTTTTGGTGGAAAAAAATATTTAAAAAATAGATCTTCATTGTCGTTATTTGGATGTTCAGGTTCTCAGCAGATAAAAGGGTTCAGAAAGACATGGTGTTTTTTCTTAGCTCTTCTGAAAGACAACAAAACAACGTCATTAACACGAGGCTGGAATCTATCTTGTATGTGGAAAAGCCCAAGAGCTCTTCATCCATCTTGGCTGATCACTGTAATTCAGCCATTAGCTGAGTTCGCTTTTCAGATATCAGCAGTTCTACTTAACCACCAGATACGTGGCTGATGCCAAGACCTCTGCCAGACTGGCCACACAACTCCAGTCACTTGCCACTGACCTCTGAACTGTGCCTCTGCACCTTGTGCGAGGACGTGTGAGCGTCACCGTCGCCCATGTGCTCTCGTTCCAACTCGCGCTCCCTCTTCCCGGAGCCACTGCCATGACTCAGGCGTCCTGCAACCGAAAAATAAAAGAAAAAAAATTCATACAGCTCAGACACATCAGTGCACTTCCTGCCTCTGCACTGGCTCCAGCTCTCCAGCGCCACCAGAAATTAACACAAAAACATTTTATGAGATGGCGATGAGAGGCTCAGCAGGCTAAGTCTCTGTACCAGTGATCGGAAGATGACTGGTTCAAGCTCTGGCCTCAGCAGAGCAGTCACATGTCCATGGGCCCATCAACAAGGCCCTTAACCCCCAGTTCCAGGGACGCCGTGCGTTGGCTGACCCTGCGCCATGACCCTCCAAGCTATGGAGAGCAAGATGGGGGTAGGCAAAGATAAGGACTCTAGTCTACTTGTACTTGGGCAAATGGCAGATAAAGGATTTATCTATTTATTTATCTTTACAAGGAGGGCCTTTGGTCCATCTTGCCCATTTAGATAAGTCACAATTTAGAGACACCAAAACAGTACCAGGAAAACTTCAGTATCAAATTGGCCAGGGTAACCAGGATAAATAGATTCCCCCACAGGGAAAGCCTGTGAGACGCTTTGGATTCAGTGGGAGCTGCTGAATTCCGGTACCTGGATGCTGGGGCACGGCGAACTCGTGTGAACTGCAGGCTTGGTAAAGACGCTGGCTGGCCATCCCCTGGCCGGGGTCTGCCGTGCCGTGGTAGCCTGAGGGCGATAAGGCACAAGAAGCGAGATGAGCGTGCACCAGCGGCAGGACCCCCGCCTCACTCACAACCACGCCCACCCCACCCACCGTGCTGCTGCACGCCGCTCAGCCCCGGCTGGTCCTCGCCGTCAAAGTTCAGCAGGATGCTTCCACTGCCGTTGCCGCTGGTGACTGACCCTGCTGCTGCACCCGGTGCTGAAAAACAGGGAGAGTTACAATCCCACACCCACCTGGGAAGCAGAGTCCGTGGCCTGCAAGGAACAGGAGCTCACCCTGGGCTGCGCTGCCTGCAGCGGCTGTGGGCTGCTCCCCGGGCGAGTAGGCCATGAGGCCCCCATTGCCATTTCCGTTGTGATTCGATGGCACGGATGCCAACAGACCTGTTTATAAGCAACACCAATTCCCATTAGTGAGAATAGGAGATGGGACCGATGAATACCATACTTGCAGTTGTCAAGACAACACCATAAATGAATCACCATAAAACAGCCAACTTTATCTAACAATGAAGGACAACACTTCTGCGACAGGGCACCAGCAGATGTAGTGAGACCAACGTGATCATGAAAACCAAATGAAGAGCATGTTCAGCTGCAATGAGTGTGGTGGCCATTGAGGTGTGCAGAGCTGCAGAAAGCCAGGTCATGGACAGCAGGAGACAGGCCTCTTAAAACAAGGAGCCCACTAACCAAGTCCACGGTAACGCGACAGCTGCTGGTAGATCTGCTTCATCCTCTCGATGTTCAGACGGCTAGCCTCCGCATGGTTGACCATAGGCCGGGGGTAGTGGATACCCACAATGCACTTGGCAGCGGCTTGCACAGAATCTGGAGCGTTCCAGGGGTCGTAGATGTACTTGGCCGGGAAACCTCGGAGAACAGGTAAATATCGTCTGCAAGCATAGGGAGAGATTAAACCACAGGGTCTCGTCACAGACACCAGATCCAAACTACTCCTTCAGCTGCAAGTTGGCTCACATAACACAACCTTACAGACCTCTGTCTGGCTGACAAACAGACAAATGTTAGTATCATATGCTTCCGACAACTATGCGGCAGAACTGGCCTATATTTGCTGGTTAGAGTGACAATTTTCAGAAGTAGCTATGAGCAAAATCCTATAGAAAAAAAAAAGACATGTATGGTATAAATAAAATATTGTTTAAAAGTATCAATTTTAAATACATCTTCCAGTCCACCATCATAATTAATTTCCAGATCTAACATTCAATTCACTGATACACCCACTTGAATTTAAGGCATATAAAAGACAACTGATAAATATAAGCAAGAACAGCGCCAAAGATGATTTACAGCACTAAAACCAAAATGGCAGACTAGTGGACAGCACTTAAAATGCACTTATTAGAAATCATAACTGACTAACCCCCAGGATAGTTACTGTATCACACGTGGCTTCTGACCCCTAAACCAGATGTTAAGCCAATGAGAGATGTGTACGCAGACATGGGGAAGCTTAGAATTATTCTCAAGAGTAATGCTGAAATGCCACACGTTTGTCTTGAATCACAGATATATCAGTTATTACAATGGACAACTCAATAAGCAGGTGGGCAGGAGCTAGTTTCACACTGTCCTTTGTACATCTGCAGAAGCCTCTTTTTTAAAGGGATTCGGGGATTGTTGAGGTCTTTTACAGGTGCATCCACTTAACACAGATGCTGGAAAGAACTGAAATGCAGTGAGAGCAGGAACTGCCCATGAACAGAGAGAGAGGGTGAAAACAAAAACAAAGCAGATTGATAGACAGACAGATCTCACTCTACAGTAACTGTTGGAACCCCAGGGCTGTGAGAAAAGCAGATTCTCAGCAGCACAAGTAGAACCAGGAGTAGCTGCCACACACAACTGCAAGGAGGCGTCCTCCCCACCAGGACCCAGAGGGTTAGGGTTAAGCAAGCTGGGGGAGGGGGCTGAAGGGTGGGGCAGAGTAGTACTTAGGTGAGACCATTATTTTGGTGTACAGAATATCTCAGCTTCCATGGGAAGGAAGTGCCCATCCAGCAAAGGCCCCCACACCCAGCCCCCCCCCTCCCCCCTGAGAGCAGGGTAACTCAGCTTTGGGCGTGAGGTCACAATAGAAGTTGTATTGTTTGGATTTCCTGAACAGGGAAAGGCCACCTACCTATTTGGTCCAGCTTACCAGAGCCCGGACAGAGGGTGTGGGTGGTGCAGGCCAGCTGACCGACGCGCTTTAAAGCCAAGCTCCTGTCTGCCTTGAGGGCTACGGAGATTCCTACTATAACACGCGTTAGAAAGCAGAGGTAGTGACCCCTCCCCCCAAGCCCAGGCCCCACCCCCACCCTGGAAACCCCGCCCTCCCCTCCCAAGATACGGGCTGAGTAAGAGGTTCAGGTTCAGTCCCTGCCCCTCAGACTGCCATTGGTCGCTTTTGAGACGACAGTGATCCCAAGCCAAAGCAGAGAAACCTGCTAACCGCGGCACGAGCGACACACCAAGCTGCCTCTCTTTCATGTGCTCAGGCAGCTCCTCGTTTTGCCAAAAGGGACGGCAGCCATTTCACCGGGAAAATTCCAGCGGCCCAGTCAGATGCAAGACATGAGTGCGCTTTGGACTCGGAGCGCCTCCTAAAACCACTACGGCTGACATCACACGTCTAGGGTCTGATGCAGCAGAGGTCTTAACCACTTCCGTATTTTGTCACTTGAGGTATGTCAGGTGGCCAGGCCGTTTGTCTTTTGTTTCCACATTTTTCCTGATGGACCTGGGTATCGGGGCCACATCGTCAAGCCCCCCAACACACAGACTGATTCAGACTGGGGCTGAGAGGCTATGGCCATTCTCACAAGCATGCAGGGATACATACCCAGGCAGAAAGCCACAAACACGTTCAGCAGTAAGGGGCCAATAGCAGGTGGAGCCCCGGAATTACGGTGGGGGGGGCCCCGCCTCCCACTGGCCCCCCTTCCAAAAGTCCCTGAGGCCTTCCGCCTATCAGGCATGACCACCAGGTGGCGCTTCTTCACCAAGAAGTTTAAATGCCCTTTTGAGGAAGCGAGACATCACCCAGGCCACGGCGGAGCAGCTCACTGCATTGCGCCTGCAAAAGCCCTCTGGCAGAGTCACAGTTAGCAGGCCTCCAGGTGCTTTGGTTGAGAATGGCTTTCGTCTTAAAAGCAATCAACTACAATTTACAAAGGGGTGGGGGAAAGCTGAACTTTTCACCCAATCCCCAAAACCCCCTAGATCAGACAAGCAATAGAGACACAAAAATAAACAGAACACCTCTTAGGTCGTCACGGAAACAAAGTGTCCACCCCGGGCATTATCATAGCTGACATCCACAGGCAGCATCGGCAGACAGGCAGACTAGTCAAGCGGACAGACAGCCACACACAGACACGCATCACAACACAGCAGTCTGGGCTTTCAGTTTCTCACCAAAACTGGAATCACATACCGTTCTCTTTAGGAGTTTAAAAAAATACATAAATATTTGGAGAGCCATGAGGAGTAATTTCAGGTGGGGATAACGGAGTAAACTGGCTTGTGTCGTCTGGTTCTGTGTGACGTTAGAGTACCTGAACTACACCTTGAAGCTGCCGTCCTTGTAACAGGCCATTTTCTTATTGTCTTTACTAACCACAGCTTTCCTACATAGTCCTGGCCGATTCTATCCTTTAATTCGCTTCTAAAACATGCGTCCGTTTAAGAACTTCCAGTTGCCAAAATTCTTATCCATTCTCACATGAGATGGGTGAGGATTTGTGCCTCGGGCCGAGCTTACAAGGGCAGTGAGGCTTCTCAGAATATGCCCACATCACCCAGCAGCAGACAAAACCAATAGTTAAGTAAATAAATTTCTAAAAATGTTCTGATTACCGAGCTGAAATCAAGCAACATGGCTCTGAAATGTTAACTGTATAGTAATTAGACTGCAAGTGGACCTCAGTCTCACATTACATTTCAGTGTTACTAAAAGTACTGCAGGTAATATTAACGAGTCATTTTTAGCAGACTGACTAGTACTAAAAACTGCTGGTATTCATGTTCGCTCAATTCATTCAGTGCTGCCAGACTTCAGAAATGCAACATATGCTGTGTCCACAAGTACAGCTTTAACAGTCTGTTCCAGAAAGCTGTAGGCGCATCAAACTAGCCAATCGTTTTGGTACCAACTGGCCAATTTAAACGATTCACACCCCTGTCAGAGGATGGGAACGCCGATGTCAGTCACATCTGGAGAAGGTGTCCTTGCCATCTACTTCCCTTGTCAGAAACACGTTTTCCAATCAGCCTGAGTGTATACTGGGTGGGGGGAGGGGGGGTGTAGCCACATGTCTATGTGTTGCTGCAGTAATGGGGCTGGGAGGCGGGTGACAGGAAACGCCCGAAGCAGAGTTCCCGTGAGCTGATAGGCCAGCGGTAGCGAGTGGACAGCCGCTGTGATGCGATTGGCCAACCAGAAGCGGATGAGCCGAGGGGGTGGGGGGACAGGGTCACCCACCTGATGAAGTCGCCGTTGGGGTCGGTGCGGCGGCCGAAGCCCACTGGGCAGTAGCAGTGGAAAAACTGCTGGAAGAAGGAGCTGCAGGACAGCCACATCCAGCTGCCCGCGTTCACGCTCCAGTCGGCATCCAGCAGCAGCTCCTCAAACACCTGCGGGGGAGCGAGGGCCGAGGTGAGGCACTCATGGAAGGCGTCTCCTAACAATGCTCCCGACGGACTTGGTGATTAAGGAGATGACCGAACACGGTCCACCAAAGCCCTTGACCGTCGGTCAGAATCGAGCAGTTATTGTAGCATCACAAGAGACAGATGAGTTACTAAGACTGACGGCACCTCAAGGCCTCTTTCTGTTCACCTCACCCTCTTGCAGGCTCTCAAAGGCCCCGTCAACAGCCAGAGCATGCGGAGTCTGCAAGGCAAGCTGCTTCCCTACATGCCAGCCCCATCCCCTACCTTCATGCCCTCCTCCCAGTTGATCCAGAGGTCCCCCCGTGTCAGGAAGCAGGCCACAGCGTGCCGGGCCAGGTGATGGATCCAGCCCTCCTGGCGCAGCTGGGTCATGATGGCGTCGATCCAGGGGAATCCGGTCTTGGCCTCGGCCCACTTGGCCAGTGCTTCAGGGTTGCGGTCCCAGGGGATTCGCACGCAGATGGGGTTGCCCTCCATCTTGTCGAAGCGGGGGTTGGTGGTGGCAGCTGTGTAGAAGAACTCGCGCCACAGCAGCTGGCCGTAGAGGGAGAGCGGAGGCGAGCTGTTCTTCTTCACCTGAATCGGATGCCAAAGCACAATCCATTCACTTCAAGCTAAACGCAAGTAGATCCTGCATCAAGCAAACTAAAGAGTTTAAAACATACTTTCCAAAAATCATAAAAGTATGACTTCTACTCCTGCTTGAGTATATTTACATTTTGCACCATCTTCAGTTTAAAAATTCCATTTACTTAGCTGGTGCTTTTGTCTACGGTGACGTACAAGTGAGCATCAGAGAAGAAGGTTATCCAGTGTTGTTGGGGAGCTCAGGACCTTCCTCAAGGGCCCAGTAGTGATATGATTAGCGTCATGGGATTTGAACCAATAACCTTCCATAAGCACAGATCCATAATCTCCCCATTCGTCATCTAATTCCACACATAATCACTCATGCTGGGCCAGGAAGGCTGGCTGGCTTTACCTTCCTGTAGAGGTCTGTAAGCTTGAAGTAGAAGAGTCGACAAGACAGACACCCGAAGCGGAGGTAGGGGCTGAGTCCAGTGGGACTTGCCAGCAGAGAGTTCGCATTCATCCTGGGCCTCTCAAAATTTGCCACCCATGCCTGTGGAGGTGGAGGGTCGAGAGTCAATTCAGGCAACAGCAGCAAAGTTGTCTGGCAGCTCTGAGGGCAGCCTACTGCTCACCTTCCTCTCCAGGTGCCTCTCTATCCGGGTCAGAGCCTCGGTTTCCCCCCCCGGCCACACCGCTGACGGCAAGCCCTCCGTGTCAAATCCTGGGGAGCAGGGAACACAGAAGAGCAGGGGCCAGAGTCAACTTCAGCTCTTCTTGCAAGAAACAGAGTAGAATACCATCACAAATAAAAGGATGAGCAGTTAACCACTTACAAACACAACAAACTTAGACAGCGTTTCCACCACACCAGGTACCCTGCTGTTGATACTTCAGAAATGTATGGTTCAAGGTGCTGATTTTCCACTTTTTTAAAAACTGGTACCAGGGCTGAAGAATCATCATAACACAAGGTGGTGTATTTCGTACCGAATTCGAAAGACAGCTGTAGTATATTTTATATACACTTAATGACAAGTGAAGCACCAGATGAAGTGGTGGAAATGAAATGAATCTGCACGTGGTGAGAGGTCATGTGACTATCGCAATGATTATAAAGGACAGCAGAGCTGGCAGTATGGACACACTGCTGGTCCCATGTCAGTAGGGTGCGGCACCCCTCCCCCTCCCCTGGATACATGTGGTGATACGGAGTCATACAGCCATTGTATCCTCTCCTGCAGCAAATCAGCCCACCCGTAAACATCACCCCCCAGGACTGCCTGCAGGACCACATGTACAGTGTGTTCTATGGCAGAACAGCAGTGTGTGATGGCTGCATGCAGCAGCTCTGCCACACCAGCCGTCCCGTGCAGAGGTGAGCACTGACCCAGCTCCTCCAGTGACGGTACCCCGTACTTCTCAGCATGGTCATCAGCCACAGGGGTCACACAACTCCCCATGAAAGCTTCAGACAGTGGCTCCACTGGCGGATCAGGGGGGTCCATGCGGCTGATTAGCGTCTGGAAGCGCTTGTAGGTGAGCGGGGGCTGCCCACCATTCAGCTCTATGATCCTGTGGAAGCGGGGAGGGCAGGTTAGGGTCACACGCCTGAGGACAGGAAGCCATGATTAGGGCAGGAGGTCGCCTCTCTCAAGGGTTCCTCTCCATGACAAAAAGACGCCAGGAGGGACTCATTACGTTACACTGCAACACGCCCGCTGCTTCAGTTTTGCTGTGTCATCACTTCCCGAAAACACCTGCACTTGTCTTCTGGGTGGGGGTCAATTGGCACAGCAGGTGTTTCTAGCCACTAGCAGTGTGTGTTTTCTGCCTCAGGTGCTGCGTCTCACTGGCTAACCCAGATCTCTCCAGAAATGTATCAGTAGACCGTGTACTGCTCACCGGTCCAGGTCGTAGAGGGTGTGTGAGATCTTCACAATGACCTCCACCCCGGCCTCCGTCGCCAGCTTCTTGATGGCAGCATCCCGCTCCTTACCAAAGGGCTCGGAATCGTATTCAAATGTCAGCCGTGAGATTTTCCACTCCTGAGGCGGACAAGAGTGAAAATAAAATGAAATTCATTCAGCATGTGTCACTGATTAAACAAAAGGTCAGAAATAGTCAGTTCCCTCCACAAAACCAAACTTCATATTCAGGCAGTATGACACACATCCCAAAGAACCCAAAGAACAGAACTAGAATTTCAACTATTCATGTCAGATGCAGAAACCACCTCAAAATTGTACTGCAGATTTTATTTAGTATTGTTGTAGTTTCAATATCAACCAGTCCAGCAAGCATGGGAGCATTACTCCTATATGGTGGGGAAGATGGAGGGGGAGGGCCGACCTTAAGGGGGGGGGGGAACACGGCGTGGAGGGGGAGGGCCGACCTTAAAGAGGCGGGGAAACACGTTGGCTGGCTGTCCACGGATGACAAAAAGGCGAGAGTTCAGTTTCCGGAGGTTGGCATCGAGGTCTTCCAGGCACTGCAAGAGGAACCTGAGGCCAGACATGAAACAAACAAACAAGAAGCACAGCTCAGAGCAGCAAAACAAGTGTAACAATTAGGGGAAATACTGAAATGGTGCTCTCTCAAGCAAGGCTAGGGCAGCTTCAATTCTATAAAAAATATCTTGCAGTACATATATGACAGGGGGCAGCCTGTACCTCTAACTATGTGAGAGTGGTTTTGTACTTCAACACAACAACATTTTTAAAAACTGAGGTCCATAACATATCTTGTAGTCCAGTGATAGACATAAGGACCTTGTTTAATTGAGACCGGCGTTTTCCGGCCTGTGCGCACCCCACCAGACTTATGCAAAGTGAGCTGTAACAGGAACAAGGCTGGGAAACACTGTTTAAGGCAGTTAAGGATGATTTACAAAAGAATAATGTCTGGAAAGAAGAAATGACTGTACATTTTAATACTGGAAATAAAGCTTCTTTAAGAGAGCCCTGCAGGCTCTGGTTTCCATAGTGATTATTTATGAACGTAGTTGGTTGAAAATACAAAATGGGTCGATTTGCATGTGCGTACGCATGGGGGCGGGGGGGGAGGGGCATCCCACTCACAAGCTGCTCATTCCACCTCCGCCCCCTCCTGCTCAGAGGAGTACCAGTCATGCCGGAAAGGTGTGTGCGTGGATGTGGGGGGTGCAAGTGTGCGTCAGATGGTACTTCTACATCTAAAATGTTTATCGCTGCTAGAAATCCAACATAATACTGAATAGATGAGTCTGGGCACTTCAGGCAGCATTAATTAGTTACTCATTCCACTTGCAAATTGACTGAACCTGGGCTGAGATATTAGCATTAACTTAGTGTTACACAAGAGACTTCATCTCCCAGGGACTATATAACACAAACTGGATCAGAACATGATATTCATTTTGAGGTTCTCTCATTACCAGGTATCATGTAACAGCTAAAGGCTGTGAAGTGTTTATTACAGAAACATGGCAGCAGAGGTCATCCTCTCTCACTGCACTTAGCCATTTCATTAACATAGCAGTTTACACTGGCAGCAGTACAGGTAGATGAAAGTGAATTTCCTTTATGATAAATGGCAACACAATTAGGCAGTTATGCTAAAAAAAAAAAAAAAAAAAAAACGAGGGTACTGTAGTGTTGTTCAGTTCTGCCCATCCCCTCCAGGGGGCACTCTCCTGGAACACCTTTAGCCGCAGGCCTTTCCACAGTGGTGTTATAGGAAGCGCCACTGGGGACTCCTATCTGCTACCATCAGGAACCACAATGCCTTCTCTTGATGTGCCTGCCCTCACCCCCACCCATAAAACAGGACAGAGCAGAACTTTAAGTGCCCTAGCTGCTATATGCAAATGATTTTTCCCTTGGCATCAACTCTCTGTGAAATAAAGCAGTGGAATCCTTCCACTCCCTAAGGCCACTGCTCCAAAACGATACCAGTGTCACGCTGTGAGCTGACGCACAAGCAGCCCCCCCACCCCTGCACTCTGTCGTCATTCACCACCCTCACTCATGGACATCCACCACTGGAACACCCCCTAAACACACAGAGCCCTGCCGATCATTCCTTTCGAAACAATCTCAAAGCCATAAGGCTAAAATTACAGGACTTAGCGGGAAAAGAACAATATTTCTGACCCCTTAAAGGGAAACCACGCAAATACAAGTGTAGTGTCACAAGCCCCATATGAAACTGACCGTCTCTAAAGTCATAATTGTGACTGCAGTTCAATTTTTAAATCAACTTTGACGGTCTTAATAACAAAATCTTGATACGACATACGGCCGTTAACAGAACAGACACTGCAGGCTATGCCTCTGGAAGCGTCTTCAGGGAGGAAGCATGGCCCATTTCATGCGTGTGCCACCTCCAGCCCCGAGCTCGGTATCCGGGCGCCTCTCACTAAGCCGTTCTAGCGTTCCCTCCTGGCCAGCTCCACCATGAAGCTAAACCTGTCCCTGCAGATTACCAGGGTTCATAGAAGTCAACAAACATGTCACACTGGGTCAGGCAAGGCAAGGTTCCCATTCACAGAACAGGCTTCGGCCCACCTGCGATAGGAACAGCCCGCTATTCCTGGGAGGCTAAACGCAGTCCTCGTTCCCCAGCGGCAGCCCGTCTGTTGTGGCCATCTGCGGGAGCCTGGCTGCACGGCTCTCAGACGGGCCAGGTGGCCCGGTCAGCATCCCAGAGGCCACACTGCAGCACCTGTGATGGAAGCTGCTTGACTCTCTGTTGCTTAACCCTCCAGCTAATCTTTAAAGGTGCTTCAAAGACACCTGTCAACATGAATGAAGCAGGGTCCTAAATCTGGGTGCCCAAGATTTAACGCAGAGCATCTGATACATACAAGGCACAATCAACTGTGCACATGGTGAAATCACAGCAGTACACAGCAGAAAGACTTCCTAATTCATAAATCCTAGCCTCAATATAAACAAAGGCAGTTTTGCCACATACACAAATCAAATAACATGAACACTGAAAATGAGACTTGGGATATATACTTGTGTGTTTGCCCATGAAGGCCAGACAGCCTCCAGAAAAAGGTCAGGCCCTTCTCTGCTACCCCAGACAGCCAGCCTCCAAAGCCCAGATTATTCGCAGACCGAGGACAGGACATTCTCAATCCCAGGCAGACTGGGCAGGCTGCTAGGGGTTAGAGTCCATGCCACTTACAACAAAATCTCCTGAGGTGTGAACAGACAGTTAATCTGGGAACAAACTTGCCTTACAGCACTACAGACACCAGATACCCGGAAAGCAGGCATCATCCAGGCACCCACTGTACTGAAGGATAAAAGCTCATATTCAATTACCTTTGTGCAATTAACACATTAATGACTTTCAGTCTGGTTGTAAAATGTCTTCATTTTATAAAGAAAATAATGATGGTCATAGCAATAAAGCCAGATGAACATAACTTGAGTGAAAACAGTCAAAACACTAATGTTCACCGACTTCAAACACACAAATGTACTGCCACACATGTACTATAAAGGATTTCGTGTTTGCTTTACACAAGCACAGCTGGCAGCACGTGTCCCCCAACACAGGAACACACTGCCAAGGCGGGGGGGTCAGACAGAGCTCAGACAGTACACCACGGAGCAGGGCAGACCCAGACAGATGCGGGACAGCAGTGTCCTGGGCTCTGGGTCACGTCCTTTAGCTTCAGATTCATTCTTATCTCAGGCCAAAAGTGGAGCTGTGCTGTGATAAACAACATGCGCTCAACAGAACGAACAGAAAAATGGATTTACCTTTATCTGGCAGACAGGGGGAGCACATACTACCACTGGACCAAGCGTGAAATATGATCTGAGACAGCTGGAGAGTTTACTGAAGTGGTTTAAGTGCTGTACCATAATGTACTGTACCTTTCCAGAAATATATTCTGGTCTGGAATTCAACTTCTCACCTTCTGCATCTGCAACTAATACATCTAAAATGACCCATTTAACTGCAGGAAGATCATTATCATAATTATGTCCAAAAACATAAATTGCACTTGAGGAAAAGGTTTCATCACTTCAGTAAATATCCCGGGGTGTGAATAGCCAAAAGCACAGGTCAAAATAGGACACACACAACATACCAGCATACATGTGCTGTGTAACCAATGCAAATGATTCAAAATGCAGTATGTCTGGGGTTCAGTCAGTTTAAAAACTCTCATATCACACGCCAACTGCTCTCTCTTTACTGACAGGACAGGTGCTTACATTCAATTCCTTGGTTCTGGCTTTCAGAGCCAATAATGGACAGACACCCATCTCCAACAAGACCGACGTCCCATCTTGCCCTCTTCAGTCAGCAGAGCAAAGCCACTTCAGATCCCTCCACCATGCAAGAAGTCTCACTCTGGATGGTTCCGCTGTGCGGTTCCCCAGATGGAGGAATCAGCTGCCGAATCACATAGTCAACAGATTTCTTCTCCACCTTCAAGAAATGTCTCAAGAGCCTCTGTTCCAGAAATTCCTCTACTAGCCCGATACCACCCCACATTCCCAGAATGTTCTTAATATTTAGTTTTCTGCTGACTGGATATAACTAATTATTTAATTTATTATTGTTCTTATTGCTGCTGCTGTTGTTGTGATCTTGTTTTGTTTGGAAGATGGTGCCCCAATACTGATTACACTACCTACCCATTCAGCAGAAGCTCAGACTAGCTGCACATATGGAGAGTAGACTCCTTGACGGCACATGGGCTTATGTGATAATGAAATCTTAAAATAAAACTGAACCAAAACAAACTTTCAAGGTTCAAGGCAATCTGCAAATCAAATGGTTAGAGCAACCAAGACGATTTTGTCAATAAGACAAAGGAAATGACATATTGTCATGCAAAGGGAAGCGGCAGAACTGAAAGGTGTTACGAAACCTCAGATGGATCAGAGAATAACAGTCTGGGTCAGTGAAGCAAACACACTTGGAGTCACGTTTGTGGGCTGCCGGCCAGGAAAGACGTAAGCCCTTATATAACTGTACCGACACAGATCCGTGTACCCGGGGGGGGGGGGGCAATTTAGCCTAGTAACCTCATTTCATCCAACAGATCCCAGCGACCACATGCCACGATCTATGGAAACCCCACCCAACCCCAACCAGTCCTGCTTCCTTATCTGTGATTATGGGACATATTTCAAACCGTGTTTTTGTTTGCTTTCTTTGTTACACGTTTGTGTAGCTGCAGCTTTGCCCAAACCCGGCTTCCTTAAAGCTTAATACCCCTCTTTAAGGAGCTAGATACTGAGGTCTAGCAGACATGCTATTAATCGGCGAGAAAGGGGCTTTTAAACTAATCTTTAATATGAACACTATCCAAAAGGCTGCCATTTCTCTAAAAGATTTGGTCCTTCAGTGAAGATGTAACCACAAGCCATTCGGGGGAAATCTGACAAAACAGCAAAGGGAGTCCCGAGACTGTAGTGTTACTTTCTGTAAAGACGGCAACACTTAAAACAGACGGATGACTGATCTGCACAGTAAAAGGGAGGGTGAACAGAATGAGAGAATGTGGTTTAAAGCCAGAACACTGTGGCTTAGGGACACTGAGATACCAACAGTTAAATGGAACCCAACTGCCCTCATGCTGAGGTCATGGCTAAATTGCTAGTTTGGTCAGTTATACCAAGCTTATTTATACAGCACAGTTCATTAGGGAATACAAGAAAGGCCATAATAAACCCAAAGAATAAAGGGGAGACCCCGCCAGACATAAACAATGTACAATATGTATCACAGGCCTAAACAATCTATGTTTTAAAATGGTTGAGATATGGCAGGTTTCAGCAGATGACTTCTAGGGATGAGTCAACATTGTCTAATTTAAAATCGAGAGCATGTATAAAATCAAAAAATAAATCTTAAATCGAATAATAAATAAAATATGTATATTAGCAGCAATATAATTAGGTACGATTTATCTGCTCTTAAATAAGGTTGATGCTTTATGAAGCTTCTCTGAAAGCTCTGCTGTTTGAGTGAGTTCTGCATGCACCCCCTGAGACAAGCATTTTCATCCTTGCCCACTCACAGTTGGCACATTTGCGAAAGATTTAACAACAACGAGTGAACAATAACCACCAGAAGACATTCATCTTTTGTTGAATGGATATTTCGTATTTGACAGAGACGGTATTCAGTAAAAGCAAGCAATTCGTCTGCACTGCCTTTTGTCTGCCGTCAACTCGTGGCAGCAAAAGCGCAAAAGAATCTGATCCCGCTGCTGCTGTTAATTTTATAGGTTGTCGTGTATGTCATAAAAAAATCCATCCATCCATCCATTTTCCAAACCGCTTATCCTATTGGGTCGCGGGGGGTCCGGAGCCTATCCCGGAATCAATGGGCACGAAGCAGGGAACAACCCAGGATGGGGGGCCAGCCCATCGCAGGGCACACTCACACACCATTCACTCACACATGCACACCTACGGGCAATTCAGCAACTCCAATTAGCCTCAGCATGTTTTTGGACTGTGGGGGGAAACCGGAGTACCCGGAGGAAACCCCACGACGACACGGGGAGAACATGCAAACTCCGCACACATGTGACCCAGGCGGAGACTCGAACCCGGGTCCCAGAGGTGTGAGGCGACAGTGCTAACCACTGCACCACCATGCCGCCTGTCATAAAAAAATGCTTCTGAAATTCATGTTCTGTGAAATGTGTTCCTAGTAAGATTTTAGATAAGAGTTAACTGTCAGTGAACCAATACAGACTTTTTGCCGACTTGCCTTTTCCGGGAGAAACGGGCTCTTATCGGTAGATCATAAGTTTTAATTTTTCCAGTATTGTTCAGCACTAGTTTCCAATTTTTCATGCATCTTTTCCCAGCAATGAGTGACGTCTCATTACGTGTGTCAATATATTAGTGAAACAGCCTATAAGCTAAGGGAGTGTTTTCAGGGTTGTGTTGGTGTTATGGACAAAGGAAATGGCCTTTTCGCCCATAACTGCACCAGGCACATGCTACTAAAATGTTAAACATTATTGTTGTTTGCTACTGCACCTGAGTCATCTCTTCAGCTCACACTTTCAGTTTAATTCATTTAGGCTACATTTTAATGTTTTGCGTTATCCTTTTACGGCAATGAGTAATATCTCATTTCATATGGGGAAAAAAAAATGTTGAAATATACTCCGTCCACATTTCTCTAATCAAATATTATTCGATTATTATTCGAATGATGACTGGCATAATTTGACTAGTAATTGTGCCTGAAATGCCCAACCCTATTTACGACATGTGACAGACCAGTCACAGACCACCCAGTTTCCAAACAAAATCTTTTTCACACCATCTACACATGAAACAATTTTGAAAAGATTTATTTTTAAACAGAACATTGTTGTTACCCACATTACACTGAACCAAGTGATTATGAAACACGCAGCAAGAATGAACAAACCACAAAAGGCTGTAAATATTACAGTAGCAGCCAAGGGCCCCCGACTCTGTATGGAGCAAAGGGGCTCAAAACCCATTTCCATCTGCATCCAGCCTGCTGGATCTGCTGCGGACAGATATGTGAACATAATAGATAACCTCAGAATGGCCCAGTAGGTCAGACCTCAAAGCAAGTAATATTACCTACTAGCAATACTCTAAATTTGATTTAGCAGTGCTGTATAAGGATAGAAGACGAGTAATTTTGCATTAATTGGGGGGGAAGTGCAGCTCAGGAAGCTAAGCCTCTGTATGTGTGATCAGAAGGTTGCTGCTTCAAGCCCAGCCTTGGCTCGGCAGTGGGTCCTTCAGGAAGACCCCTTACCCCAGTGATTCCTCGCTGGTTAAGGGTCGTTGCACTGGGTAGCTGACCCTCGTGGCCCTACTTGCTCTCACATGAAGCGAGTAAGTTGGAGGAGGTGTGAAGGGATTTTCCCCACAGGGATGAATAAAAGTAGCAATTATTATTATATTGTGAAACTTCCGAGTTGCGGACATGACACAGGGAGTCGGAAGGAATCTGAACCCATAGTATTCTGGCAGCCCTGAAAAACACGCAACACGCAACTCAAGCAGCAAACAGGCCTTCAACAGCACATCAAATCAGGGAAATGCTGCTACACATTTAACTTGCATAACACAGTAAACCGGTCCAGGGTACGATGGGGGAAAGTAAATTCTCCACATCAAATTTACGTCACTGCGGGTGAAGTGCACTGCTGCTGGAGCCAAAAAATCATCTTCAAAGACTGACCAACAGCTGTAGGACTAGTATCTATTATATAAATATTTAACAGCTCTAAACTGCAGGAAAACATTTTCCAGGCAAGACAAGGTGAAGCACTTGGGCTTGGGACTGTGTGCAACAGGGCGCTCTGCTTGTCGTGGGGACGCACCGCTGCACAGCGGCAGGCCGTCGAGACAGGCCCTCCAAAAGTAGGTCACTGCCATGGGTGACTCACGGAAATCTGATACGGCGCCACACTAACCCACATTCTCACTATATGGTGAAACAGCAAAGATAATAGCTAATTTTAAACCCCCATTTTGTTTTATTTTGGAAGGGGCAACAACTACTTCATAAACCTTTTAAAATGCGTTACACAACTGTGCAGGTCACTGGTGTGAGTTTAGTCACGGTTCCAAAATGACACAATTAATCTTTGTGTAAAGCTTGACAAGGTATCCGCTTTTGAAGAATGTGAGATTCCTGATCAAATAAAAAATTAAATTTGTGCCATAAGGTATTCCTTGGGATAGATTACCGTGAATTCTTGCCATCCCAGTATTCGAACAAACGTTTTTCTGCTGTGGTCTTTGCAAGCATCAGAAATGATGCTGAACTACCAGCAGGTATGAAACCAAAGACCAGGGAGAACAATACAGGATCATAGTGAAAGGTTAGGATTTACACCAACAGAACGGCAGCATTGCAGAGTCCAAACCGATCACAAGACAGACATAATGGACAGAGGCTGACAGACTCAGTTAGGATACCAGCAAAGAGAATCATAGACCATGTTAGATCAGAATGAAACCCGACCACCCTCAGGCGGGGTTCAAGAGCCCAGGAAAGGCTACCTATGCTCTGCAAAACCGGAGTGCCAGTAATCATCCAGTGATGAGCAAACAGAGCAGTAATCACTGCCTGCAGTTGGGACATCTTAGGAAGAGCTGCCAGTTACATAAGACAGGGTCACTAGGCAGCTTTTCATTCCGCTTAACAAAATATTAAGAAAGTACTGCATATAATTTCAATTTGTGGCTTCATGCCACTAGTACTACCATCATCCAAGCACCGTAGCCCTTTACCATTTTATGTAAAGACAAAGCACCTGTAACAAACTCTAAATTACGCTTTCCATATGTTCTGCCTTTATAACAGGGTTTGAATCCAAGACCTTCCAGACACAAAGTCCAAACCCTCTGATGTACTGGATTTTACCTTGTGGTGAGATTTACTGAGGCACTGGTTTCACTAGAGCGGACTAATGGTTAAGGACGTGTTCTTGTAATCAAAAGGTTGCCGGTTTAAATCCCAGCCATTAAGCACCACCCTGGGTCCTAAACAAATACCAGGCAACTGCTATTCCACAAACACGGGTTAAATGCAAAGGCTATTTCGCTGTGGTGAGTCAACAATAATAATTAATCACTTTCAAAAACAAGTGTCATACTATTCACAACATTACTCTAATTTGTAAAAGACCACCTTTAGCCTTTAAAATTAACTCATATTTTTTTAGATTAAATTCTTTATTACTTTTTAAGTTATGGTGATACTAGATGGTATAGAAGAGACATTTTACTTCACTACAAACATGTGCAACCATTTAGCTGCTACTATCCATGGTACTTGCATTGGCTTACAGATTAAACATTTCGTGGCGACTCAGTGGGTAACAGCTGCTTCATACCTGCAGAGCTGGGGGTTTGAATCCCACCCCCATTGGGATTGTACTTCCATATCACGGGTTTCCTCCAACAGTTCAGAGGGGCCTTCACGCCCGCCAGGTACAGCCCGGTCTGTGCCTCTTCTGTGTAGTATTAGGTTTTAAGCTGCCTCATAACACTATGCAGGTGTGGGGGGGGGGGGGGGGGGTGGGGGGATTTCAACAGAAACTGCTCTTCTCTGCTTTTATAAAAACAAAAAAAGGTCTTTTCAAAAGATGTGACTTCCTATGTGTAGCTTTCCTTTTACCCATTAGATGCGCCACAGAAAAATGTAAAATGCCAATTTACAGGGCAGAACAGTAATATAATAGATGGGACTTTTCATATTTCAAAAGGAAAAAGCCAATATATTCACATTAACTCACAGCACATACTGTCCTATTATAATGCTGCCCGCGCTGAAGAGCATCTCAGTACCACAGTTACTTGAATAGGCATGCAGTGACCACACAACCATCCATCTCCTGCCCACCGACACACACCTCACCTCCCCAGCATCTTTAGAACAAGGTATTCTCTAGTACTACACTGAGCTGAAGCTGAACATCCAGCAGCATGCAAATACTACATCACATTTTGTCGTGCCAGGCTCCCCCTGCTGACCATTTCATGTACATTTTGATCACAGTTGTAGAGAAATGTAGAAAGAAGTGGAAAATGAGAACATTTCATACTTATATTCTCTCTAAACCTTGGGTTCACAGCCCAAGTGATACAATGGCCCTTTGAGGCAGCATTTATATCTAGGAGTAGAAACAGACACAAGATATGACACTAATCCTGGTAAGTATAAGGGTAGATATATGGGAACACAAATAATGCAAATAATTTCAACAGGGATATGTCATGAGAAAGTTATTCAAAAGGCAGGTCGACAGAGAAACAAAAAGCTGAACCGACAGAGGCTTTCTGAGGTTCTCCAATTAGCTATAAAAGGGGTTATGTGCGTTGCTATCCGCTGCCACAGTCAGCAACTGAGCAGTGAAAGACACGCAACCTGCAGGTTGGAAGGTTTCAATAACGCTAATTACGAGCGATATTCAACAGAATGCAGTGGGACCTTAGGGCTGAGAACGACATCACGAAATGTTACAGTAATTATTCAGTAATAATTTCTACAGAAACAAACAGGTAAAGATAATTTCATCGTAATATCCGTGCAACTCACCTCCACCTGTTGACTCCGAGGTTGGAGGAGCCGGCAAACCAGGGGTCCAGGAAGTAAACGCAGCGGACCGTGCAGGCACCACGCGCTGCCTCCCTGAGTGCCGGGTTGTCATGGAGACGGAGCCCCTTCCGGAACCAGTGGATGGAGTTTGGGGCCATAATCTACGGGGGACGTTAAACGACGCCCATTGTGATAAATATTTCTAAAAGTCTGCGTTTTTGTCGCGTTTCATCCATCCCATTATTTTTTACGGCATCTTCAAGTTTCCCGCTACTCCGTGATTTGCCTACGTGCTATTTGATTAAATAGGCATATGAAATTTAAATGTAACGTCTCAAGCAATATTGTTTACAAATTATACCTAAAAATCCTATTCCAAATCAGAAACAGCACGAAAAGTTCATTTTCACTAAAGCTTCACAGTTATGATGGCATCGTAACATTACATTTAATGAAATTATATAAAGTGGTTGCGCATAGCGTAAAGACATCACCAGAAAATATAATAAGTAAAGAAACGCCTGCGGTCCAAATGAGTCGCGGGATCATCTGAATACAAGATGGGATAAGGTTTAAATGTCCATTTGCAGGAAAATATATTAGAAAAAGGTATGGCGTCGTTTGTCCACGCTGTTACTTTGGATCAGAGCGATTTGCTGAACGCGTTCATTTTAGGTCACGTCATGTGTTATAATAAAACTCAATGTAGCACGTACAACAAAAGCAATCTCAATGAATCTAGGCTTATTTGTCAAGAGTTGTATCGCTCCGAGTCAAAGCCAGAGAAACAAAATTGCAACATTTTACAAACAGCGAAATATCTTAAAAGAAACTCAAGTAAGGTAAATATAATTATATAGCTACTAGATAAACAACTTGACAATATAAAATAAAATATTTTTTTGCCTTCACTGAAAAGATCATATACCTAATTTTAACCGCCGTCCTTCGTTACCAGCAAAATAAAGCCGTGCAGCTGATCGGGAAGGGACTGTATCTCACCGAGACTGCAAACAGACCCTAGGAGCAAAAAAATGAATGAAGCCACGTTACGTTCCATCCGCCCCCACGTCTGACAGAACATTACCTCGGCCTCCGCAAAACACACCGGCAACGTATTACGCACTTTCGAACCAACTTTCAGGATTTGTGTCGTCAACAAGGACGTTGGTTGGAAATATGTATGACACAAACTTGTAAACGTGTTTTGAAATAAAACTGTGGATATAAAAAGTTTAAATATCTAAATTCTCAATGAGAGATGCAACATCGCGAGCAGCGTAACAAAAAAGGTTGATATCCGCATAGTTGGTACTAACTTATAAAGTGACCAAAATACACGATTTACGTGTATTTACGTGTAGAGTCGAGTACAGAAAATGGGTCACACGAATCAAAAGGAATCTGGAAAAACTCATATTGTCTCTACGTTACGCAAGGAACGACATTAATGGCATATATAGTTTCTAATAAATACACACACGTTACAATCAATCAGCAACGTAATGGAGCATAAGTTATAACAGAAAACGAAGACCCGTAATTCAAAAGGGGGTCAGAGGTACAATGGTTATGTAACCTGTAACTATTGCGACTGTTTTCCTTACATATGTTAAGTGATTTTCACACTGAAGAGCACAGGAACCGCCAACACTTACCTTTCCGTTGTTCACCGGAGGTGATGCTTATGTCATTCCTTGAGGAAGTATCATTTTTTATCCCAATTTTATTTAGGTAAGGATAGATTGTGCGGTCCGGCAGCCTTCAAGTCCGCATGCTCGGCCTCAGCTTTCTCACTGGTTTCATAACTTCTCGCTACTGCGCCTGCTCCGTTTTCTTATCGCAGAGTTCGGGCTCACTGACATGAAGTTCCATTCTACGTCTCTGATTGGTCAACTACGAATCACATGTACAGCTGACAGTCACGTTTATGCAGCGTGGAAGCGAAAAGCAGTTCTTAGCCCCGAAATACCAGGCATTCGCGGTAGAAAGTTGAATGCAACTTTTTAATGGCTTTTTTACGCCCTCTGTGCAAGAAATGAGGCGAAATGAACCCTTATGGCTGGTATTCGTTGAAACAAAACCACGCCCATGTTCTCTATTGACAATATCATTGGCTGCCCACGCAAAGCCTCTGAGAAGCCCGAGCTTTCGGCGTTTACGTTTATATACTTAATGGCCAATCATTTATCTGTATGTAAATCGTCTTGGTCAGCGCAAGATGATCATTCACAGCATTGGCTCGGTGGCTAAAACTTTAAGAAGTAATACATCCGACAGCAGCGTTTAGGATAGACGGCAGATAATATTCCTGCTCGGTGTTAATGCCATTGCTGAAATTAAATGAATACGGGAATGAATTAATGAATATATAACTGTATCCGCTCGGTAGTACTAATATGCACAATTTCTAAATGGAATTATTTCTTCAGATAAGTGTTTCCATTAAAAGAAAATCTGATCTGCCATATGTTTTCCAACCGATTAGGAGCTCAAGTTACTCCATGTTCGCTTCAAATGAGTTTCGTGATCGACTTTCCAGCAGATAGACCTTATATTTACCGTAAATGTAATTTGGCCTTGTCATATTTAAATTAGCGATGAAACTGATATATAGACTACTCAAAGGAATCGTTCCGTATTTCTGTTTGAACAAAACTATCCGTATACGTAGTGATAATAATAATGTCTTCTGAGAGAAAGTGAATGTATCCTATTAAGAATTGATTTTTTCCTGTAAGTAAATACATTTTATATTACATTTATAATAAATGGATTTATTAAAAAGTTAATAAATTGAAAATGTAGGACATTGTTTTTTCTGTCAGGACAATGCGTGACATTCTTTGAGGTCACAGTTGCATAAGTGGCCTAATAATCATTGTTAAGCAAAGGAAACGACGCTTACTAGTGGTAACATCACTACACTACACTGGGAAGTACGTAAAAACGTCATTGAGTTGTAGCCTTAATCCGGGCTGATGTTTTTAAATCATTTTCTGTTTCAGCACGTAGTGTTTTCATTCTCAGGTCGATTTATTGATTAAAACCTTGACGCAATAGTAAATTTATCCTCGATATGTTATTGCGGGTTGAGCTCTGTTTTGTTGTCCAAGATTCATACATATTTTATTTTTAGAATAGATATGCCTAGCTTTTACATAGTAGTAGAATTTTCTCTCGGTGCTGCAAATTAGATCTGTTCCTTAACGAGAATATATTTTATGAAAGGCTTCCCGTGATCAATATTTTGCTGTAAAGTAGCCAGGATATGTTTATTATAATTTATGCATAATTTTCATTTTTGAATGAAACGCACACTCAGCGCGCTATATTGGTGTAATATCCTTTTATGGTCCTTATTACCTAAGGCGAAGTATGTTACTTGGCACGATGTGAGAAGAGTTGGCATGTTTTACTGTACTCGGAGATGAAAAGCGTTCTTTAAAACTCAGCATGAGCAGTTGTCCATCTGTGATCCTGGTGACTCCACTCGTTGTCACGACGCCATCGCAGAGACGAGGAAACCTTCTCGTGCTCCCTGTCAGTCGCCTTGTTATTTGGAGCAACATTAGTCCAACAGTGCCAAGCCAATCTGTCGCGCGCTTCCAGGGACAAAAAAAAGACCCCTTCGATGCATTAATTTAGAGTGTGACATCACCGCTTCCGCCGTCTACAGATTAATTTTAACCTGGACACTTCCATATGTCTCGTTTCGACCAAACAACCGCATTATATGCTTATTAATTTATAGCGAGTCTTTATAAATCGCACAGTCGCAAAGCTGGCGACGTGTTACGGGAGAGGTAAACCTGTCAATCTCCTCCACTTATTGAGATGCACGGTACGAGTTTAGGCAAACACGGAGTGGGATTGATTTTCAGCCCGGGAGTTGCATGCCCAAGATGAGCCTATTTTGTCTTTATTATAGGGAAACTTTGATAAATGATACCATAGTTAAAAATCCAGATTAATTTATTACTGACGTTTCAAGAAGAAATACTAAACAGCATATTGAACTATTAAAGTAGTTTTTTTTAGCCCAGTCAGGTTCCTTTTTAACATCTATCGTTTGAGACATTTGTAATGATTAGTAACAGCATGCGATTAGTCGTGGCACCTCCACGACCGCTTTACTGTGCGTTAAAATCCTGTCTGGCGTTCCGTACTTAGCGATTCACTGACGCGCGAGAATCTGCGCAGAGCGGTCGTGGCCTGTTGTGTGTGGGCGCGCGCGTGACGAAACTCGCTAGTTAACCTTCTGAAGGGTTGCTGTAGAACTTTAAATTTGTACAATTGTTTCGTTTCCCACTGGCTCAATTTTAAACTTGTCAAGCCGGCACAACAGTTAAGGCCGGGAATTCGCCCGAGTGTCCCCACTGGCAACTCCGGGCCTGATGAAAGGTGCTGCAAACAATGAAAATAAAAATTATTTGAAAATTTAAAAAAAAATGTGCTGCAAAACTCAGCTTATGAATTCATCTGCGTAGTTGGGCTGGAGTTTGGGTTGAATTTGACTGAGCCAAACAGAACTTCGTTAAATGTCTTACCACTACGCGATTGTTTTACGTGATCGCTATGACGCTACAATTTCATTATAATATTACAATTTGTCACTGTATTTATCGAAATGGCTTGTATTTAAAATTAATAAAAATGTGAGCCCGGCTTGGGTGTTGGTTCCTGAGCCCATACCCAATAGCTGTTGAAAGGGATGATGAATTCAAGTATTTATACTAATTTTAATATGTATAAATATGTATGTTGGCAACGAAGAGTAAAAGGATTAACTCAATAAATATTAATAGATTATATTCGAAGGTGCAAACAGGATAAGCATTTTCTGTTACTCTGAGTGGAACATATAAGAAAAGTAAAACACAAAATGATTTTTTTTTTACCTCTATCATCTATATTATTTATATTCAATGAATTAACCCATAACGTTAGTGCAGTAGTTCAAAGAAATATCTGAAATGTTTATTCCACCAAGTTCCTCATAGTTGAGCAACATGGGTCTCCATTGGCCACCTTTGCCGTCACAGGTGAGCTTAGCTTGAAGCTGGTTCCCTGGTTTTCAGGCGTTCCAAAAGCTGATTGATTTGCCATCATGTTCTCTGCCAAGATTCTGCACGACAGACATCGCAGTACATAAAAACGTGGACTGGGAATGGTCAGGTTTTAAAGGAACCGTACTCCCTTCACTACCCTGTGACTTGGATTCCAGTATGTATTTAGTCTCTGCCTGTTTCAATTTTCTGAAATATCCATTAAAAGACTCGTTTATATGAAACTGGATCCATACTAGTGTCCTTTCTTCTGTGTTCCTTCACAACATGATTAAAGGGAGAGAAGCCTAGTGGCCTAACCCATGCACAAAGCCCAGGTCAATTTGCGTAATCAGTTACGGTTAAACTGCTATGGATTTTCAAACACTGGCATACCTCATGGATTCCGCGATGTTCCTGTTGTCTTTGACCGATGTCTCCATCCAGGCGATGAAGCCACTGGTCTTGCTGAACGTCTCCACGTCTTCCTTTGACACTTGCCAAGGTGATAAATCACACTGTATGTAAAGGTGTAAATCATACATGTATGAAATTAAAACAATGAGCTGGACATCATATGAGAAGTCAGCCTATGTTCCAATCGAGAGATGTTTTAAAAAAAATGGAACCAATTGTTTTCCATAAGATGTTTGCCAAGTCATTCAAATCAGATTCCTCTAGACTAGGGTTAATTGGATTAACCTTGCTAATCCATCCAGATGCAATTCACGTTCCAAATTTTCCAGTTTTTTTTTTATTTTTTTTTTTACCTTTTATTGTCTAAGAAAAAAATCTGACTCCAGCAGTGCACCAGGAATGTTTTACTATCTGAGTATGAATTAATCATTTTCATTTATATGCTGCTGTTATTCAAAGCAACTTCCAGTAGAAGAATGGGTTTCAGTTCATGTACATTTCCTGAGATTCAAACTCATGACCTTCATATTATTAACGCAAGCTACAGGAGAATCATATTTATTGAAATGGAGCAAAAGCACTTCTCTTTAGAGTGGAATCACATCAGCTCAAATATTTTCCATTCACTAAACCTGCTTGTTACAACATCCAAGTAATACGGTAATGAATTGTAGTGTTTGTTCTGGCCTTAGTAAGCAGAGGTCTGGACCTACCTTGTTTGCCAGTAGGATACAGGGGACACGGTTACCATCCACCTGAAGAACCTTGCTGTCCAAGTCCTCCTTCCATTTCTGGCAGCTGTGAAAGCTGGAGGTGCTGGTGACGTCAAACATGAGCACGCAGCCCGATGCACCCTTATAATAAATCCTGGTCATGGAGGTGAAACGCTCTTGACCTGAATAGTGTTACCATTCAGATTTGGGGGATCAGGATCAGGTAAAGGAAACAAAGATCAGACTGCTGGGCGAAAAGCATCGAGCATACGAGACTGTAAAAATACTCTATAAACCATAACTCAATTTAAAAGTATTACGCAAATTAATACTACATGCATCTTAAAAAGTTTAAGACCACGTTATCGCAGTACATATGCATCATTTTAAATGTCACAGTTTTACTTCTTAGCTGATTCCACGGAATTGGTGCCATTTACATGTCATAAGTCTTCAAGCGTAAAGGTAATTTTTTCATCTTTTTCAACCATGAATATAATAACACACATTTAATTATTCAAAATGTGCATTTTTAACTTTATTTAATTTTTTTGTTGGGTTGTTGGAGGTTTTGATGTGAAAGATTGTTCAATTTTTCTCAATCCTGTTACCAAAACTTCAAGAAACTGTTTAAATGTCATTTGAAAATCATGTGAACTAGTTCTCTTGTTCAAGTGTGTGTGAATGGTGTGTGAGTGTGCCCTGTGATGGACTGGCCCCCCCATCCCGGGTTGTTCCCTGCCTCGTGCCCATTGCTTCCGGGATAGGCTCCGGACCCCCCGCGACCCAGTAGGATAAGCGGTTTGGAAAATGGATGGATGGATGGATAGTTCTCTTGTGTTCCCCTCAAATAAGTCTGTGTTTTAAAGAAACTGTTGGTTATATGCTCAAAAAATATATATTTGTGGTTAAAAAAAAATCACCATATATGCATTCAGGTACGTTTGTCTTTATATAAGTAACAGAACAGAAAGTAACAAGACTGAGTTTTAGTGTCAAATTAGCAAATTCATGAACCACAGCCACACGTCATCAAAGCTAATGGCATGATAATACTGAGTAGATTCAAGTAACTTAGCAAAAATGTATTTAATAAATGAATAAAATCTAAAAAAATATTTGAGTAACGAGACTGAGCTCTGAGTTTTACAACCTCAGACACATAGAATATCATCAAAATGCCGAAAAGAAAGGGAGGGAACTTACTTCAGGTTTTCCTGTGGTCTTCAGGTGACTGAGATGATGCAAGCTATGGGTGAACATGCCAGTTCTGGAATGTGCCAAATTTTTAGGGGCAGAAATGTATTAAGGTAACAGAACTGAGTGAAATCCTGGGGTCACGACTGAAATGTGTATTTTAAGAAGCATATTATTGATTTACTATAAAGAAAATGTATTTGAAGCATAAACAGGAAATATTGTTATTCTGAAGGTTTTAATCACGTTTCATGCTGAAGCGTAACAGGGGGCATGTGATTATTTTTTTCAATATTCTGGGTAGTTTTCGTTAATGTTTCACATCTTAAATTTGCAATGAGGACAATGAAGAGGACACATATTACTTAATAATAACATATGTATTATGAAGCTACTTTTCATGCATATTTATACATATAATGTCCTGGGGACGGAAATGGCACCGATTGGGTGGAATGACTCGTTTACTGCCTACCTCCACCTAAAAGGTATAATTTAATTCTCCTCACACATTTCAGCAGCATGGATGGTTTTTCAGACGCTGCCCAGCACAGATAATTACAGAGCAGCTTACCTGCTATGTCCCACAGCTGTAGTCGTACAGTCTCCGTGTCAGACCATGTAAGAGCTTTCAGTGCAAAGTCCACTAGAAATTCATACAATCACATTATTCTGTGACATTTAAATACTCTAGCAGTATTGAAAGATCTGCTAAGCCTCATACGTTTTCAATAAACAGAAAAAGAAAGTAAAAAATCTGCTTTAAAAAATTACATGCATTCTTACCGAGTTTTAATTGCACCTGTAAAGTTTAATACAGTTTAAAATGAAACACATTCTTAGTTTGTGTTCTATAAACGGACACTACCACCACGTCCATACCCCGTCCATAAGCCATTACCGCGAGGAGCAGGGCGCCCACCGGCTTCGGAGAGCATGTCAGGGAAGACAGAGATCAGCGAAATGTCCCGACTGGCGTACAAGGCACTTACCTCCCACTGTATTCTTGTAACACTTGAAGAATTTTTCGTGCACGTAACGGTGCACCAGCGATGTCTTCCCAACTCGAGTGTCCCCAATAATTAGTACTTTGAACAAGTGATCATGACTCTCCATAATTCAAACAAATGTATGATTCGGTAGCAGCTGAAGAAAATTTTCGGACGCGTATTATACGTATGTAGATGTACGCGAGACACATTAACAGAAACCATATAGTAGGTTGTATTCTCTCTAGGACAGCCTGTTATAAACGTTAATATATGTTTTACGATAGCAAAGTACAGCAAGCTCCGTATACAACAAATCACATCCACGTACAATAAGCCACAAATTAACTTGTACGTCAAATCCCGTTTTATTGCAAAATGCCTCCAGATCTTTTGCCTTTTTGATTACTTTCTAATTTTCGGAAAACGGAATTCTTGTAAACTATACTGAAAAATACTTCATACTCGCCACACTCCGAAATGGCACTTCATTTGTTACCAAAGCCATCTAGTTCCACTATAAAACTGTGCATTGTGGTTGTTACAGTTCTCTAATTTGCAGCAGAAACAGAGCTTTCAGCAAATTACGAATGAAACCACAGAGTCAGCTAACATGCAGCACCCCTAGAGCTGGGGGTTAAGGGCCTTGCTCAAGGACCCACAGGCATGTAGTTGTACTGACAAGGCTGGGGCTTGAACCAGCAACCTTCTGATCAGAGGCACAGGGCCGTAGCCTACGGAGCCACTCACTTCCCCCTGCTAAGTCCAAAACATGCTCAGGTGGATTTGCCCTGTTCTTGGTTATTCCCTGCCTTGCCCCATAGGCTCTAGGATAAGCCCGGGGGCCCTGTGACCATGCATAGGACAAGGGGGTATGGATGGATGGATTGATGGATGGATGGGTGGAAATTTGGTGCTAGATTGAGTGAACTTGAACAGGGTCTACTCGTTTCAGGAAGTGGATACAGCAAATTGGTGGCCCAATTTTACTGTAAACCATGGACTTTTCATTGTAATCATGGACGTATTAAAGGCGAGGTCAAAGCAGCATATTAAAGGCGAGGTCAAAGCAGCATATTAAAGGAGAGGTCAAAGCAGCATATTAAAGGCGAGGTCAAAGCAGCATATTAAAGGCGAGGTCAGGGGCAGTCATGGCCACCCCTAGTAAACACATGGACGTGCAAGTCGAAATAATAAAAAGTATATTGGGATTATTATATTTTCTAAGCAGAACCATAGAAGAGACAATGTGCCCCTGATGGTCACCTCAGTCAAATTTTTCTGCAGGCACAATTACATTGTATGACAAAAATGTTGAACTTCTATACTCTTTGAATTTCTACACTAAAACAGATTTCACAAAGGAAATGTGTGTGTACCCTTAAGATTGCATGCACCCTATTAGATGATGTCAGCCATCACTGTTAAAGTTTACCAGAGGTTAATACAAAGGTAGGATGGAAATTTTTGTTTCACGGCTGTGGTTTGTCTGAATGGGATGAAAACTGTATCCTGACTTGAGAGACACAACATCGGTTCACTGCATACTGATTAACAGCAAATTCTGCCCATCATCAAAAGTGCTACATTGTCGGTACTTAAATGCATTGTGATAGATTAAGTTTATGCTTTTTATCCAAATTGTGATTAGAAACTAAAGGCACCTTTATTTTTATGTTATTTTAAAACACTGCTACTCTGTGGCCACTTATCAATAATTGTTTTGCAATTTAGATCACATTAACCTTGTATAGTTAGAGTTTGTTGAGTATTACATTTGGGTCATTGTAAACAAGCCCAGTTAGGCAGCTACATAGACGTATGGAGTGTCTTGGCTGAAAATCCGGATTATGGGATTATTGCAGGCTAAATTAGATTTTGTGTGATATGCCTATTCAGCGTTTCATATAGATGTTCTCCTTGACAATACCTACAGTAGTAAGACTTGTCACGATATGCACAATTATAGCGAGCAGAAATCCCAGGAGACCAGACACAAGTGCCAATGTGGAGGTTTAATCAAGTAACAAAGCAGAACCAATCCAGCAGGCACAGCCCTGAACAGAAAAGACAAGAAAAACGCACATAAACCAAAAGGCTAACCTTATGAAGCAGACTGGGCTGGAGCATGTGAGAACCTGAGCAAGGAGACACTAGGGATTACCATAAAACACCAAATGGTAGACAAAAGGTAAAGGAACACTAATTTAAATTATGACTTACACAGGTAGAACACATGGGGATGGATTAGGGATGACATAATTGGGAAACATATTGGGAGAGGGTGAAAACCCGGCTAGAACTCTGGGGAGAAGGACTGTGGGAGGGAATGGGGCATGACAGACACTTCATCGCCATGTACCTAAGTGTGCTAATGCCGATGGGGTACCCATCAAAGGCTTCGGAAGTCAGACAGGGACACCAAAGGTTTCCAGCTTCTCTGGAGCCAGGGCGAGGAGAGGGGGAGACCGGTCACCAGTAGACAACTCTACCACGATGGTACAGGGACTTTGGTTGAATGTCGGTGGGAAATGACTGATCTTTGTGAGTGGGGGCTGTAGAAACAATGACCCACAGAGGAGTGGCGGACACTGGAGCACGCTGGGTGAATACGAACTGCATGGGCTCCTCTGGTTCTGCTGACTGTGGCAGTTGTGTTCATTCCAGTCACTCTCAGCAACGACAATGCAGAACTCCACAGCATAGGATGCAGCTGTGAGAGAGCTGGGGGAGCCTATCCCCAGCTGCCACACTGCAGACAGGACAGTCAAGGATGCAGCTGTGAGAGAGCTGGGGGAGCCTATCCCCAGCTGCCACACTGCAGACAGGACAGTCAAGGATGCAGCTGTGAGAGAGCTGGGGGAGCCTATCCCCAGCTGCCACACTGCAGACAGGACAGTCAAGGATGCAGCTGTGAGAGAGCTGGGGGAGCCTATCCCCAGCTGCCACACTGCAGACAGGACAGTCAAGGATGGACTTGAACTCAGAGATAAAGCGGCTATTACTGAACGCCATCTCACCCCCATGCCCCCAAACCACTGTCACCCATTCGAGTACCCAGGCTGACAGGTGTGAGATTGCAGTGGCATCCTCAAACTAGTCCAATGTGGCAGACTGAGAGGCGAAGTAGAGGTCCACTTGGTTAGAGTCAGGGCTGGGCTTGGCACTGCTGCGGGAGGATCTGTTGGTGCAGGCGGGATGGGTCTGAGGTGTCTCTCATGTCACTGAGGTTCTGCAGTCTCACCATTAACTTTTTGTCCCAATGAGAAATGCAAGGCTGTCATGCAGTTTGATATCTGCTTCATGTAATCATACATTTCAATCTGATAAACCATAATCCAATGAATACTATGGCCTTTTGACATGATAAACCAACAATGCATCACTGCATTGTGCAGTGGCCCCCAAAATGTACTGCTGGTCTTTTAAGAAGGTTTTTGGCCAGAGATTTTGGGTACCTTTTTATAATGAGGTAGTAAGGCACAGGATATGCTAACCCATATGCTATGGATAAAGTTACGGGGATGTGCAGATTGTTACTGAAATACTGCATGAATGTTTTTATGTAGAGTATTGATTCTAATGTTAAAATACAGATTTTTTTTATCTGGTAAATTTTATTGTCAAAGCACCCACCCCCATTACTGGCAACCGGTTGTCATGGTATTGGTTTGAAAAGAAAATAGAGGAATTGCCCATCCCTGGGACCTGAGCTAGATCTTTGTAAACAAGAATTTTGTATACTGGAAATGGGGTAATATTCCGTTAATGACGCAAATAAGTTCTGGGGCCTAGGATATGAGGAATATGAACTGTGTTTTTAACTGTTCCTTTTACTATAACACCTGCATAACAATTAAACAAAGTTGTAGAATATACATGCATGTTCTCTGTCTAAATACATCTAGGTCCAGTACCGTGTTCAGGCGTACTTTTGCTCCTTTAAGATTTTACAGCGATGTTCAATTTGGTCAGCTAAGGAATTCCCTAAAGCGTTTCTATGAGTGAAAATGGATCAATGCACGTGGCTGAGGAAGACCCGGAAGTAGTAGGTCTATTTCTCATGCCATAATAAATACAGAGAATTTTAACAATTTGTTGTTGCGTGAGGTGTTAAAAACTTACACGCAGTAGTTTTATCGCTTTAAAATAACATTAATTACGCCCTTACTTTCAGACTCAGTCGAGAACAGATCGCTGGAAAATGCCGATAGGTGTCTTTCTAAATGCCTGTTTTGATATTAATTAAATATATACAAACTGAAAGGGATATTATGAAATATCTTAAAATTAATGCCGCAGACGATTAATTAAAAGCCTTATTCGAAATTCTTTATTGTTTTATTCGGATAAAGCTAATCGCGGTACACTTTGGGTCCTTCGCTACTTCTAGGCGCCAGTCGCCCTCTTGGGTTCTAGTTAGCAGCCTTACCGGATAACTATGGATTCTGATAAATAACAGTGGAAAGTGATTTTACAACTACTTTTGAAGACTTTTTAAAGACTCGGTACAAGACGAAGAAATAGCCATGAATCTGGAATTGCTTGGTAATTTAAATTCTAACGAGAATTGTTGCTACAGCATCAGTACCACCAGTGGATTGCTAGCTTGCTACCTATTCAGTAATAGTTATTGTAAAGTGAAGGGGTTCCTTGCTTGGTAATATGGTTTTGTAGTCGTGGACGTTTGACATAGTATTTGCAATGTATAAACTTCATATAAGTGATAAAACATATTGCAAAGAATTACTGACTACTGTTAATGCGCCTTAAACCGAAAACCAAAACGGCGCCATTGTTTACAGTTAGCATTGGGGGCGGTCTGTGGCCCATCGGCTCGGGCGCTGTGCCTGCGATCGGAAGGTTGCCGCTTCAAATCTCAGCACCGGCAGACTGTTTTCATTATTGGCTCCATGAGCGAAGTGCTTCGAGTTCTCCTGTTTTTGAGCATTTTTATAAGTTATCTCAGTAGTCTTTTCGGTCGCACCCTCTTAAATAAGTGGCTATCTCTCTCTCTCTCATTCCGTTTTTGGATAAATCGCTATATAACCCTAACAGCAATGACTAAAACATTATAAATTGCCGGTCGTTTTTATACAAGCAGATTAGCAATTCACCTGGGATCAGAGCAGCTGTAACGCTACTTGTTATTTTGCCGATGAACACACGTTAAACGAAACACAAGTTAAAACAATGTTTTTGTGAAAGCCTAAATTGAATGAAGCCTGACATGAAGAAATTGTTTTGATTTTTACTGTCAGTCTGCAGTAGCAGCTTATCATGATCGTTATACTGAAAAGAAGTTAACATTATTAATTAACCAAAAGTGTTAACAGATATATTTGGCAAAAGGGAACTTTTTAGTAGACGTTTTATTTCTTAATGTCCCTGCCTGGGATTTTTATTATGTAAAATACAGATTCTGTGCCATTCCGCTTAACATGGCCAGTTTTGTTTTCTTTTCAGAGTCATTTGGGCAGAATTATCCAGAGGTAAGTAAACAAGGTCATTTATTGATAATTGTAGGTAGAGTTAAGACTTGCTAAGATAATGCAAAAGCAGTTAGTTTAATGCTTCATATTGCAATTTTCTTTATCAGTTTGCATTTATTTCAAAGTTGTTGTTTTGTTTCTAGTGAGCTGTATGAATTACTAATATAAATATTGTAGCGTTCATTTTATTTAATATGTGTGGTTGTGTGCGTGGGGTGGCATGGTGGTGCAGTGGTTACACTGTTGCCTCACACCTCTGGGACCTGGGTTCGAGTCTCCGCCTGGGTCACCTGTGTGTGGAGTTTGCATGTTCTCCCCTTGTCGTCATGGGGTTTCCTCCGGGTACTCCGGTTTTCCCCCACAGTCCACAAACATGCTGAGGCTAATTGGAGTTGCTAAATTGCCCGTAGGAATGCATGTGAGACTGACTGGTGTGTGAGTGTGCCCTGCGATGGGCTGGCCCCCCATCCTGGGTTGTTCCCTGCCTCGTGCCCATTGCTTCCGGGATAGGCTCCAGACCCCCCGCGACCCAGTAAGGATAAGCGGTTTGGAAAATGGATGGATGGGTTGTGTGCGTGTGTGTACACACACACACACACACACACACAATTTACTGAATCCAGCAAATAATATGAAATCAATTGAAATTATAGTTAAACTATAGGACTGTATGCAGCTAATTTTTCAACCTCCCAGAACAAAGTGAGCCTGTTGGCAGCGGCGTGTCTTACTGTGCTCTGATTATCAGGAGGCTGATGGCACCCTGGACTGCATCAGCATGGCCCTCACCTGCACCTTCAACCGCTGGGGGACGTTGCTCGCCGTGGGCTGCAACGATGGGCGCATTGTCATCTGGGACTTTCTGACACGCGGCATTGCCAAGATCATCAGCGCCCATATACACCCGGTGTGCTCGCTCTGGTCAGTGTGTCTCTGGGTGTTTATGCCAACGGTGGGCAGGGTGGGGGTTATGCTCTGGGAGTGCTTGGTGTAGTTCTGTTGGTGTTGTAGGGGCCAGGAGCTTGGCTTGCACAGGTGATGTCCCCCCCCGGCAAGCATATAATAGCCCCAGATACTGCACATTGCACTGTGGAATAGCTTTATATATTGTGGTTCTTTTGATGTCAGTACTGTATCTAAATAACATGCAGTGTTGGTATTAATATCACACATCACCCACTAAATAATAAACTACAGCAATTTTTAAAAATTCAGTACAAAATAGCCCGATGGTCATTCTGCACTGGTACCAGTTTTCCCACCAGTAGAAAACCAGCATCTTGAAGTGAAGTACTTTTGGCACTGTGCCAAAAGCACGGTGCCTGGTGCGGTGAAACGAGGCCTGAGTCAGGGGTTTGCATGGATCTTTGGAGACCTGAGAACTGCAAGTCATGCTTGTATCGTCTGTCTTTTGTTGCCTTTTAGCTGGAGTCGAGATGGTCACAAGCTTGTCAGTGCTTCCACGGATAACATTGTGTCCTTGTGGGATGTCCTCACTGGCGATTGTGATCAGAGGTTCCGCTTCCCGTCACCAATCCTCAAAGTGCAGTACCACCCACGTGACCCGTGAGTTTCTATGCAGACGGCATCT